>NC_084746.1:39116661-39221661 GCF_033978785.1 Entelurus aequoreus | reverse complement strand
AACTGAAAATGTACTTCCTGTTTAGTAAAGCCGTCCATAGCGTCTCTGCTTGAAAGGATTCTTCATTCATCACTCCAAGCAACGTTTTGTAAGTTTTACAATACATCCAAAATAGAGATGTCCCATAATGGCTTTTTTGCCGATATCCGATATTCCGATATTGTCCAACTCTTAATTAGCGATTCCGATATCAACCAATACCGATATATACAGTCGTGGAATTAACACATTACTATGCCTAATTTTGTTGTGATGCCCTGCTGGATGCATTAAACACTGTAACAAGGTTTTCCAAAATAAGTTATGGAAAAAAATGGCAACATGGCACTGCCATATTTATTATTGAAGTCACAAAGTGCATTGTTTTTTTTAACATGCCTCAAAACAGCAGCTTGGAATTTGGGACATGCTCTCCCTGAGAGAGCATGAGGAGGTTGAGGTGGGCGGGGTTGGGGAATGGGGGGGCGGGGTTGAGGTGAAAGTAGCGGGTGGGGGTGTATATTGTAGCGTCCCGGAAGAGTTAGTGCTGCAAGGGGTTCTGGGTATTTGTTATGTTGTGTTTGTTTGTGTCACGGTGCGGATGTTCTCCCGAAATGTGTTTGTCCTTCTTGTTTGGTGTGGGTTCACAGTGTGGCGCATATTTGTAACAGTGTTAAAGTTGTTTATACGGCTACCCTCAGTGTGACCTGTATGGCTGTTGACCAAGTATGCGTTGCATTCACTTGTGTGTGTGTGAAAAGCCGTATATATTATGTGATTGGGCCGGCACGCACAGGCAGTGCCTTTTAAGGTTTATTGGCGATCTGTACTTCTCCCTACGTCCGTATGTGTAACCCCTCCGTACAGCGGCGTTTTAAAAAGTCATACATTTTACTTTTTGAAACCGATACCGATCATTTCTGAACCAATACCGATCATTTCCGATAGTACATTTTAAAGCATTTATCTGCCGATAATATCGGGTTGCCGATATCGGACATCCCTAATCCAAAACAATTCTTACTTTCTATACCGTCCCATGTGTGATTTCTGTAGGAGTGTTTTCATGCATATTTGTACATGCTATCGTAATATAATCAAACTAGCGACGTTATAATATGCTAACACATATAAAAGTGTCTGTGTTGGTATTATTTACTTCCAAACGGTATTCATTTTGTATTGTTTCAGTTTCGTAAGTTCACCAAAATGTCACCGTGGAGTTATTGAGTTATTAGCCAATTGGAGAGCTAGCTTCCGCAGCTTATAGGTCAATGACAATGACTTCCGTTTTGTTCAATTTTACTGCCGTGTTACCGACACCATTTGGAAACAGTTAAGGTATGTACATAAACATTTACAAAATATTTCATATCGTTATATATCTGCAGCTTAAACATTTTTTTCTTCTAAAATTTGGTGGGTGCTGCTTAAATACCACGCCCGGGAAAAAAAAACGATAGTCAAAGGTTAAATTGTTTCGCTTAAAATGTGTATCCTTCTCACTTCGCATTGTGACAACCAACCCAACCACAGGGAGAATTTTAATGGGAAAATGATTCTAAAAAAGGTAGAACTACATTTTAAAGTTTAATTGCCTTGACAACCTAATGCTTTTTAACTAGGAATGTATCCATCCATCCATCCATCCATCCATTTTCTACCGCTTGTCCCTTTCGGGGTCATGGGGGGTGCTGGAGCCTATCTCAGCTGCATTCGGGCGGAAGGCGGAGTTGTTATTATTACCGCACTATTTTTTAATATTAGGTCTGTCAAAAAAGAAATCTATTTGTGAGATCATCGCAATTTTTATTTCTAACGATTCTTAATTGATTAGAAAAAAACGTCCAAAATCGATTAAAAAATAAATAAAATCCCAATTTTTGACATTGGCCTTATTTGTATTTTAATTTTTTTTTTTTTAAATTTTCAATATTTTTTTTTCAATAATTTTTTTTCAAACAAAACCTTTTTTTTTTTTAAATAATAGAAAAATGAATCAGAACTGTTATTTATTTTTGGAGGAATGTAGTTAATCATAGAACTGACACCAAATGTTATTAAAAACGTATTGATTTTGAATCGAGAATCGCTTTGAATTGAGAATTGATTCTGAATCGAATTGTTGCCCCTATTCCCTAACTGCTGAGTTAGTGCAAGTGTATACATGCAAGAGTGGTTATCAGTCCCGGTTTTTCAATCATTTGAATTTAAAATAGTAATACTAACTGTCTATCATCGTTACCATGTATCATTAATATGGTTTATCGTTACAGCCCTTATATCAACACACCATGATTAAGGAACACATATTTAGGCGAAGTCTATGAGTGATATGTATGAATATATGAGTATATCTGACAACCCACACCACCTAAAATGTGACGACTAACCCAAATGGAATTTATGGGAGCATCAAGGCTAACAACTAGTTAACTACTCGAGATAATAACAATGTCAACTGTAGCTTTTCCTTCACACTTTTGAAGTGTTTTGTTATAAAGCTATTGTATGAAAGCATAAAAGAAATACAGAGGAGCTGAATATTTACAGTTTGACCTAGAAAAAAACAATCTTACCTCAAGTTCAGCCTTTTTTACTCTAGACAAGACTACAAGGGCGAAAACTTACCATACGGCAATATGAGAGACTGATGTGTCCGTGGTGGCGAGACACAAGGAGTGTGACAAACCAACCTTGTCACACCGCCATTGTTTGAAAGAACAACACCTTGGTGGATGGTGTCCCATAGCGTCACCGGTGAAACTTGAGCCACAATGGTGGTTTAGTGATCGTCCCATCCAAAGTTCAAGGGATGGTCAAACCTTTCTAGTCTTTTCCACTAGACTAGAAAGGTTTGACCATCCCTTGAACTTTGGATGGGACGATCACTAAACCACCATTGCAACATGGAGGGAGCGGAGCGTTCCATGAGCGATAATCATAGTGTGTGTGGCTTATGTTACTCAGGGAATAAACACACTTTGTGCAGAAACATGGGAGAACATGATGACTTGGCCACTTGCAGAGGGTAAGTGTGGCCTACTACTTAAAATGTTCCCTACTCAAGCAAAACATAATAAAGTCAATAACATCACCATCATCATTTTTTGCCATCACAGAGCACACTGCAAAAAGTCAGTGTTCAAAAACAAGAAAAACAAAAACAAAAATTAGGGGTATTTTATTTGAACTAAGCAAAATTATCTGCCAATAGAACACAAACATTTGGCTTGTCAAGACTTTCCAAAACAAGTAAAATTAGCTAACTTCAATGAACCCAAAAATACCTTTACATAAGTATATTCTCACTAATAACAAGTGCACTTTTCTTGGTAGAAAAAAAAAAAAAGAGACCATTTTGCTCAATATGTTGAAAAATATTCTTAAATTAAGTAAATGCTAGTGCCATTATCTTGACATAATGATATGCGCTTGGCATTACATTTCTTGAAACCAGCAAACGTATACTAAAACTAATTTATTGTTCTTAATGGAAAGGCAACAAGGCAACCGCTTGTTACTCTCGGGGTCTCCTAGCCGCTCAGGCAAATCATATTGTCTAAAAATGCATTTTTCCATCGATAACATGACATCATCGCGCCAGGTGTGTGCTATTTCAGTCATTTAGTGCGCATATATACTAGGGATGTCCCGATCCGATATTGGGATCTGATCGGCCGCCGATATTTGCCAAAAAATGCGTATCGGCAAGGCATGGGAAAATGCCGATCCAGATCCAGTTTAAAAAAAAAATCCGGTCCGTGTTTTCCAACGCACCGATTTAAATAATACATTCCCATTTTCTGCTGCTCCCTAATTTCCGTTCCGCATTTTCCAGCACACCTTCAACACATCCACAGGTCTGTGTCCTAACCGTTAAGACGGCCATGTGAATTAAAAGTTACCGGTAAAAATGTCAGCTGTCTCTGTGCGATATAGAAAATGACTATATAGTGATATCATACTTGCCAACCTTGAGACCTCCAATATCGGGAGGTGGGGGGTAGGGGGTGGGGTGGTTGGGGGCGGGGGGCGTGGTTGGGGGCGTGGTTATTTACAGCTAGAATTCACCAACTCGAGTATTTCATATATATATATATATATATATATATATATATATATATATATATATATATATATATATATATATATATATATATATATTTATTTTATTTACATAGAAAAAAAAATAAAATACTTGAATTTCAGTGTTCCGGTGGCTATCCATTAGATGGCAGCATTGTCCTGTTTAACTTCTCCGTTCATGATGAGTATATCATTTCGGCCACCGTGTTCAATGGAGAAGTCTGTTCTACAAAATTTACAGGCAACATACGTATGTTGCCTGTAAATTTTATGACGTCATTGGGCAGGCAAGCTGTTTATATTGTGGGAAAGCGGACGTGAGAACAGGCTGTCCCCACTGAGTCTCAGGTCCGCATTGAGCTGGAGGGGGCGTGGCCTCCAGCTCCGGCTGAATACCGGGAGTTTGTCGGGAGAAAATCTCTGCCGGGAGGTTGTCGGGAGAGGCGCTGAATACCGGGATTCTCCCGCTAAAAACGGGAGGGTTGGCAAGTATGGGTGATATTGGAGTTTACGTTCTCACGCAGTTGCTTTTAGCTGCTGGCATTACACGACAGGCTCTTCTCACTCCTTTTTGTGTCTGCTTCTCACAGACAGCAAGCGCACCTTCTTACATACGTCACATACTGTCACGTCATACGTCACATACGTATACACACTCTCCCTGCAGAGAGGTAGCAGCATGGCTAACGTTAGCTGTGATGCTAGCGTAGCCGTGTGAGCGGTAATAATGAAGGAAGAATGAATTAATTCCCAAGAAAAACAGCAGGGGGTCCATCGTCTGGCGGTGTTTTGGCTTCAAGTGGGAATATGTCAAACAGACAACCATAATTTGTCAAGTGTGGGGCAAAAGCGTTGCTATAGAATAATATGTAGCATCATTTGAAAAGTCCCCTGCTAAAGAATGAAGAGTGTTTGAAACTCCGCATGTTAACATCTCCATTCGGTGCCACACGCCCACACCATCAAAATGCCGAGGCAAACATTTCCAGATCAACACCTTATGAAAAAAATAGTGATTTTTTTTAGTTGTGATTTCCTTCTCTGCATGAAAGTTTAAAAGTAGCATATATTAATGCAGTATGCATAAGAATGTTTTAATGTAGACACATAGAATCATCACACTGCTGTGATTATATGCATCAAGTGTTCATTCAAAGCTAAGGCAAAATATCCAGATATATATCGTGTATCGCGATATGGCCTTAAAATATTGCGATATTAAAAAAAGGCCATATCGCCCAGTCCTAGTTCAATGATGCCATTTCTGTTTGTTGTGTATAATTTTGTCTATTTTGTGTTTATCCTTGAATAAACAGGTTAGTTTCTTGTTACCTTCCATTGTGTATTATTCAAACTCACCCAATTCAGCTGGCTAGTTGTTATCAAGAGTACTAAAACCCTTTTCAACATGAATCTGACAACTAAGTAGGCTAAATAACTTTAATCTTTAATACATGCTCGGATAGGCCAGTATCAGCCAGTATCGGATCGGAAGTGCAAAAACAACATCGGTATTGGATCGGAAGTGCAAAAACCTGGATCGGGACATCCCTAATACATACAGCGCGCCCCAAAACCTTTTTTATTGTAATTTTAAAGAATTCATCTGAATGTGCATGAACGATTTCTGTTCAAAATTGTTAGAAATGTCACACCTTAATATGTTTAAATATTAACTGTCAGTTTACTGTACTCTGTCAACTGTACTACTTTATGAGTATGTATTTTCTATTGTTTCATTGAAAATAAAACCGCAAAGTCCATTTGGCTGTCATCTGTTTTAATTATGAGACACAATTGTGTCAAAGTCATGATTTTTTTTTTTTCATGCTTGAAGTAAGAAATGATTACTTTAAAAAAGTAGTTTTATACTTGTGAGTGTTGATGACACAGCTTTGCAACAGTTGATATTCTAGTTTCAAACATGTTTTACTCAATATAGGTCATAAAATCTCATCAACAAGCTGTAATATCTTACTGAGATCATTTAGGACCAAAGCCCTTAAAACAAGTAAAACACTCTTACATAAAATCTGCTTGGTGAGAAGAATTATCTTATCAGACAGAAAATAAGCAAATATCACCCTTATTTGAGATATTCAATCTTACTTAGATTTCAGTTTTTTCAGTGCATCACCGGGAAGGGATCAACATTTCCCAATACATGTTGGAATTGACCCTCAATGAACCACGATGCAGCCCCGACAATGACGCTAGCACCACCCATCTTAACTGTAGACAAGACACAATTAACTTGTTGAGTCACATTCAGTGGATAGTACATGCTATACACCAGGGGTGGCCATTATGATGATGGCGAGCTCGCGGTGGAGGGTGTGTCAGTCCATCGCCAGCCAGGCATTAAAAACATAGACCTAAAAATGAGCAATTGTCAATCTTCACCAAGACGTCACTTCCGTCATTTGATTGACATTCACGGCACCCGAGGGTCTTGTGAGATGACGCTGGCTGCTGCCAGATCATTATTAAGAAAAAAATTGAAAAATGGTTTATACTTGAATAGCGCTTTTCTACCTTCAAGGTACTCAAAGGGCTTTGACTCTATTTCCACATTCACCCATTCACACACACCTTCACACACACATTTACACACTGATGGCGGGAGCTGCCATGCAAGGCGCTAACCAGGACCCATCAGGAGCAAGGTTGAAGTGTCTTGCTCAAGGACACAACGGACGTGACTAGGTTGGTAGAAGCTGGGGATTGAACCAGGAACCCTTTAGGTTGCTGGCACGGCCACTGTCCCAACTGCGCCACAAAGTCTTTTAATCCCAGGAACTCCATTCCTACCGTCAAGCATGGTGGTGGTAGTACAAACCCTGTTTCCATATGAGTTGGGCAATTGTGTTAGATGTAAATATAAACGGAATACAATGATTTGCAAATCCTTTTCAACCCATATTCAATTGAATGCACTACAAAGACAACATATTTGATGTTCAAACTCATAAACTTTATTTTTTATTTGCAAATAATAATTAACCTAGAATTTCATGGCGCAACACGTGCCAAAGTAGTTGGGAAAGGGCATGTTCACCACTGTGTTACATGGCCTTTCCTTTTAACAACACTCAGTAAACGTTTGGGGACTGAGGAGACACATTTTTTAAGCTTCTCAGGGGGAATTCTTTCCCATTCTTGCTTGATGTACAGCTTAAGTTGTTCAACAGTCCGGGGGTCTCCGTTGTGGTATTTTAGGCTTCATAATGCGCCACACATTTTCAATGGGAGACAGGTCTGGACTACAGGCAGGCCAGTCTAGTACCCACACTCTTTTACTATGAAGCCACGTTGATGTAACACGTGGCTTGGCATTGTCTTGCTGAAATAAGCAGGGGCGTCCATGGTAACGTTGCTTGGATGGCAACATATATTGCTCCAAAACTTGTATGTACCTTTCAGCATTAATGGCGCCTTCACAGATGTGTAAGTTACCCATGTCTTGGGCACTAATACACCCCCATACCATCACAGATGCTGGCTTTTCAACTTTGCACCTATAAAAATCCGGATGGTTCTTTTCCTCTTTGGTCCGGAGGACACAACGTCCACAGTTTCCAAAAACAATTTGAAATGTGGACTCGTCAGACCACAGAACACTTTTCCACTTTGTATCAGTCCATCTTAGATGAACTCAGGCCCAGCGAAGCCGACGGCGTTTCTGGGTGTTGTTGATAAACGGTTTTCGCCTTGCATAGGAGAGTTTTAACTTGCACTTACAGATGTAGCGACCAACTGTAGTTACTGACAGTGGGTTTCTAAAGTGTCCCTGAGCCCATGTGGTGATATCCTTTACACACTGATGTCGCTTGTTGATGCAGTGCAGCCTGAGGGATCGAAGGTCACGGGCTTAGCTGCTTACGTGCAGTGATTTCTCCAGATTCTCTGAACCCTTTGATGATATTATGGACCGTAGATGGTGAAATCCCTAAATTCCTTGCAATAGCTGGTTGAGAAAGGTTTTTCTTAAACTGTTCAACAATTTGCTCACGCATTTGTTGACAAAGTGGTGACCCTCGCCCCATCCTTGTTTGTGAATGACTGAGCATTTCATGGAATCTACTTTTATACCCAATCATGGCACCCACCTGTTCCCAATTTGCCTGTTCACCTGTGGGATGTTCCAAATAAGTGTTTGATGAGCATTCCTCAACTTTATCAGTATTTATTGCCACCTTACCCAACTTCTTTGTCACGTGTTGCTGGCATCAAATTCTAAAGTTAATGATTATTTGAACATCAAATATGTTGTCTTTGTAGCATATTCAACTGAATATGGGTTGAAAATGGTTTGCAAATCATTGGATTCCGTTTATATTTACATCTAACACAATTTCCCAACTCTTTGGGAAACGGGGTTTGTATATGAGGTTTGGATTGTTTATCTATGTATGAAAGAAAAAAAGAGTCCAAAAGCAAAATGGTTCTGAGGAGGAGATTCTCCCTCGCAAGAGAAGAGAACAAATATAGACCGTGACACAAATAGCAGACTTGGTTGTCTGATTTGGGTGTGAAATAACTTTTTTAGTCTGAATTTTTTTAGTTTCCCCGCGTTGTTCTTGATCGGATAAAGGGGGGGCTAACATTGCTTTTATCCGGAAGGAGATGGATGGGATTAGAGGGAGTGTGGAGTGAAAAGGGGTACGGGAGCGAAGAAAAGAGGGGGTAGGTTACAGGATCAAGAGGGGGGGATTAGAAGAACCGGGGGTGGGGGGGCTGAGGAGGAGGGGACATCAATTTTGTGTGAGCCTGCAGACTGTGAGTGTGAATGTCAGACGGGGTTAACTCTCAGGGACCGGGGGCGGGATTAGGGTGTGTCAAAGGTTGCTCCGACGCGAGGCGGAGGTTACTGTCAGGCGTGCCGAAAATCGGGGCCAGTGGCCGTGCCCGTTAGGGCCCGCGGCGGAGCGCGATAAAGAGAGCGGTTGGATAGGCGGCGAGGATAAACGCTGGGGGCAGGAAATAAAAGTAGAAGAGGGACTGGGGGAGAACGTTAAGAAGGGGATTTTGGTAGCAGGTGCACAAGAAAAAAAACCTGTTGGCGTGTTTATTATTATTGACGCTGACTTGTAGCCACATGTGTGCTGCAGCTGCACGCTCTGCCCTGTTCTAGCCAAGTCCTGCGGGTTTGAACTGGACAGGTGTGTGCACTTCCTGTAGAAGGAAATCCATAAGAGCCGTCTGCTGACCTACTACCTCAATTATTCATACCCTGACAGACTGACAGGCCTTAATGCACATATGGAAGGTAAGGATGGAGCGAGTGAACGTCGCCCAGAGGGACAGATAGAGGTCTGATAAGGAGGCGGAGGAGTCCAAAGACCTGAGATGAACAATAACAGTGAGATGTTTACACATTGGTATTTTTTACAGATGTCCGATAATATCTGACTGCCAATATTATCGGCCGATAAATGCTTTAAAATGTAATATCGGAAATTATCGGTATCGGTTTGAAAAAGTAAAATGTATGACTTTTAAAAACGCAGCTGTGTACACGGACGTAGGGAGAAGTACAGAGCGCCAATAAACCTTAAAGGCACTGCCTTTGTGTGCCGGCCCAATCACATAATATCTACGACTTTTCACACACACAAGTGAATGCAAGGCATACTTGGTCAACAGCTATACAGGTCACACTGAGGGTGTCCGTATAAACAACTTTAACACTGTTAGAAATATGCGCCACACTGTGAACCCACACCAAACAAAGAATGACAAACAGATTTCGGGAGAACATCCGCACCGTAACACAACATAAACACAACAGAACAAATACCCAGGAACCCTTGCAGCACTGACTCTTCCGGGACGCTACAATATACCCCCCGCCCCCCCGCCTCAACCTCCTCATGCTCTCTCAGGGAGAGCTTGTCCCAAATTCCAAGCTGCTGTTTTGAGGCATGTTAAAAAAAATAATGCACTTTGTGGCTTCAATAATAAATATGGCAGTGCCATGTTGGCATTTTTTTCCATAACTTGAGTTGATTTATATTGGAAAACCTTGTTACATTGTTTAATGCATCCAGGGGGGCATCACAAAAAAATTAGGCATAATAATGTGTTCATTCCACGACTGTATATATCGGTATCGGTTGATATCGGAATCGGTAATTATGAGTTGGACAATATCGGATTATCGGATATCGGCAAAAAAGCCATTATCGGACTTCTCCAGTTTTTTTTTAATGTTGGCTTTTGTTTACTGCACCAACGAGTTGTGTTCAATTTCATGTCACTTAAACCACGAAACAACTCAATAAACTTCAGGTTTGAGGAAATCAAGGATTTCTGCTTTAATGTTCTAATATAAAGTAGTGTAAAGTTCTTACTTTTATCTGTCAGTAAACTCGCCATGAAAGCACTAAAACATACCGGTATTGTGAGTTTACATAATTCACCCGAGGAACTTTAGTTATTAGAGAGTTCCAGTCGGACGGTTTTTCATGGGACACATTTCGGGCGTTGTTGTTGCACTAGTGAGCCCCGGATGAGGAGATGCTGCTCCGTTATTGATTGAAGTAAAATCCGATTGTCATTAAAACAGTTAGCTCCATCTTTTGACACTTCTTCCATTCCCGTCCTTGCACGCTACACCGCTACAACAAAGATGACGGTGAGAAGACGCTGTCCAAGTGGAGGCACGTAAATAAGACCGCCCACAAAACGGCGCATCCTGAAGAGACTGTCAGAAAGCGACTTGAAGATGATCTGTAAAACATCATCTATGCAACATTTTGACCAAAGAACCACCATTACATGTTATGTAGACCACAAGGAAGTCTTTTACATTTACATATAAAATCCTAATATGACCCCTTTAATGCGCCTCATTATCCGGTGCGCCCTATGGTCCAGAAAATACGGTACATGAATATCTATAAAATTGGACAACATGGACGAGAGTCTTACCGTTTTAAATGTAATTCTGCCTTTTTCTAGAAGCTTTGCGTCTATTTTCTCCTCCCATCCCTCACCATGTGCAGTTCCAACGTCACCTTGAAAACATGGCATGGGTCTTCATAGACACAAATGAGAACCATCACACATATTAACACAAACCCTCGCCCGTGTACCGACACAAATGTGTGTTCACACATTTATACATCCTCATGTCGCCCTCAGAGATGTGCTCAAGTTAAAAGGAAATTGAACGCGAGCGCTCCCACAAACACGAGCAGCCTGCCATCAGAGCAGTGGGGGATCACTTTCATTTTGCTTTCATGGTTATTGGGTGTGTGCCGTCAGGAGCTTTAAATTGCTCCGTGCGCCGACACAGACATGCCTACTCGGCGTGAAGATGGTACTTGGCTACACGTCCATGGCTTCCCATGACTGTATTGTGTTATTTGTGGGGAAAAGATCCAAAGTGAGACTGAAACAGCATCCTTGAAAATAATTTGCACAGGGATGCGTTCACTGGCGTACAACAAATATAAACGCTATATAGTCACACTTCACTATACCACTTTCTTTTTTTTTTTTTAAAGGGGACCTATTATGCAAAACCATAATAGTTTTTGTGTATTTGGGATCTGCATAAGTCCCAAAAATTGGAAATCAGACCATTGAGGCACTGCAGAGATAATTACCATATTTTTTGGACTATAAGGTACACTTAAAATCCTTTCATTTTCTCAAAACTCGACAGTGCGCTTTATAACCCGGTGCGCCTAATGTACGGAATCATTTTGGTCGTGCTTACTGACCTTGAAGCTATTTTATTTGGAACATGGTGAAATGATAAGTGTTACCAGTAGATGGCAGTCACACATAAGAGATACGTGCAGACTGCAATGTGACGGCAGTCACACACATAACAGATACGTGTAGACTGCAATATGACTCAAGTAAACAACACCAACATTATATATGTTCTATTGAAAATATAGAACATGACACACGGCACTCAGAAATCTATCAAAATGTTTTAGTACGACTTTGGGAAGCTATGAAGCCGCACCGCTTGATGGATTGTACTGTGCTTCAACATGGGAGTGTTATTATGGTGTGTGTATAAGGTAAGACATTATCTGGTGTTTTGCAATATTATGCAAAAGCAACATTTCTTACCTTCTGGTACCTGCTGATCTGTGTTTGGGATCTGCATAATTCCTGAAAATTTGCGCGAGTACGCCTTTGTAGTCAGTGGCGACGCCATAGTCGATAAGCTTCTTCTTTTTCTCTTTCTTCTTGTTATGGGACATTCATCCTCCGCTGTTGCCATTTCTAATATAAAGTAGTGTAAAGTTCTTACTTATATCTGTCAGTAAACTCACCATGAAAGCACTAAAACATACCGGTGGAGTGAGTTTACATTATTCACCCAAGGAACATTAGTTATTAGAGAGTTCCGGTCGGCTTGTTTTTCACAGGACACATTCCGGGCGTTGTTGTTGCACTAGTGAGCCACGGATGAGGAGATGCTGCTCCGTTATTGATTGAAGTAAAGTCTGAATGTCATTAAAACAGTTAGCTCCATTTTTTGACACTTCTTCCACATCCGTCCTTGCACGCTACACCGCTACAACAAAGATGACGGGGATAAGACGCTGTCAAAGTGGAGGCACATAAATAAAACCGCCCACAAAACGGCGCATCCTGAAGCGACGATGTAGACCACAAGGAAGTCTTTTACATTTAGAAAAAAAATCTGAATTTGACCCCTTTAATTCGCCTTATAATCCGGTGCGCCTTTTGTATGAAAATAGACCTGATTAGACCCGCTCATCGGCAGTGCGCTTTATAATCCGGTGCGCCCTATGGTCCGGAAAATACGGTATATAAAAAAAATCCTGCCTTTTCTTTATATTTCCTCTAAACGAGCCGTTTGGAATTTGCCTTATTTGTGATGTTTTTTTCCCATTGGTGACGTCAGCTGATATCTCCATATATGGTAATGTTTTACGCAAAAAACCTCGCGCGAGTCCAACGTTGTAGTCTGACGTTCTTTTTTTCCATCCTCTTGTTGTGGGGCGGACTGGCTCGTACTAGGGCTGCAACTAACGATTAATTTGATAATCGATTAATCTGTCGATTATTACTTCGATTAATAATCGGATAAAAGAGACAAACTACATTTCTATCCTTTCCAGTATTTTATTGAAAAAAACCAGCATACTGGCACCATGTTGTGGACATTGGGGGTGCAGCATACACCAATAATGACACAGAAATGCATGGCAGCTCCCGCCATCAGTGTGTGAATGTGTGTGTGAATGGGTGAATGTGGAAATACTTTCAAAGCGCTTTGAGTACCTTGAAGGTAGAAAAGCGCTATACAAGTATAACCCATTTATCATTATTATAAATGTAACTCATCAGAACTGAATCAGATATTGTACACGTTTCTGTTGTGAATAATAAAGGATTCATTTTAGGCTGCCTCTGAATAATAGCATGAAATATTCCAGCACCTTCATAACGTTTAGTTATACTAACTAAAGCGTCACTCAAATCTAAATAGATTTATATAGCTTTATCGGCCCGGCTACATTGATCCATTATGAAACCAACCTGAGATATTTCTGTCCGTTACGTTTATTTCAAAATTGGTAACCGTGCGTTTTCTCTCTCAAAATGGATTCAAATGTGCCGGAGACACATTATCAGCCCCGCGTTGCAACAAAGGCATAACTAACGTTACTCACAAAAAAGCTGAACTCATGAATGCTTGTTGCCACTATGGACTTAAAACGTTACGTACTGTGAGTTGTTCCCTTCATCCATGGCTACAACATGTTTCTTCTTCAGGTGCTCCTGAAGCAATGTTGTACTTCCGTGCCATTTTGCAGGAAACGCTCTTCTTTGAAGTCTTTAAAGTGAAGTGTTCCCACACTTTTGACGACTTAGGTCGTACACTTTTCTCCATTGAAGCAATAACCTCAAGATGTTTCTCCGCTAAACTATCGGTAGTGTTTTCCTGCGCCATTTTTCGAATTTTTCCAGCAAAGGAGACGCCGTCGTCACTTGAGCTGCACATGACACATCATTGGCTAGCTTACGCCACCTCATGAGACTTAGCCTCACCGCCGCCCTGGCGCTGTTTTGTACAGTTGTTGTACTTATTTTGATTATTGTTTCTCAGCTGTTTGTAAATGTTGCAGTTTATAAGTAAAGGTTTATAAAACAAACAAAAAACAACAAAAAAATAACCAAAAAAAAAAAAAAAGACTCCGCGCATGCGCATAGCATAGTTCCAACAAATCGATGACTAAATTAATCGCCAACTATTTTGGTAATCGATTTTAATCGATTTAATCGATTAGTTGTTGCAGCCCCAGCTCGTACATGTGCATGTATGCTCCGCTGATGCCATTGCTAACACAAAGTAACGCAAAAAACTACAACCGACGGGGAGAAGACACAGTCAAAGTGGAGGCACATACGTAAGACTGCCCACAAAACAGCGCATTCTGAAAAGACGGGCAGAAAGCGGTTTGTAAAACATACAATCCGACCAAAGGGCCGCCATTACATGTTATGTTGACCACGATGAAGTGTTTTAAATTGAAGAAAAAAGCATAAAAGGACCTTTTTTATGCATATTCTCCATATTTTTGGCCTAAATCAAATTGCAACATTCAACTGAAAAGCAGTAGAAAGAAGCAAAGTCAATTCTCAGAGTGAGGTAATATAATGGAGAGTGTGCATAGCAATTGATTATGCAGTGATAAAAGAAAAGAAGAAGAAAACGAATAATTGTGAACATGATAGATATGTAAAAGGGCCGTAAATATATTAAATTATATTTCCGTAACAAGTCGAAAATAAAATGAGTTAAAAGGATGATTTTAACGATTATGCTGTTCTTCGATTGGCGACGTCTACAGGAGCTGTAAAACTGACTTAGATTATTATTATTGTTGTCGAGGGATGACTAAAAGTTGGAATGTGAAGGAGCGGTGAATAAAATGAGGATAAATTATCCCACTTGACTCCACATTTTCATATATTTTTACAGGCTCTCTTTTCTTCACGGCAGCTTGCCCGGGTCAAAAACTGTCCACTTATTTGCACGCATGCATGCACACACCTACAATACCTCCTCCATAACCCCTCCTGTGTGTCTGTCTGGAGGACAAAACACATGTTTGCCATAACAAGGAAGGCAATTCTACCTAAAAGGAGGGATTTAGGTAGATACGTTATTATCCTGTCCCCTACTGTCCCTAAATAGGTCATAGAGGTACAAGCAGCCTGCATGCTGTCTTATTTTATGCATTTTCTAGACTAGAACGCATTGGTTTATAAGCCACACCCACAACATACAAATATATATATATATATATATATTTTTTTTACAGATATTAGCTGCACCAGACTATAAGCCGCATATATAAATGTTGTGAAATTTGTTAATTACACAGAACCATTTTTTAAATGTTTATTTACATACCTTAATTGTCTGTAACATGGCAGTAAAACGGCTGATCTAACAAAACAGAAGTCATCGACGTGGACCCATTAGCTACGGAAGCTAGCTCTCCAATTAGCTAAACAGACTCAGTAACTCCACAATGATGTTTTGGTGAATTTACTGAGGAATTTGTGAAACTGAAACAATACAAAAAGAATGCCATTGAAGTTAATAATACTAACAAAGGCACTGGTAAACGTGTTAGCAGATTAATGAATGCTGACGACGCTAGCTTTATTACATTATGATAGCACGTACAAATATGCATGAAAACACTACTGCAGACATCACACACGGGACGGTTTCGTAAGTAAGAATTGTTTTAGTTGTATTGTAAAACTTACAAACATAGCTTGGAGTGAAGAATGAAGAGTCCATCTTAGTATAAACGCTGTGGACGACCAAATGACACAACAGCACTTATACTTCCAGTTCAAAGCAACAAATAAGCCGCACCAGTTTATAAGCCGCCCGGTTCAAAGCGTAGAAAAAAAGTAGCTGCTTATAGTCCGGAATTTATGTTAATGAACAATTATCTTATTTACATTTCTCTCAGTCTGCACCTTTTTTGCCCCAAAACTTTTAGTTGAATAGAGCTAACTATAATAATTGAATGGCTAATAAAAATAATCAACGGTCCATGATCATGCGACTAATACGGTTGTCCCGATACCAATAGGGTACATATGTTTATTATTGCAATTTAGTCCTTAAATAAAATAGTGAACATACAAGAAAAGTAGTTTTTTAGTAGTAAGTAAACCATCAAAGACTCCTAATTAGTCTGCTGACATATGCAGTAACATATTGTGTCATTTATCATTCTAGTATTTTGTCAACATTATGAGGGACAAACTTTAAAAATGATTATTAATCTACTTGTTCATTTACTGTTAATATCTGCTTATTTTCTGTTTTAACATGTTCTATCTACACTTATGTTCAAATATAATAACCACTTATTCTTCTGTTGTTTGATACTTTACATTAGTTTTGGATGACACCACGCATTTGGGTATCGATCTGATACCAAGTAGTTACAGGATTATACATCGTTCCTATTCAAAATCCTCATGGGTCTAGGGACGTATTTCCTGAGTTTAAAGACATAATATACATTTTTAAAAAACGAATAAAGATTTTGTGATGCTAAAAAATATTGATGTAATCATAGTAATATCGACTAGATACACTCTTGTACTTGGTATCATTACAGTGGATGTCAGGTGTAGATCCACCCATGGCATTTGTTTTCATTGTGACGCCGGTGAGCTGTTGTATCCTCCTACGGTGTGTAGTGAAGCATGTTTAGCTATTCCTCGTCCTGCAGTGATACTGGTACTTGTAAGAATCTTCATTTATTTGTCGCCATGGAGACAAGGATTAGTGATTTAGAAGTAGCTAAAACACTGCTGACTGCGGCTGGACATGTCTTAAAGCACCTCTTCCTGAGGGTGTTTCAGTGTTATAACTTCCCCTTTATCTTTAGTTTTTAGGCCAAAATGCGTCCGTTCTCCCTTTTCTGTCTATACACT
Source organism: Entelurus aequoreus (assembly GCF_033978785.1). Lineage (NCBI taxonomy): Eukaryota > Metazoa > Chordata > Actinopteri > Syngnathiformes > Syngnathidae > Entelurus > Entelurus aequoreus. Next base: position 39,204,618 of record NC_084746.1, on the reverse strand, counting down.
GTCTGCTTGTAAGTACTCCGTGTGTGTGCGCTGCTGAACATGCTCCTCTGCTCGTAAAACCAGCAATGCCACGACGTGACGTCGACGCGCCGTCATGCCTGTTTAGAAAAGGGTGGGAGGAACCGGTACTTTTTAGAGGCGGTATAGTACCGTTTTTGATTCATTAGTATTGCAGTACTATACCAGTACCGGTATACCACACAACCTAAACGACTAGAATTTCACGTTCTTAAAATGCTAGGTAACGAGAAAACTGTTTTGTCACCCAATGATATTTTGTGGAAACCTAGAAGTACACGTCAGAGCAACACATCACGTAGCGGAGAAAATAAGTTCAGAGAGTTGGAAAAAGGCCACATTGAGATACTTTGAAAGTGAATAATATTGATCAAGACGGGCCAGTCGGACCACATTTTCTTCTACCGTGGACGGGCAGATGGCCGCTGTTCAATTTGAGCTCCGTCAAACTGTGAGACTGTAATTATGGAGTGGCGAGTATCTGCCGGGATTGGGTATTTTTCAGACACCGCCATTTCCTTTCCATCCATCACACTCAGCCGGGCGGAACTACAGGCCTGGGATGCCCTGCACAATAATCACAAGCAGCCTGACAGGAGCCCTGCTTTAATAACAGAGCTGATCAGGAATGATAATAGCAATCATGTCTTTGCATATTTTACAGGCTGACTGTGCTTGTCTGAGTTGGAGTGTGGCGACCACTGAACACGAGTCAACCAAGCGCTGTCAAAACAAAATATTTCGGTTGACTTCTAGGACACGAACCAAAGTTTGGAATGCAAAAAAATCTCATTGTTATGGCAGATTTTCCAAAGTGGTCGGTAAGAGAAGTTATCTGTTCAGTGATTTCTGTCGGCACTGAGCTCCCAAAACACAAAGAGCTTCTTTGAGTCTTCAATCCCTATCTGGGTTTTTGTATAGTCCACTGTCCTCCTCAAACCTTGGCCTTTTGCATGTCTGCCAGTGGGAATTTCTCCTGATGGACTTCCATTGCTACCTTTCTTCCGGGTGTTGTTGTCATTAGTAGCTTATCCAATACTGACACCCAGGCATTACGAGGGGGTATTGTCCATTTTCATTTGGAATTTGACAATGTTTCTTGGGAGACAATTGTTTCTTTTCTTTTTTTTTTTAAGGATAGATTAGAGATGTCAGATAATGGCTTTTTTTTGCCGATATCCGATATATAAATGTTGTTGTTGTTTACTTGAGTCATCTTGCAGTCTACACATATCTCTTATTTGTGACTGCCATCTACTGGTCACACTAATCATTACACCATGTACCAAATAAAATTGCTTTGAGCCCAACAAGAATCATGCCGTACATTAGGCGCACCGGGTTATAAGGTGCACTGTTGAGTTTTGAGAAAATGAGAGGATTTTAAGTGTGCCATAAAGTCCGAAAAATACGGTACATTAAAGCAAAAATCCTTGATTTCCTCAAACCTGAAGTTTATTAAATTGTTTCTTGGTTTAAGTGACATGAAATTGAACACAACTCGTTGGTGCAGTAAACAAAAGCCCACATAAAAATACTAGAGAAGTCTGATAATAGCTTTTTTGCCGATATCCGATATTCCGATATTGTCCAACTCTTAATTACCGATTCCAATATCAACTGATACCGACATATACAGTCGTGGAATTAACACATTATTATGCCTAATTTTGTGGTGATGCCCCGCTGGATGCATTAAACAATGTAACAAGGATTTCCAAAATAAATCAACTCATTGTTATGGAAAGAAATGCCAACATGGCACTGCCATTTTTATTATTGAAGTCACAAAGTGCATTTTTTTTTCAACATGCCTCAAAACAGCAGCTTGGAATTTGGGACATGCTCTCCCTGAGAGAGCATGAGGAGGTTGAGGTGGGGGGTGGGGTATATTGTAGCGTCCCGGAAGAGTTAGTGCTGCAAGGGGTTCTGGGTATTTGTTCTGTTGTGTTTGTTTGTGTTACGGTGCGGATGTTCTCCCGAAATGTGTTTGTCATTCTTGTTTGGTGTGGGTTCACAGTGTGGCGCATATTTGTAACAGTGTTAAAGTTGTTTATACGGTCACCCTCAGTGTGACCTGTATGGCTGTTGAGCAAGTATGCCTTGAATTGTGAAAAGCCGTAGATATTATGTGATTGGGCCGGCACGTAAAGGCAGCGCCTTTAAAGTTTATTGGCGCTCTGTACTTCTCCCTACGTCTGAGTACACAGCGGCGTTTTAAAAAGCCACAAATTTTACTTTTTGAAACCGATACCGATCATTTTGAAACCGATACCGATAATTTCCGATACTACATTTTAAAGCATTTATAGGCCGATATCGGACTGCCGATATTATTATCATCTCTAGATAGGATAGGATAGGATAGGTCTTTATTGTCATTGCACAAGTACAACAAAACTTTGTTTTCAGCACAAACCCGTTCAAGATGAGACTAACAGTGTACAGGGTCACAGAACAGGATCGCTGATGGGTCGCCACAAGGCGCCCCGTAAAAGATGGTTAAAAAGGTAAAACACTGGGGAAGGATGAGTAAAAAAAATACAATCTAGACTGGGCTCCTATCCCGTCTCACTAAACTGTGTTTAGTGAGACGGGATAATCTCTGAATGTTCTGATTGCCGTCCATTTTCTGAGGTGAACCTGAGGAGTTCCCAAAGTGAATATAGCTCACCGTCCCATAGCTGATGGACTTCTTTAAACAGCAAACAAGGCCTCTACTACTGCATTCCATTTACCCTATTTTTCAAACCACAGGGCGCACCGGATTATAAGGAGCAGTGCCGATGAATGGGTCTATCCAGGTCTATTTTCATACAAATAGCGCACTGGATTATAAGGTGCATTAAAGGGGTCATCTTGTTATTATTTTTTCTACACTTCCTTGTGGTCTACATAACATGTAATGGTGGTTCTTTGGTCAAAATGTTGCATAGATGATGTTTTACAGACCATCTTCAAGTCACTTTCTGACAGTCTCTTCAGGTCTTATTAACGTGGCTTCTCTCAGCGTCTTCTCTGCGTCGTCTTTGTAGTACAGGTAGTTTTTAGTCTACTGACAAGTATGCATTCAAACTGCACGATACTTTATATTAGAAATGGCGACAGCAGATAATTATTTCCCCACAACAAGAGGATAGAGAAAAAGGAGTTTATTGACTACGTTGTCAGCGCGGCCAAAAAGAGCAGACGTGCACACATTTTCGGCACTTATGCAGATCCCAAATACACATTAGCCGGCACCAATGGGTGAGAAAGGTTATTTTTGCATAATATTGCGAAACCAAACCTAGTAGGTGCCATTTTGGAGTCATTTTACACACACTATAATAATACCCGCTTATTAAAGCACAGTACGCCTGACTACAGTAGCCGTAATGCTCCGACAATCCATCATGCGGTGCGGCTTCATAGCTTAGTCCCACTAAAACATGTTGACAGATTTTTGCTCTATTTTTTCAATGAAACGTCATCGTTTTGGGATTTATTTGCTACCGTCATTTATTGAACAGGTGTCATCTTGCAGTTTACATGTATCTCTTATGTGTGACTGTCATCTACTGATCACACTTTTCATTACATTATGTACCAAATGAAATTGCTTCGAGATCGTTAAGCACAACCAAAATTAATCCGTACATTAGGCGCACCGGGTTATAAGGCGCCCTGTCGATTTTTGAGAAACTGAAAGGATTTTTAATGTGTTAAAGTTAAGGTACCAATGATTGTCACACACACACTAGGTGTGGCAAAATGTGTCCTCTGCATTTGACCCATCCCCTTGTTCACCCCCTGGGAGGTGAGGGGAGCAGTGGGCAGCAGTGGTGCCGTGCCCGGGAATAATTTTTGGTGATTTAACCCCCAATTCCAACCCTTGATGCTGAGTGCCAAGCAGGGAGTTAATGGGTCCCATTTTTATAGTCTTTGGTATGACTCGGCCGGGGTTTGAACTTACGACCTACCGATCTCAGGTCGGACACTCTAACCACTAGGCCACTGAGTAGGTTGTGTTAATGTGCCTAATAGTCCGAAAAATACGGTAGTCTATTAATTACGTAGTCTTCTAATGTAATTCTTAGCAATCAATTAATCACTTATGACATTTTTGGACCACCGCTGACTTTGTTGTTTGAGTACCACTTTTGTAGTATGTCTGTGGATGTTCTCATTCAATCGATCGCAACTGGACTGTTCAGTTTCAACGTTTCGCCTCTCATCCGACCAGGCGTCGTCACTTCGTGCTCATAGACTTAGATCGGTCAGATCTAGTTTAAAATAGTTGTTCAATAGCAAAATACATACAGTCACTAATTTTCATGGCATTCTATGGAGGGATCTTGCATTGACTGGTGGATAACCACATCTGCTTGGTTGAAGATTCCTGGATTTTCCCCAAATCTGATAATCCCAACAATTTGAAAAAGGTAGGTTGAAAACATTAGCTATGTGCACATGGACACATTTAATCGGATTAAAAGCCTAACCGGAATAAAAATGCGTCATATAAACACACCATTCAGAATATTCTGACACGATCACACGCGTTCGGATCAAATGCTCATTCCGATCGAGGCGGGTGGTTTATGCCGAAAGTCACTCGAATTGTAGCGCATAAAAACACATCTTCCGAAATTCAGGTTGGAATTATCCTTACTGCGCATGTCTTTGATGTCAGCTATACTTTGGTGGTGGAGTTAGCTATGTGCACATGGACAGTTGTCGTCTTAACAAGCTGTTTTATTTACATGACAGCTTCTCTAACTGTTAACCTCTAACACATACACAGAATGTCGTAACATGAAGACACGCCGCAACCCGTGCATAATCCCAACATACAAAGCACAGAACAGCTCCAATTCAGAAAGAGAGGTAAAACAAAAGTAGTGAACAGAAGGAGAGAATGACAAATAAATACAGTGATAACGTCGGACAAGCAGAAATTTATAAATCCTTGTCTGTTTACAGTGGAAGTCACTGCTTAGTCAGAACCTGCAGGAAGCGAACTTGTCCATGCGATGACGCCATAGCACAAATAATACCACACCTTCTGTGTATGTTTGGCTCTGCGTATGTCAAAGCAAAGTATTCCGATATAAGGTGTGATGTATGAAAATGCACGTCATGATCAGATCATTTTCTTCAGGGTCCATGTCCACAGGAACATTCTAATCCCAATGACGATCAGATTAAATACATGTTGTCCACTTACACGTGGCTCCTGATGGGTAGAGATCGAATACCAACTTGATGTCCAACCCGAGCTAAATCAATAAATCCCAGAAAAAAGATGAGTTGTGACTGACAAGGAACATGTATCCTTTCAATTTGATATTCTCTCATTTTCTCCACTTTAAAGGCCTACTGAAATGATTTTTTTTTTATTTAAACGGGGATAGCAGATCCATTCTATGTGTCATACTTGATCATTTCGCGATATTGCCATATTTTTGCTGAAAGGATTTAGTAGAGAACATCGATGATAGAGTTCGCAACTTTTGGTCGCTGATTAAAAAAGCCTTGCCTGTACCGGAAGTAGCGTGACGTCACAGGTTGAAAGGCTCCTCACATTTCCCTATTGTTTACACCAGCAGCTAGAGCGATTCGGACCAAGAAAGCGACGATTACCCCATTAATTTGAGCGAGGATGAAATATTTGTGGATGAGGAACGTGAGAGTGAAGGATTAGAGTGCAGTGCAGGACATATCTTTTTTCGCTCTGACCGTAACTTAGGTACAAGGGCTCATTGGATTCCAAACTTTCTCCTTTTTCTATTGTGGATCACGTATTTGTATTTTAAACCACCTCGGATACTATATCCTCTTGAAAATGAGAGTCGAGAACGCAAAATGGGCATTCACAGTGACTTTTATCTCCACGACAATACATCGGTGAAGCACTTCAGCTACGGAGCTAACGTGATAGCATCGAGCTTAAATGCAGATAGAAACAAAAGAAATAAGCCACTGACTGGAAGGATAGACAGAAGATCAACAATACTACTATCAGGAGACACCGAACCAAACACTGGACCTGTAACTACACGGTTAATGCTGTGCTGCCTGTCGAAGCCTAGCAATGCTGTTGCTAACGACGCCATTGAAGCTAACTTAGCTACGGGACCTCGACAGAGCTTTGCTAAAAACATTAGCTCTCCACCTACGTCAACCCTCATCTGCTCATCAACACCCGTCCTCACCTGCGTTCCAGCGATCGACGGCGCGACGAAGGACTTCACCCGATCATCGGTGCGGTCGGCGGCTAGCGTCGGATAGCGCGTCTGCTATCCAACTCTGCTGTCCTCCTGGTTGTGTTGCTGCAGCCAGCCGCTAATACACCGATCCCAGCTACAGCTTTCTTCTTTGCTGTCTCCATTGTTCATTAAACAAATTGCAAAAGATTCACCAACACAGATGTCCAGAATACTGTGGAATTTTTCGATGAAAACAGACACTGTTTGTACTGGGACACAATGGTGTCCCAATACTTCCGTTCAATCTGTGACGTCACGCGCAAACGTCATCATACCGAGACGTTTTCAGCCGGATATTCCGCGGGAAATTTAAAATTGCACTTTATAAGTTAACCCGGCCGTATTGGCATGTGTTGCAATGTTAATATTTCATCATTGATATATAAACTATCAGACTGCGTGGTCAGTAGTAGTGGGTTTCAGTAGGCCTTTAATGACATTTTCTAGACCTCTCCCGACTTTGAGGCTTTAAAAGCTCGTCATCAGTTTGGCATCAATAAGTCTGAGCGTGAGGCTTTATCAATTGATGCTGATGGATCTAAAAAGCACTGGGTGAGTGCTACTCCATCCAGGATTAGACGGGCAGCCTTCGGGTTCACCCAATTGGTGTTTTTGCTCTGCTTGTTTTGTAAACTGTCTGGAGGTTGAGTGGTGGGTCGAGACCTGTGCTTACGAAAGTTTGCACGCAGAGTGTCTGCTGAGATGAAGGTTGGTGCTCACAGTACGTAGGCATTGATTGCCATGTCCTCTATTCTTCTGCTTATTTCCATCATCATTTCATGAAGGAAAAAAACAACCTAACTGGACTTCAGTTTCATGGCGTTTGTGCTAATTGAAAGAGTACAATACATACTTGTATAAACTTCGATATTATCAAATGATGGACATCATCAAGTCACAAAAACTCCACATTTTACATAAGATAATTTTTTGTCAGGATCCCTCATAACCATTTTGGGACTTATTTTGTTGTTTTCTGGATTTTGGTTCGACTTCTAATTTCCGCAGTGATTTTACCTCTGCTTCAGAGCGCTGGTCTCCTCACTTGTTCCTGTTTGACAATCAGGAGGCTAACCTGTCCATGATTGCCAATCAGGATGGTTTATCTCTTTTAGCTTACTGTTGTGAATTGTTTTTCCTGCGTGTGATTTGCACCTCCTGCTGAAGCATCGTCTACACTGGTGCTAGCTGCTTTCTCCTTCAATAAATATGTTTTTTTTACCTGCACATCGCCTGCCATCTCTGCATCTTAGGGTCACACTGCCAGCAGCCATGTGCAAGGGTACCAGTTTTAAGCATACATTATATTGTATACTGTAGCACACAAAAGAGATGTAGACCTGGTACTGTATATAAAAGGTAATGGTACAGTATGATTTCATCACTAATACTGTTGACATACACACTTTAATGTATTTGTGGTCAAAAAGAAGTCACGTTTTTGGTCAAAAAATATTTTTATTTATTTTATCCTGTATTTAAATAAAACCTCTGCCTTGTTTTTTGATAAATACTTAGGCCTACCAGGCTACTGTATTTTAATGTTGTCATTATGGTGGTACTTAATGAATAAATGGGTCTACTACACTACTGTATTTTAATGTTGTCATTATGGTGGTACTTAATGAATACTTAGGTCTACTACACTACTGTATTTTAATGTTGTCATTATGGTGGTACATAATGAATACTTAGGTCTACTACACTACTGTATTTCAATGTTGTCATTATGGTGGTACTTAATGAATAAATGGGTCTACTACACTACTGTATTTTAATGTTGTCATTATGGTGGTACATAATGAATACTTAGGTCTACTACACTACTGTATTTCAATGTTGTCATTATGGTGGTACTTAATGAATAAATGGGTCTACTACACTACTGTATTTCAATGTTGTCATTATGGTGGTACTTAATGAATAAATGGGTCTACTACACTACTGTATTTTAATGTTGTCATTATGGTGGTACTTAATGAATACTTAGGTCTACTACACTACTGTATTTTAATGTTGTCATTATGGTGGTACTTAATGAATACTTAGGTCTACTACACTACTGTATTTTAATGTTGTCATTATGGTGGTACATAATGAATACTTAGGTCTACTACACTACTGTATTTTAATGTTGTCATTATGGTGGTACTTAATGAATACTTAGGTCTACTACACTACTGTATATTAATGTTGTCATTATGGTGGTACTTAATGAATACTTAGGTCTACTACACTACTGTATTTCAATGTTGTCATTATGGTGGTACTTAATGAATAAATGGGTCTACTACACTACTGTATTTTAATGTTGTCATTATGCTGGTACTTAATGAATACTTAGGTCTACTACACTACTGTATTTTAATGTTGTCATTATGGTGGTACATAATGAATACTTAGGTCTACTACACTACTGTATTTTAATGTTGTCATTATGCTGGTACTTAATGAATACTTAGGTCTACTACACTACTGTATATTAATGTTGTCATTATGGTGGTACTTAATGAATACTTAGGTCTACTACACTACTGTATTTCAATGTTGTCATTATGGTGGTACTTAATGAATAAATGGGTCTACTACACTACTGTATTTTAATGTTGTCATTATGCTGGTGCTTAATGAATACTTAGGTCTACTACACTACTGTATATTAATGTTGTCATTATGGTGGTACTTAATGAATACTTTGGTCTACTACACTACTGTATTTTAATGATGTCATTATGGTGGTACTTAATGAATAAATGGGTCTACTACACTACTGTATTTTAATGATGTCATTATGGTGGTACTTAATGAATACTTTGGTCTACTACACTACTGTATTTTAATGATGTCATTATGGTGGTACTTAATGAATAAATGGGTCTACTACACTACTGTATATTAATGTTGTCATTATGGTGGTACTTAATGAATACTTAGGTCTACTACACTACTGTATATTAATGATGTCATTATGGTGGTACTTAATGAATACTTAGGTCTACTACACTACTGTATATTAATGATATCATTATTGTGGTACTTAATGAATACTTAGGTCTACTACACTACTGTATTTTAATGTTGTCATTATGGTGGTACTTAATGAATACTTAGGTCTACCACACTACTGTATTTAATGTTGTCATTATGGTGGTACTTAATGAATACTTAGGTCTACTACACTACTGTATATTAATGATGTCATTATGGTGGTACTTAATGAATACTTAGGTCTACTACACTACTGTATATTAATGATATCATTATTGTGGTACTTAATGAATACTTAGGTCTACTACACTACTGTATTTTAATGTTGTCATTATGGTGGTACTTAATGAATACTTAGGTCTACCACACTACTGTATTTAATGTTGTCATTATGGTGGTACTTGCAGAGCCAAGTGTTTTCTGAGGTGGTACTTGGTGAAAAAAATAAGTTTAAGAGCCACTGCTCTGGATCAGTGATTCTCAAACTGTGGTACGTGTACCACTTGTGGTACGTGGGCTCTACCTAGTGGTCTACCAAAACCTAATTAAATATTGTAATGTAACAGTTTTATTTTCCTACAAACTGTGTGTAATGTTACAATATATTTGCTAAATAAAACCTCTGCCTTTTTAATACTTAGGCCTACTATGCTACTGTATTTTAATGTTGGTCATTATGGTGGCACTTGGAGAGCCAAGTGTTTTCTGAGATTCTACATGGTGAACAAAAGTTTGATTACCATCCAAGCAAAAACCTGCAGTTAACTTGTCATAACCAACAGTAGCTGTTTTTACTATCACTTCTATTTATTCAATATAACATGAATATATTATCTATCTTATGTTATTGTCGTGGTGCAGCAAAGGGAGTCAGAGCTTTTCTTCCTGTCATTCACATACACTAGTGTCAGAGATGTGTCGGTGGAGGTCAAAGATCAAGTTGGTGCAGACTTTGTTACTTTTTAATTGAACATTGATTGATTGTTGCTCCGTACTATGTACATGATGTCAATGTTGAGGATCCACTCAAGTGTGAAAGCTCTTCATATATTATTTTATATATTATCCTCATATATCATGTTCATGTATGCCAATGTTAATATATGCTAAACATGCTTCACTACACACCGTAGCTCACCGGCATCAAAATGTAAACAAACTCCATTGGTGGATCTGCACCTGACATCCACTGTAATGATATCAAGTACAGGCACGTATCTAGTCAATACTACTATGGTTACGTCGATATTTTTTGGCATCACATCTTCTTTTTTTAATTTTTTTATTCACATTATGTTTATAAACTCAGTAAATACGTCCCTGAACACATGAGGACTTTGAATATGACCAATGTATGATCCTGTAACTACTTGGTATCGGATTGATACCCATTTGTGGTATCATCCAAAACTAATGTAAAGTATCAAACAAGAGAAGAATAAGTGATTATTACATTTTAACAGAAGTGTAGATAGAACATGTTAAAACAGAAAATAAGCAGATATTAACAGTACATGAACAAGTAGATTAATAATACATTTTTACAGTTTGTCCCTCATAAGACTCGTAAGACTCTTGAACGCATCATAATTATCCCCTCAACTCCCCCCAAAATGGATTAACTCGCTGGAATAAAAAAGACAATATAACATACATACATAAATGTGGATGCATGTGAAAAAGTGCAATATATTTATCTGTACAGTTACCTATTTATGTGTTTATACATGCGCCTTATTGCTTTTTTATCCTGCACTATCATGAGCTTATGTAACGGAATTTCGTTCTTATCTGTACTGTAAAGTTCAAATTTGAATGACAATAAAAAGGAAGTCTAAGTCTAATAATGTTGACAAAATAATAGAATGATAAATGGCACAATATGTTACTGCATACGCCAGCAGACTAATTAGGAGTCTTTGTTTGTTTACTTACTACTAAAAGACAAATTGTCAAGTATGTTCACTATTTTATTTAAAGACTAAATTGCAATAATAAACATATGTGTAATGTACCCTAAGATTTTTTTTTTCAAATAAAGACAATAGTGCAATTTTTTTGTGGTCCCCTTTATTTAGAAAAGTACCGAAAAGTATCAAAATATTGATATTGGTACAACACTAATGTATACCAATGGACCTTTTGTACACTGTGCTGCTCATGTCACCCACTGACTACTGGCCGTCGTATAAATGTGGTCATCTTCTGTTATTTTAGCCGTTTGAAAGTAATGACAGGCGATCAATAAGATGAATAGTCTTCATGAAGGCAGCGTATCGATGCTGAGGCCGTGGAGAAAGGAAGGCCTCAGCCTGAATAAATTACTGATTTCTTCCTCCCATCGTCCCCCTAATTCCACTCCACACTTGTGTTATTTTCTTCTGTCCTCCATTATTATTCCTCTTCCACTCCCCTCGCCTCTCCTGCCCAGCAAGGTGTGACGAGTCATTAGAAGAAACATTAAGTGAATCCATAGCTCCTTTGTCTCCTGCCAATGGTCGTCAGATGGAGAAGCTGTAATGACACACACTGAACATCAGCAGCAGAGGAAGAAGCCACAGTTTTTTGGAGTAGTTGCATTCGTTGGGCTATGAAAAAAAGGCTTTTTGGCACTTTTTTATATTTGGGGGAAACAGATGTTGTTTTGCAAAGATACACATTTGTAGTCATTGGGTTCGACTGTGAGCGACTTAAAGGCCTACTGAAATTATTTTTTTTAAATTTAAACGGGGATAGCAGATCCATTCTATGTGTCATACTTGATCATTTCGCGATATTGCCATATTTTTGCTGAAAGGATTTAGTAGAGAACATCGACGATAAAGTTCGCAACTTTTGGTCGCTGATAAAAAAAAGCCTTGCCTGTACCGGAAGTAGCGTGACGTCACAGGTTGAAAGGCTCCTCACATTTCCCCATTGTTTACACCAGCAGCGAGAGCGATTCGGACCGAAAAAGCGACAATTACCCCATTAATCTGAGCGAGGATGAAATATTCGTGGATGAGGAACGTGAGAGTGAAATACTAGAGTGCAGTGCAGGACGTATCTTTTTTCGCTCTGACCGTAACTTAGGTACAAGGGTTCATTGGATTCCACACTTACTCCTTTTTCTATTGTGGATCACAGATTTGTATTTTAAACCACCTCGGATACTATATCCGATGAGAGTCGAGAACGCGAAATGGACATTCACAGTGACTTTTATCTCCACGACAATACATCGGCGAAACACTTTAGGTACGGAGCTAACGTGATAGCATCAGGCTTAACTGCATATATAAACAAAAGAAATAAGCCCCTGACTGGAAGGATAGACAGAAAATCAACAATACTATTAAACCCTGGACCTGTAACTACACGGTTAATGCTTTCCAGCCTGGCGAAGCTTAACAATGCTGTTGCTAACGACGCCATTGAAGCTAACTTAGCTACGGGACCTCACGGAGCTATACTAAAAACATTAGCTATCCACCTACGCCAGCCAGCCCTCATCTGCTCATCAACACCCGTGCTCACCTGCGTTCCAGCGATCGACGGCGCTACGAAGGACTTCACCCGATCACCGATGCGGTCGGCGGCTAGCGTCGGATAGCGCGTCTGCTATCCAAATCAAAGTCCTCATGGTTGTGTTGCTGCAGCCAGCCGCCAATACACCGATCCCACCTACAGCTTTCTTCTTTGCAGTCTTCATCGTTCATTAAACAAATTGCAAAATATTCACCAACACAGATGTCCAGAATACTGTGGAATTTTGAGATGAAAACAGAGCTTTTTGTATTGAATACAATGTGTCCGAATACTTCCGTTTCAACCATTGACGTCACGCGCAAACGTCATCATATCTCGACGTTTTCAACCGGAAGTTCCCCGGGGAATTTAAAATTGCACTTTATAAGTTAACCCGGCCTGCGATGAGGTAGCGACTTGTCCAGGGTGTACCCCGCCTTCCGCCCGATTGTAGCTGAGATAGGCTCCAGCGCCCCCCGCTACCCCAAAGGGAATAAGCGGTAGAAAATGGATGGATGGATGGAAGTTAACACGGCCGTATTGGCATGTGTTGCAATGTTAAGATTTCATCATTGATATATAAACTATCAGACTGCGTGGTCAGTAGTAGTGGGTTTCAGTAGGCCTTTAAAGGGACTCATGATGATTCTACTCTACATTTAAAATACTTCCTGGTGGTCAAAATCAGCAGCTCTGGGACCAACTTTTCCACTTCAAAGGGGCTGTCACTCAAATATCAACACTGAATTATCATCAATCAATCAATCAAAGTTTACTTATAGAGCCCTAAATCTTGAGTGTCTCAAAGGGCTGCCCAAGCCACAACGACATCCTCGGCTCAGATCCCACATCAGGGCAAGAAAAAACTCAACCCAATGGGGATGACAATGAGAAACCTTGATGTGGGGATATATGTATATATGTATATAAAGGTATATACAGTATAGGCGTAATATGATCAAACTTTCTTGTTCTTGTCAAAAGTCTAGCAGCTGCAATTAGTCATCTTACTCCTAATTTTAATCATATTCAATAATTATATCTAAACTACTTACAGTTTAGCAGGATAAACCTTGTCAAATGACATGAAAACATGTGTTAATCACGTCATCAAGGCTTAGGTCAGGCTGATTTCAAAAATACATATTAATCAAATACACTGCAAAAGACGCGTCTCGTGAAAATTGAAGAAAAATAAATGTACATGCTTAGATAGATTAGTAATAAACATATACATTATTATGTATATGGTTATAATTCAACTGTCAATATAATTTAAGTGCAAAAGAAAATACAGCTTCACCACTTTAATCATATTTTTTGCGCTTAAGAAACTTCTCTATGACTTTCGCTCCAGACCTCTTCTATTTGTTTGATATTGTCATTACTGCCACAAGTGGCGGAAAAGTGTATTACAACTGACTACGGACCACAGCAGATACAGTAAACTGATATTTTTGTGGCGGCCCTATGGTTAAGAAACACTGGTCTCAATGGATTGGAGTGCTTTGGTGTACATTTTGCTCCACAGTTTCTTTTTCAAACATTTTTTTTGTCTGTTCCCAGATTGCAAATAAACCACGGCCCACCCCTCTCCAAAAGTATCATACTTTATCTTTTGAGACTGTACACTGTACACCCGCTTTTTTTATTTATTAAATTTTTTTCAGATTCACCCGGTCACAACATTAGGTACACCTGCACACTCTGACCAATTCGGAGTTAAATTTTTTCAGCAGATTTTATGTTGCCGCATGTTATTATGCAAATGCCGCGATAAGATTTTTTTTGTGTGGCCTAAAAACAGAGCAAAACACCACGAAAAGAGGCATCCAATACTGGGCTTTGACATTGTTTAATACAAGTATACAACATTGTAACATTTGTAATTCAGAAAATGCGAAATTAATCAAAAGGGTTCAAATACATAATTGCATCGTTGTCAGCCCTGCTGGCCACAATGACATCTGGTCCCGCCTAGAATGGATCTCAAATGGGGAAAGGAAACATCCAATAGTCAAATAAAGCATTAAATGAGAGAACATAAAGATAACTGCTTTTCTCAAGCCCTTTTTTACCTTAAGTGTGTATACCGTATTTTTTGGACCATAGGGCGCACTGCCGATGAGCTGGTCTAGTCAGGTCTATTTTCATACAAAAGGCACATCGTATTATAAAGCACATATTAGGATTTTTGTTGTTGTTGTGGTCTACATAACATGTAATGGTGGTTCTTTGGTCAAAATGTTGCATAGATGATGTTTTAAAGTTCATCTTCAAGTCGCTTTCTGACAGTCGCTTCAGGATGCGCCAATTTGTGGGCGGTCTTATTTACGTGCCCCCACTTGGACAGCGTCTTCTCCCCGTCATCTTTGTTGTAGCGGTGTAGCGTGCAAGGACGGGAGTGGAAGAAGTGTCAAAAGATGGCGCTAACTGTTTTAATGACATTCAGACTTTACTTCAACCAATAACGGAGCAGCGTCTCCTCATCCGTGGCTCACTAGTGCAACAACAACACAGGAAATGTGTCCCGTTAAAAACCGTCCGGCCGGAACTCTCTAATAACTAAAGTTCCTTGGGTGAATAATGTAAACTCACTACACCGGTATGTTTTAGTGCTTTCATGGCGAGTTTACTGACATATATAAGTAAGAACTTTACACTACTTTATATTAGAAATGGCAACAGCAGAGGAAGAATGTCCCATAACAAGACGATAGAGAAAAAGAAGAAGCTTAACGCCTACGGCACGGACTACAAAGGCGGAAACACGCTATTTTCAGTACTTATTCAGATTCCAAATACACATCAACAGGTACCAGAAGGTAAAAAAAAAGTTGGTTTTGCATAATATTGCCAGATAATGTCTTACCTTATACACACACCATAATAATACTATGTTGAAGCACAGTACAATCCACGAAGCGGTACGGCTTCATAGCTTACCAAAGTTGTACTAAAACATTTTGATTGATGCTGTTTGTAATGTTCTATATTTTCAATGGAACATATACATGTTAGTGTTGTTTATTTGAGTAATATTGCAGTCTACACATATCTCTTATGTGTGACTGCCATCTACTGGTCACACTTATCATTTTACCATGTACCAAATAAAAACAATTTGAGGTCGGTAAGTACAACCAGAATTATTCCGTTCATTAGGTTATAAGGCGCACTGTCGAGTTTTGAGAAAATGAAAGGATTTTAAGTGCGCCTTATAGTCCGAAAAATACAGTAAATGATATATATTGAGTGTACAATGCACACACCAATTGTACACTGCATTGTTTCTTCAAGCAGCGATGGAGGAAAGAACCTGGTAAGTCCATTATCGGTGAAGTGACGGGTGATGACACGTGGCTTCTCCGTGGAGGTCAGGTGCATGTCACTCAGGCATCAAGTTAAAGCAGGTGCATCTTCAGGAAAAGGGTGTGGAAGACACATGTGGCAGATACCAATAATCAGCGTAATCAAATATTGTCTACCGACAGAAGCACAAATGTGCCGTGTAGCCACCAGCTCAGCAGCCAGCAAATCAATATGTGGTCGGTAAAGCGTCAAATTATAAACAGCACGTTCTGTGTGCACAAACACGCGCGGATAAACAGCAGATGAATACAAACCTATCAAACAAAACAAAAAAATGCAAAGTTTGAACCCGCGTTGGAAACGATAAGTAATATTTTCCTCCCTGCCTGTTGACACAATGGGGACACCACATATCTGTCTGCTTCATTATTGCACGGCCCGATGACTTCCTGGACGGGAATTGAGATGGGCATTATCGCCGACGCCTCGGGTTCCTCTCCGCCGTGAAAGATGGTGGTCATTTGGCTAGACGAGAGGCGCTGAGGACCCCCTCCTCGACTGGAGCAGACGGGGGCCCAGGAGCCCGGGGGCCAGCTGTATTAATGAACAGGCTGTGCTGAAAGGGACATGTTCTTGTAACGCTGATGAATGGTCATTACAGAAAGGGGGGGTGGGGGGGGGGGGACTTGTGAGCAGCGTGGGCTCAGAGGAGCAGCACTAGGGGGGAATCCATAATTTGCACCTCGGATTTCTGTAAACTCGTTTATCACGCCAGCAGTGTCACCTTCTTCTATCCCCACCATTATTGAACCTGCTTTTTTTGTGAGATTGGATTCACTCTGCGCAATTCTGATTCAGTGCCTAGGTCTGAGCCGATAAAACAATATCGATATATATCGTAATAGACATGTAATCGATAGCAATATAAGACGCGTTCGATGAATATGTTTTTTTGGGTCAAATTAAACCGGAAAGAAGTAAGCATGGTTGGTTGCATGCCCAAAGGAACAGGAAGTGGTCATTGAACAATGGAGGGACACACTCAACAGCCAATCGTTGAACGTTATCGACCATTAAGTTTGGTTGTGCCATCTTGCTGTTGATTCTCTTCACGGAGTGAGGAGGAAAAGTACAAATGAGTGCTGCAGAAAGGGAAAAAATTGTGGAATAAACAGGAATAGTCACAATATATATATACACCCAAATATTCACAGCCCTAATATGTATGTATATACACTACCGTTCAAAAGTTTGGGGTCACATTGAAATGTCCTTATTTTTGAAGGAAAAGCACTGTACTTTTCAATGAAGATAACTTTAAACTAGTCTTAACTTTAAAGAAATACACTCTATACATTGCTAATGTGGTAAATGACTATTCTAGCTGCAAATGTCTGGTTTTTGGTGCAATATCTACATAGGCGTATAGAGGCCCATTTCCAGCAACTATCACTCCAGTGTTCTAATGGTACAATGTGTTTGCTCATTGGCTCAGAAGGCTAATTGATGATTAGAAAACCGTTGTGCAATCATGTTCACACATCTGAAAACAGTTTAGCTCGTTACAGAAGCTAGAAAACTGACCTTCCTTTGAGCAGATTGAGTTTCTGGAGCATCACATTTGTGGGGTCAATTAAACGCTCAAAATGGCCAGAAAAAGAGAACTTTCATCTGAAACTCGACAGTCTATTCTTGTTCTTAGAAATGAAGGCTATTCCACAAAATTGTTTGGGTGACCCCAAACTTTTGAACGGTAGTGTATATATATGAACTGCACTAAGAGTCAGTGGGTTTGTATGTGTATGTATATGTATACTATGTATACACGCTGTTGTGTCACATTCATAGTTACTTGTTAAATGTGTGTTGTGGATGTACATGTATGTATGTGTATATGTGTATATATATATATATATATATATGTGTATGTATATGTGTATGTATGTATATATGTGTACATACTTATATATGTATATGTATTTATATGACATAACATTTTTATATACAATTATTATTATTAAACATACAGTAAGTAATAAGAGGGGTGGGAGTACATAAGTTTTTACTTCTTCTCACTCCTTTTCGGATATGTTTACATTACATGTTTATTTTCATTTCTTGTTTCTTTTGCTTTTTATTATTACTATTATTATTATTATTATTATTGTTTTTGTTATTCATTCTTGAATGGCTTTTTTGTTGTTTTTTTTCAAAATTTGTTGTTTTTGTTTTGTCTACATATTCGAAATAAACATGAAAATGAAATGAAATGAAATATATATATATATATATATATATATATATATATATATATATATATATATATATATATATATATATATATATATATATATATATATATATATATATATATAATGTCTGCTTGTCAACAGTGTGCTAGTAAAACATGTAATAATCAATACATGGGCAGTTGCGTAATAACATTTCTATTCATATATATTCAGTATTCATTTTAAATGGCCCTTTGAGGGCAGCAATATCTGCGTTATGGCCCTCAATGAAAAGACTTTGACACCCTTATCTTGGATGAAAAAAACAAATGTGGTCGCTTGAACCTGGCAGTGTAAAGCCTTACATTATTTATTGTACAATATCTCTCCATGTGCTACGCGTCCCTCGATGCCTTGGTCACATGCAGTTGGTTACCTAAGGACATTTAAGGTTCTGGTTGCCTTGGCAACCGTCCAGCTTCCCCGCCCAACAGTAGTGTTATTTCCACTTCCACTCTCTTCAGATTTTTTTATTTTTTTTGGACTACACACAGTCCTTTCACCTGTTATCACTCTGTGTGTTCATGGCAAGTTTTGGCTTGGTTGAAAGGCGGCTCCAGTCGTCATGAACTGACTGGAGGCCCACTCGCTCCACCACTGGAGACCTCATTAACTCCTCCTTGCCTTTGGCTGTTTGGATTATTGCTGCTGGTCGGCCACATTCATCTCTTTGTGTAAACGTACGGTAAGCAAAATACATTTGAACACGGTCCCAAGTCAAATTTTCATTAATAGCATTGCGGCTAAAAATGCTCTCAGAGAGTTTGTGCTCAAAGCGTTTTAAAAGCAAGTTCCCCGTGTTTGTATTCAGTCATTTGCCTTGTTAATTTGTAACGATTCCAGATGTTGATGGCACATTTTCATCAGGACATATTGCGCTCAGTGAATACCCTCAGGTGGCTGCTGTTGCTCATCCAACATACTTTCTGGGTCACACGTGGAAGGAAAAAAGACCTGCCTTGCACTTTGGGTCCGCCTGCATGCAAATTTCTGTCATCCATCTAATTGTAATTCAGTAGAGCCTAATTAGGAATTTGTTATGCACCACCTTGTATAATATACCACCTGACCACTTGTTTGCTGTTCGGTAGCAGGTAGATGTTATCAGAGTGGTACCTCGTAAGACACACACCGAGTCTACCATCCCATTTTAACCCTAGCATCCTTTCCAAACAACCACAAATATTCACACACAATTATTTTAATTAGTGATGGGCGGTGTTCTGAAAATGTATTATAGTTATTACTCTTCAATTGATGTCATTAATTACGAGGGAATGTAACCGTAGTCCAAAAAAACTCCTTTAAATATCTGGCACATGTATGGCAGCAGTGGTGTGCCGTCAGGGCCAGCAAGGCCTTCTCTGCTGGCCTAACATAACAAGAAATCATCATCATGATTAAAGATAAAAGTCATTTTGTATTTACTTTCCCTAAATATCTAATATCTGGGTGGGTGGCTGTGGTACACAGAACATCAATTTCCACACTTCTATCATCTTATGTGTAATTGAAATGTGTAGGGGGGTGTATGGTGTGTGGTCATTAAATATGTATTCTGATATATGTTCTTCACAGAAAATGAGCCAAAGTCAGTGAGTCTCAGTTTGAAAAATTAATTCATTGTATCATTTTTCTTTTAATAAGAAATGAAAACGTGTCCCACAGACCCAAACACCACACAAGGGTTAATTTGTTTTATACAATTATTTTCATTTTGACAGTACCACGTAAGATATGTTCTAATTCAGTGGTTTTTAACCTTGTTGGAGGTACCGAACCCCACCAGTTTCATATGCACATTCACCGAACCCTTCTTTAGTGAAAAATAATGTTTTTTTTTTTTCAAATTCAAGTTAAGGTAAGTTAAAGTTAAAAGTTAAAGACCTACTCAAATGAAATGTTCTTATTTAAACGGGGATAGCAGGTCCATTCTATGTGTCATACTTGATCTTTTCGCGATATTGCCATATTTTTGCTGAAAGGATTTAGTAGAGAACTTTGACGATAAAGTTCGCAACTTTTGGTCGCTGATAAAAAAGCCTTGCCTGTACCGGAAGTAGCGTGACGTCACAGGTTGTGGAGCTCCTCACATCTGCACATTGTTTACAATCATGGCCACCAGCAGCGAGAGCGATTCGGACAGAGAAAGCGACAATTTCCCCATTAATTTGAGCGAGGAATAAAGATTCGTGGATGAGAAAAGTGAGAGTGAAGGACTAGAGGGCAGTGGAAGCGATTCAGATAGGGAAGATGCTGTGAGAGGCGGGTGGGACCTGATATTCAGCTGGGAATGACTAAAACAGTAAATAAACACAAGACATATATATATACTCTATTAGCCACAACACAACCAGGATTATATTTAATATGCCGCAAATTAATCCCGCATAACAAACACCTCCCCCCTTCCGTCCATATAACCCGCCAATACAAATCAAACACCCGCACAACACACTCAATCCCACAGCCCAAAGTACCGTTCACCTCCCCAAAGTTCATACAGCACATACATTTCCCCAAAGTCCCCAAAGTTACGCACGTGACATGCACATAGCGGCACGCACGTACGGGCAAGCGATCAAATGTTTGGAAGCCGCAGCTGCGTACTCACGGTACCGCGTCTGCGTATCCAACTCAAAGTCCTCCTGGTAAGAGTCTCTGTTGTCCCAGTTCTCCACAGGTCAATGGTAAAGCTTGACTGTCATCTTTCGGGAATGTAAACAATGAAACATCGGCTGTGTTTGTGTTGCTGCAGCCGGCCGAAATACACCGCTTCCCACCTACAGTACCAATGGTTGTCACACACACACTATGTGTGGTGAAATGTGTCCTCTGCATTTGACCCATCACCCTTGTTCACCCCCTGGGAGGTGAGGGGAGCAGTGGTGCCGCGCCCGGGAATCATTTTTGGTGATTTAACCCCCAATTCCAACCCTTGATGCTGAGTGCCAAGCAGGGAGGTAATGGGTCCCATTTTTATAGTCTTTGGTATGACTCGGCCGGGGTTTGAACTCATAACCTACCGATCTCAGGGTGGACACTCTAACCACTAGGCCACTGTGTAGGTCAAGACAGAGTTATGTTTTTTTTTACTGGTGCACAAAATGAACCGTGCATGAACATCACCTTGTTCAAAGAACAAAACCAACACAGTGCATGAACTCACAACAAATGACACAACTGCAAATCAGATGGAACATTAGAAGGAATATAGTTTTGAGGTATCCATAATACGTCGATAGGGAGAAGTTTTTATTTACACGATGATTTCGGGTGTGTCTTGACCTCCGCGGTGGAGGCTCCGCCGAACCCCTGAGGCCGACTCACCGAACCCCTAGGGTTCGATCTAACCCAGGTTAAGAACCACTGCAATTCCTGAAGCGGGTTTATTGAATGTTAAATGCGTTGAAAAATAGCCCCTTTTGTACACTGTTGATGTGTTTCAATGCACAGTAGTGTGCAAGTGTGTGTCTGTATAGTATCTCCAGCCGTGTCCATGTGGTAACATCAATTATGCTATTTTGAGAGGTGAAGTCGGACTAAGTGGGACATCGCTGAAGGCCTAGGTGAGAAACGCACGGCCCGCCAATGCATTTGAGAGATGTTTAATATAAGAGCAGTAGTGTGTCATGTTTAATATAAGAGGTCAGTGTCCGGAGTGTGTGCTTTTAAAAGGTGAGGCCCGTTGCCTAGTGACGTGTGACGTCATCAGGGGTTTTCATATGTCATATCTTCTTGTCAACAAACGGGGTATGTTTTGGATGGCAAGTTTGTCACTTCATTGATTTGTTGTTCAATATTTCCCATTGTGTGCGCATGTTGGTATCTACTGTGTCACAGGGTGATGGCACCTCTTCCTGTTTGTTATCAAGTTCATTTTAATGCGATACTGCTTGTTGCTTTCACCAGTAACAAGATATTTCCTGCATTGAACTTGCTGCACTTATGACGCTGTCTTGTTGTCGACATAAAACCACATCAAAAATAACGTGCCGCGTTACGTCAAGCTATTGCTAACGGCATTGTCACGGACCTAAAAGTAATTAGATTACTCGTTACTCGTAAAAGTAACGGCGTTGGTAACACCATTATTACGAACACTGGTGATAGGTAAAACAATATGGAAGCATTGATGCATTATGAAACATAAGGAGAGATATGTGTGTGTCCTTGACTGGAACACACTTTTCCGTTTGACATACAGTCATGGTCAAAAGTTTACATACACTTGTAAAGAAGTTAAAGTTAAAGTTCCAATGATTGTCACACACACACTAGTTGTGGCGAAATTATTCTCTGCATTTTACCCATCACCCTTGATCACCCCCTGGGAGGTGATGGGAGCAGTGAGCAGCAGCGGTGGCTGCGTCCAGGAAAATGTTTTGGTGATTTAACCCCCAATTCCAACCCTTGATGCTGAGTGCCAAGCAGGGAGGTAATGGGTCCCATTTTTATAGTCTTTGGTATGAACTCACGACCTACCGATCTCAGAGCGGACACTCTAAAGAACATAATGTCATGGCTGTCTTGAGTTTCCAATAATTTCCACAACTCTTAAACCCCATTGAGAACATGTGGACAATGCTGAAGAAACAAGTCCATGTCAGAAAACCAACAAGTTTAGCTGATATTGTCAAGAGGAGTGGTCAAAAATTCAAGCAGAAGCTTGCCAGAAGCTTGTGGATGGCTACCAAAAGCGCCTTATTGCAGTGAAATTTGCCAAGGGACAGGTAACCAAATATTAACATTGCTGTATGTATACTTTTGACCCGGCAGATTTGGTCACATTTCCAGTAGACCCATAATAAATTCATAAAAGAACCAAACTTCATGAATGTTTTTTGTGACCAACAAGTATGTGCTCCAATCACTCTATCACAAAAAAATAAGAGTTGTAGAAATGATTGGAAACTCAAGACAGCCATGACATTATGTTCTTTACAAGTGTATGTAAACTTTTGACCACGACTGTATGTTTATTGTAGGACTGCTGAATATGAGCAGGACCATGGCACACACTACATTGGAACAAAATAGGAGGCAGTGCTGACCAAACAATTTTCTTCTTCTCAGTGGGAGGAGGTGAGCGGCTATGACGAGAACCTCAACACCATCCGGACCTACCAGGTGTGTAACGTCTTCGAGCCCAGTCAGAACAACTGGCTCCTCACCACCTTCATCGATCGGCATGGAGCGCAGAGGATCTACGTGGAGATCCGCTTCACAGTGCGGGACTGCAGCTCCATCCCCAAAGTGCCGGGCTCCTGTAAGGAGACCTTCAACCTCTACTACTACGAAAGCGACGCCGTCATCGCCACGAAAGGCACCGCCTTCTGGATGGAGGCGCCCTACCTCAAGGTGGACACCATCGCTGCCGACGAGAGCTTCTCGCAAGTGGACTTCGGTGGACGCCTCATGAAGGTCAACACGGAGGTCCGCAGCTTCGGGCCGCTCTCCAAGAACGGTTTCTACTTGGCCTTCCAGGACTACGGCGCCTGCATGTCTCTGCTGTCGGTCAGGGTGTTTTACAAGAAGTGTCCCAGCGTGGTGCAGAACTTTGCCATCTTCCCAGAGACCATGACCGGCGCGGAGAGCACCTCCCTGGTCATTTCCAGGGGGATTTGCATTTCCAACTCGGAAGAAGTGGACGTTCCCATAAAGCTGTACTGCAACGGAGACGGGGAGTGGATGGTTCCGATCGGCAGCTGCACGTGCAAGGCAGGCTTCGAACCCGACAACGGCAACGTGTGTCGAGGTGAGTCCTTTTTGCTCAGTCTTGGAGCAGCCATGTTTCAGCAATGCGTGAGTGATACAACAATAATAATAATTAAAACTGCAAGCGGCAATGGACAGGACCGACTATGAGGGCTCATAAAATCCAAACCGGAGCAGTAATTAAAACTCTTTCATCAACTTTTAATCAGAAGGGTACAATCTCTCTCCTGTGCTAATTTGAAGCCGACACGACAAACGCGCTCAGAGGAGATCATGTTTGAAAAAAGGTGACTGTTTTTACACAACTTTTGTTTTGAAGGGGGAATTGCAAACTTTCTGTTGATTTTTGCTGGGGGTTGTCAGTGTATGAAATATAGGTCTAAGTGAGACCTACATTGAGGTTTTTGTTTCATGTCTCTACGACATTCCTACTGGGAGTTTTGTCTGTGCATTCTTCCTAGGGGGCGATAGAGCGCAATTTTGAGTTTTGGGGTTTGGTTTTTTGATTAGATCGCAACTTTCGCCAGTCCTGATGTGTGTCCAATTTGGTGAGTTTTGAAGCATGTTAAAGGCCTACTGAAATGAATTTTTTTTATTTAAACGGGGATAGCAGATCCATTCTATGTGTCATACTTGATCATTTCGCGATATTGCCATATTTTTGCTGAAAGGATTTAGTATAGAACAACGACGATAAAGTTTGCAACTTTTGGTCGCTGATAAAAAAAGCCTTGCCTATACCGGAAGTAGCGTGACGTCACAGGAGGTAGGATTCCTCACAATTCCCCGTTGTTTACAATGGAGCGAGAGAGATTCGGACCGAGAAAGCGACGATTACCCCATTAATTTGAGCAAGGATGAAAGATTAGTGGATGAGGGACGTTAGAGTGATGGACAGATGCAGTGAAAGACATATCTTTTTTCGCTCTGACCGTAACTTAGGTACAAGCTGGCTCATTGGATTCCACACACTCTCCTTTTTCTATTGTGGATCACGGATTTGTATTTTAAACCACCTCGGATACTATATCCTCTTGAAAATGAGAGTCGAGAACGCGAAATGGACATTCACAGTGACTTTTATCTCCACGACAATACATCAGCGAAGCTCTTTGGCTACTGAGCTAACGTGATAGCATCTGGCTCCAATGCAGATAGAAACAAAATAAATAAATCCCTGACTGGAAGGATAGACAGAAGATCAACAATACTATTAAACCATGGACATGTAACTACACGGTTAATAATTCTCAGCCTGACAAAGCTTAACAATGCTGTTGCTAACGACGCTGAAGCTAACTTAGCAACTTAGCAACCGGACCTCACAGAGCTATGATAAAAACATTAGCGCTCCACCTACGTCAGCCAGCCCTCATCTGCTCATCAACACCCGTGCTCACCTGCGTTCCAGCGATCGACGGCGCGACGAAGGACTTCACCCAATCACAGATGCGTTGGCGGCTAGCATCGGCTAGCGTGTCTGCTATCCAAGTAAGTACTCCTTGTTGTGTTGCTACAGCCAGCCGCTAATACACCGATCCCACCTACAACTTTCTTCTTTGCAATCTCCATTGTTCATTAAACAAATTGCAAAAGATTCACCAACACAGATGTCCAGAATACTGTGGAATTGTTAGAAGAAAACAGAGCAGTTTGTATGGTGACACATTGGGTACGAATACTTCCGTTGCCGTCGTGACGTCACGCGCATACGTCATCATAAATAGACGTTTCCAACCGGAAGTTTAGCGGGAAATTTAAAATTGCACTTTATAAGTTAACCCGGCCGTATTGGCATGTGTTGCAATGTTAAGATTTCATCATTGATATATAAACTATCAGACTGCGTGGTCGGTAGTAGTGGGTTTCAGTAGGCCTTTAAGGGGGTCAAATTACAGCTCAAAGAGGCGGCGGTATAATAATAAAACGCTAAAAATTAAATAGGGTCCTCTGTCCCAAAGGGACTCGGTCCCTAATAACCACACAGTATTTGGTGCCTAACTCAAACTGCAGGGATGTATCAGAACCTCACGCTACATTATGATCACGTATTAATTCCGGGGTCAACATTAGGTCGATGGCGAGCTAGCGGTCGATGGCAGAGGGTGTGTCAGTCCATCGCCAGCCAGGCATTAATCAGAATCAGAATCAGAAGAACTTTATTAATCCCTGAGGGTAAATTAAAATGTTCAGCCCAATCCCATTCAAGATCAGACAAAAATTACGGGGAGACAGAACAGGATCGCTGACGGGTCTGCCAAGTTCCGGCGCACCTTACAAAAAAGGTGAGAAACAGGTAAATGCTGTCCAAGCCTGGGCCCCTGGAGAGGGGATCCAGACTGAGGCCAAGGGGGAAAAAAACTCATAGCCATAGCACACATAAACATGTGTGTAAGATGGAAACATCAAATTACATTAAATACATTAAAAGAGGTTTTTGTGCCATTCATTTGCCTTTTTAAAGCATTACATGGATTCAATTATTTAAGATGTCAATAAACTTCTCAATCAATCAATCGATCAAAGCTGATGCAACCAGCTACCACTCCAACAGTGCCATTTCTACATACAGCTACAGAAGTAAAACAAAGAATAATTAACCAATAATACATATTGCACACACACGATTGCACCATTCATAGACAAGCAACCAAACAAAAACATAGTTTCAAAACCCATATACACTGTGGTGGCCTCTGCGGTGCTCCACACCATCGTCTGCTGAGGTGGGCGGCGCATGGCCAGAGACAGGAGCAGACCCAACAAAGCAACCAAGAGAGCCGACTCCACCCTCGCCCGCGCACCGACTCTCGACCAGTGTCCAGTCCGCATGGATGAGCGAGGATGCGTTCAAGGAGACCCAGGTGTCCAATAGCTGCTCATTCAGCCAAGACACTGTGAAGCATGTCCGTCCCGGCGCTCAGCGCTAAAAAAGTAGAACTAAACATCGCGATCATCAATCTTCACCAAGACGTCACTTGATTCATCATTTGACATCAGCAGGCAAGAGGAGCTTTTCTAACCTGTTTTAAAAAGGCTTTATTGTCAGATCATGTTGAATTGAGAATCGATTCTAAACCGAATCCCCCCAAGAATCAAAATGGTGTAAATCGTGTAACTTTCTGTGTTAATTCTGCTTCTCATGTTCTTCTTGATTTGCCAAAATACACCCACCAATGGCAAATATTTATTCTCTACCTAAATAATGTACCACAAAAAGGGGTAGGTTAGCTTGCTACACTGTTTCTACTATGTTTTGTACATGTTTGCTTCAATGTAAACACAGTACACAAATATGTGGTCCACTTAAAAAGACATACATACAAACAAAGAATTGGATTATTGCAGCAGTTTCTGATTATTTTAACATTCAAATAATCCATTAATTGTTTTGTTATTTTCCAATTAATCAGATAAAACACACTTAATAGACCACTTTATTTTCAAGGGAAATAGTTGAAATAAACAATATTTTTCTGCTTTCTCTAACCTTAATTTTTTTCATAATACATGCATATAATCAACATAAATTTGTTTTAACAAATGTCCATTAAAAAAAAAATATATAAAAAAAATTAAAAACTGAAAAAAATAAATGTTCTTATAACATTTTAATTAAAATTATTCTAATATAATTAATCCATTTAATCGATGAATTATCGCGGCCTTAAGTACAGATGTTACCAGTTTAATTCTGCCTTATTTTTCACTTTAAGCGTGAGTGAAGAATGCGCTACTGACCTGATAAGTCCAAAGATAAAGAGATGGTACAGTATTATTTGCTCACTGACGCTACCTGGGGATTGTTTGAACACACTGCAGATAGTCCTGCATAGTCCCACTCCTTAATGCCTCAGTCACACACAATAATCTCAAAGGAATGAGGCAACATCACCACTCTAGGAACTATACAGGAAGTAAATCGGGCACAATTACTGTGAAAATATTCTTCGGAAAAAAAAGCATAGGAAGTGGTGACCTAGGACAAAGTCGTGCATTTCCCATCTCGTTGTCATGTCAGCAACCTTTCTGTTTCCTTTTGTTTTTACATGATCAACTCCAGACAGACGCCATTGCTTAGTTCTATTTCAGGCACCGTATAAAACATCCCGGATGTATGACACATTTTCCATATCCATGAATTTATTGCCTACCGTATGCTCCCCATTGCATGATGCCGCCTGTTTCTTCCTTGATCACGCTCACTTCAAGGCTCACTTTTATTTTTTAATCTGCGGCGAATGTCGTCCATCTGGCAGCCAACATTGCAGATGGCGAGGCCTTTTCTGATTTTACCTCGCTCTGATGTGCGGAAGGTCCGCATTCCCAAGGGATGGATGACAGTATGTACCTAAAGAAGGGATGGATGACAGTATGTACCTAAAGAAGGGATGGATGATAGTATGTACATAAAAAAGGGATGGATGATAGTATGTACATAAAGAAGGGATGGATGATATTATGTACATAAATAAGGGATGGATGATATTATGTACATAAAGAAGGGATGGATGATATTTACATAAAGAAGGGATGGAAGATAGTATGCACATAAAGAAGGGATGGATGATAGTAGTACATAAAGAAGGGATGGATGATATTATGTGCATAAAGAAGGGATGGATGATAGTATGTGCATAAAGATGGGATGGATGATATTATGTACATAAAGAAGGGATGGATGATAGTATGTACATAAAGAAGGGATGGATGATAGTATGTACATAAAGAAGGGATGGATGATATTATGTACATAAAGAAGGGATGGATGATAGTATGTACATAAAGAAGGGATGGATTGTAGTATGCACATAAAGATGGGATGGATGATAGTATGTACATAAAGAAGGGATGGATGATATGTACATAAAGAAGGGATGGATGATATTATGTACATAAAGAAGGGATGGATGATAGTATGCACATAAAGAAGGGATGGATGATAGTAGTACATAAAGAAGGGATGGATGATAGTATGTGCATAAAGATGGGATGGATGATATTATGTACATAAAGAAGGGATGGATATATTATGTACATAAAGAAGGGATGGATGATATTATGCACATAAAGACGGGATGGATGATAGTAGTACATAAAGAAGGGATGGATGATATGTGCATAAAGAAGGGATGGATGATAGTATGTGCATAAAGTTGGGATGGATGATAGTATGTGCATAAAGATGGGATGGATGATATTATGGTAATAAAGAAGGGATGGATGCTATTATGTACGTAAAGAAGTGATGGATGATATTATGTACATAAAGAAGGGATGGATGATATTATGTACATAAAGAAGGGATGGTTGATAGTATGTACATAAAGAAGGGATGGATGATATTATGTACATAAAGAAGGGATGGATGATATGTACATAAAGAAGGAATGGATGATAGTATGTACATAAAGAAGGGATGGATGATAATATGTACATAAAGAAGGGATGGATGATAGTATGCACATAAAGTTGGGATGGATGATAGTATTTGCATAAAGATGGGATGGATGATATCATGTACATAAAGAAGTGATGGATGATAGTATGTACATGAAGAAGGGATGGATGATAGTATGTACATAAAGAAGGGATGGATGATAGTATGTACATAAAGAATGGATGGATGATATTATGTACATAAAGAAGGGATGGATGATATTGTGTACATAAAGAAGGGATGGATGATATTGTGTACATATAGAAGGGATGGATGATATTATGTACATAAAGAAGGGATGGATGATAGTATGCACATAAAGAAGGGATGGATGATAGTAGTACATAAAGAAGGGATGGATGATAGTAGTACATAAAGAAGGGATGGATGATAGTATGCACATAAATATGGGATGAGTGATATGTACATAAAGAAGGGATGGATGATAGTATGTACATAAAGAAGGGATGGATGATATTATGTACATAAAGAAGGGATGGATGATAGTATGTACATAAAGAAGGGATGGATGATATTATGTACATATAGAAGGGATGGATGATAGTAGTACATAAAGAAGGAATGGATGATAGTATGTACATAAAGAAGGGATGGATGATAGTATGCACATAAAGATGGGATGGATGATAGTATGCACATAAAGATGTGATGGATGATAGTATGCACATAAAGATGGGATGGATGATAGTATGCACATAAAGATGGGATGGATGATAGTATGCACATAAATATGGGATGGATGATAGTATGCACATAAAGATGGGATGGATGATAGTATGCACATAAAGATGGGATGGATGATAGTATGCACATAAAGATGGGATGGATGATAGTATGCACATAAAGATGGGATGGATGATAGTATGCACATAAAGATGGGATGGATGATAGTATGCACATAAAGATGGGATGGATGATAGTATGCACATAAAGATGAGGCTAATGTGCTTGTTTGCTAATGTGTGTTGCATTATTGCCTTTCTCTATCATTGAATGCATCTCCACGCTCACACATTCCTCCGTGTACGTAAAGGACAATTCACGCTGGATGCGTTATTATAATCGCTATGACTCACAGTCTGGTGCATTATGGGTCGGCCTGCCTCTGGTGGAGCGTGTGTGGAGCTCAGATAAGATTGATTGGTGCACATTTGCTCTGATCAATACACAGATATGAGAGTGGCACCAGGCACACTTTGAATGACTGTGCCCACTGTAAACACACACACACACACACACACACACACACACACACACACACACACACACACACACACACACACACACACACACACACACACACACACACACACACACACACACACACACACACACACACACACACACACACACAGTCCTTGGATAAGGTGAAACGACTTTCAACTGAAATGAAATTGAATCAGCACAGTTTCTAATGTGGGTTTCAAGTCATAAGCAGCACAGGGAAACTGGTAAAACTATATACCGTATTTTTCGGACTATAAGGCACACTTAAATTCCTGTATTCTCTCAAATATCGCCAGTGGGCCTTATAACCCTGTGCGCCTAATGTACGGAATAATTCTGGTTGTGCTTACCGACCTTGAAGCAATTTTATTTGGTACATGGTGTGACGATAAGTGTGACCAGTAGATGGCAGTCACACATAAGAGATACGTGTAGACTGCAAGATGACGCCAGTAAACAACACCTAAACTTTAAATGTTCCAATGAAAATATAGAACATTACGCACGTCACTCAAAAATCTGTCAACGTGTTTTAGAATGACTTTGAAGCCGCACCGCTTGATGGATTGACGGCCCATTACGGCTACCGTAGTCAGAGATACGAGTATTAATATGGTGTTTATAAGGACCGGCACCCATTAGCAGTTATATTATCTGGTGTTTTGTTTCACAACATTATGCAAATGCAAATTTTCTTACCTTCTGGTACCTGCTGATGTGTATTTGAGATCTGCATAAGTCCTGAAAATGTGCGCACGTCCGCCACTGTAGTCCGTGCCAACTTTGTAGTCGATAAGCTTCTTCTTTTTGTCTATCTTCTTGTTATGGGACATTCATTCTCTGCTGTTGCCATTTCTAATATAAAGTAGTGTAAATTTCTTACTTATATCTGTCAGTAAACTCGCCATGAAAGTACTAAAACATACCGGTGCAGTGAGTTTACATTATTCACCCAAGGAACTTTAGATATTAGAGAGTTCCGGTCGGACGGTTTTTCACGGGACACATTTCCGGCGTTGTTGTTGCACTAGTGAGCCACGGATGAGGAGATGCTGCTCCGTTATTGATTGAAGTAAAGTCTGAATGTCATTAAAACAGTTAGCGCCATCTTTTGACACTTCTTCCACTCCCGTCCTTGCACGCTACACCGCTACAACAAAGATGACGGGGAGAAGACACTGTCGAAGTGGAGGCACATAAATAAGACCGCCCACAAAACGGCGCATCCTGAAGAGACTGTCAGAAAGTGACTTGAAGATGATCTGTAAAACATCATCTATGCAACATTTTACCAAAGAACCATCATTACATGTTATGTAGACCACAAGGAAGTCTTTTACATTTAGATACAAAATCATAATATGACCCCTTTAATGCGCCTTATAATGCGGTGCACCTTATGTATGAAAATAGACTTGAATAGACCCGCTATCTGCAGTGCACCTTATAATCCGGTGCGCCCTATGGTCCAGAAAATACGGTACGCTATATATTTTTTACTATATCACTACTAACCAATTTATTACAAAAAGATATCAACTCAATTGATAAATAAATATGTTATTGAAATTAATGTAAAAACACACAAATCAAATGGATACAAAAGTTATTTAAAAACCACAAGTACTAATATGTGTCACTAAAGTATGTTCATGAGCACCAAACATGAAAAAAATCTATCATCGACATCACTGACATTTTTTTTTTGACATCATAATGGAAACACCTCCTTATCACAGACATAGCATCTTCTCCTAAATATCCCCTGCCAGATGTGACCACAACACAAAAAAGCAGGCTTTGCTACACGTCTTAAAAGCAGAGCTGTACATTTGATCAAATTGTTTTTTTCTTCAGACAATAAGCTAACTTTGCGTGGTGCTGATGTCAAAATAAGACTCTAATGTTAGCATGAGAGGTGGGGGAAATAACCGAATTTTGGACGCAGTTTGGACATTGGCGATTGTAAAATCGATGATTAAATGTGAATAATTTATTATTTCCATCCATCCATTTTCTACCACTTGGGGGGTGCTGGAGCCTATCTCAGCTGCATTCTGGACAAGTCGCCACCTCATCACAGGGCCAACACAGATAGACAGACAACATTCACACTCACATTCACACACTAGGGCCAATTTAGTGTTGCCAATCAACCTATCCCCAGGTGCATGTTTTTGGAGGTGGGAGGTAGCCGGAGTATCCGGAGGGAACCCACTCAGTCACGGGGAGAACATGCAAACTCCACACAGAAAGATCCCGAGCGCAGGATCGAACCCAGGACCTTCGTATTTTGAGGCAGACGCACTAACCACTGTTCCACCGTGCTGCCCTAATTGATTATTTATTTATTGAAAATAAAGTGATGCAGACGGTTCTAAAATGTGCCACCTCACCGAGAGGTCCCACCAGCTCTTTTATTTGAAGTTCCAGTTTTGCACACATTTGCATAAATAATATGGGACTGTTTCTTATTACAAATGCACCGTTTTTAAAAGTTGCAAGAGATAAACGCTTTTTTTAGTGAAACGAAAAGAAATGTAAAACTGTATCAATATACATGAATTAAAGGCCTACTGAAACCCACTACTACCGACCACGCAGTCTGATAGTTTATATATCAATGATGAAGTCTTAACATTGCAACACATGCCAATACGGCCGGGTTAACTTATAAAGTGCAATTTTAAATTTCCCGGGAAACTTCCGGCTGAAAACGTTTCGGTACGATGACGTTTGCGCGTGACGTCACGGGTTGAAGCAGACATTTTTGAATAGCACGATGGCCAGCTTAAGTCGTCTGTTTTCACCACATAATTCCACAGTATTCTGGACATCTGTGTTGGTGAATCTTTTGCAATTTGTTTAATGAACAATGGAGACTGCAAAGAAGAAAGCTGTAGGTGGGATCGGTGTATTAGCGGCTGGCTGCAGCAACACAACCAGGAGGACTTTGAGTTGGATAGCAGACGCGCTACCGTGAGTACAGCTTTGGCTTCCAAACATTTGATCGCTTGCCCGTACGTGCGTGCCGCTATGTGCATGTCACGTACGCAACTTTGGGGAAATATATGTTTCTTGCCGACTCTGATGGCGGCCGGGGTGTTGTCGAAAGCTACAACACCGTCCGCCTCCGCCTCACCTGTCTGGGTTGACTTCCTCCGTCTCCGGGCCGCCGACCGCACCGATCATCGTGGTGAAGTCCTTCGTCGTGCCGTCGATCGCTGGAACGCAGGTGAGCACAGGTGTGGATGAGCAGATGAGGGCTGGCGTAGGTGGAGAGCTAATGTTTTTAGCATAGCTCTGTCGAGGTCTCGTAGCTAAGTTAGCTTCAATGGCGTCGTTAGCAACAGCATTGCTGGGCTTCGCCAGGTGGCACAGCATTAATTGTGTGGTTACAGGTCCAGGGTTTGGTAGTATTGTTGATCTTCTGTCTATCCTTCCAGTCAGGGGCTTATTTTTTTCTGTTTCTATATGCAGTTAAGTACGATGCTATCACGTTATCTCCGTAGCTAAAGTGCTTCGCCGATGTATTGTCGTGGAGATAAAAGTCACTGTGAATGTCCATTTCGCGTTCTCGACTCTCATTTTCAAGAGGATATAGTATCCGAGGTGGTTTAAAATACAAATCCGTGATCCACAATAGAAAAAGGAGAGAGTGTGGAATCCAATTAGCCCTTGTACCTAAGTTACGGTCAGAGCGAAAAAAGATACGTCCTGCACTGCTCTCTAATCCTTCACTCTCACTTTCCTCATCCACAAATCTTTCATCCTGGCTCAAATTAATGGGGTAATCGTCGCTTTCTCGGTCCGAATCGCTCTCGCTGCTGGTGTAAACAATGTTCAAATGTGAGGAGCCTTTCAACCTGTGACGTCACGCTACTTCCGGTACAGGCAAGGCTTTTTTATCAGCGACCAAAAGTTGCGAACTTTATCGTCGATGTTCTCTACTAAATCCTTTCAGCAAAAATATGGCAATATCGCGAAATGATCAAGTATGACACATAGAATGGATCTGCTATCCCCGTTTAAATAAGAAAATTTCATTTCAGTAGGCCTTTAAAGATGAATCAATAATTGATGAAACGTAGCTCCTGAATCGCAATCGTAATTGAATGGTGAGGTGGCCAAAGACTCCCACCTCTAGTTAGCTCACATAAATATTGTTGTTCCCGATCAAGGCTACACTCGACTATGAGATGATCACTTGGGCCTTTTTCCATTACATTTTGCCGTACTAGATTCTTGAATTGCTGTTAGTCCTTACTTCAGTTGCCCACATTTATACTTCTGTGGTTAGAAGGTTAAACCTCTTTAGGGCTTGAAAGTGTGACGTGGAAACACATTGCATTGTGGGTCTCGCTGGACTCTCAATCACAATTATTTTCTTTGACAAATCATGGCGCGAACGTGCGGCATCATTAACCGCCACAATCGTGGTCCCTTCAGAGAAGACATTCCAGCGTGAAAGCAAAGGAAGTCGGCTAACGAATCTAATAATGGATAGCAGCTGTGAGACTATCAAACATGACTTTTACCGCCATCACCTGGTACACGTTGGTTTGTTCACAGCATTTTCTTACTGGTAAGTTTAAATCATATCAGGTTTTATTCAGTTACACACGTAACTTTTAGTAGGATGTTGGCTCTAGCTATAAGCCATCTGCTGGCGAGCAACGACGTACAGTATTTTGGAAAAAAACATGTCTGTTTACTTTTGGTCTTGGGTACGCAGACACATGAATGAGTGTTATTTTAGTGATCAAAGTATTTAAAAGTAATAATGGCCTTGTTTGGACAGGGAAACCTGCTCATGAAATAAAGTTAAAGTTAAAGGCCTACTGAAACCCACTACTACCGACCACGCAGTCTGATAGTTTATATATCAATTATGAAATCTTAACATTATAACACATGCCAATACGGCCGGGTTAACTTATAAAGTGACATTTTAAATTTGCCGCTAAACTTCCGGTTCGAAACGCCTCTGAGGATGACGTATGCGCGTGACGTAGACCGGCGAACACGGGTATGCCTTCCACATTGAAGCCAATACGAAAAAGCTCTGTTTTCATTTCATAATTCCACAGTATTCTGGACATCTGTGTTCGTGAATCTGTTGCAATCATGTTCATTGCATTATGGAGAAGGAAGCTGAGCAAGCAAAGAAGAAAGTTGTCGGTGCGAAATGGACGTATTTTTCGAACGTAGTCAGCAACAACAGTACACAGCCGGCGCTTCTTTGTTTACATTCCCGAAAGATGCAGTCAAGATGGAAGAACTCGGATAACAGAGACTCTAACCAGGAGGACTTTTGACTTCGATACACAGACGCCTGTAGAGAACTGGGACAACACAGACTCTTACCAGGATTACTTTGATTTGGATGACAAAGACGCAGACGTGCTACTGTGAGTATGCAGCTTTGGCTTCTAAACATTTGATCGCTTGACCGTATGTGCGCAACTTTTTTTTGCGTATGTACGTAACTTTTTTAAAATATATAAGCTTTATGAACCTTGGGTTAGGTGAACGGTCTTTTGGGCTGAGTGATTGTGTGTGTTGATCAGGTGTTTGAATTGTATTGGCGTGTTCTATGGAGCTAGGAGCTAGCATAGGAGCTAGGAGCTAGCATAACAAACACGCAGGTGTTTTTATGCAGGATTAATTTGTGGCATATTAAATATAAGCCTGGTTGTGTTGTGGCTAATAGAGTATATATATGTATTGTGTTTATTTACTGTTGTAGTCATTCCCAGCTGAATATCAGGTACCGTGAGTATGCAGCCTTGGCTGCTAAACATTAGATAGCTTGACCGTATGTGCGCGTCACGTACGTAACTTTTTAAAAATATATAAGCTTTATGAACCTTGGGTTAGGTCAGGGGTCGGCAACCCGCGGCTCCGGAGCCGCATGCGGCTCCTTGACCACTCTGATGCGGCTCAGCTACATGCATGCCGACCCCCTCGATTTTCCCAGGAGACTTATGGATGTCAGTGTCTCTCATAGACTACTCCCAGGGAAAAATAATCCTATTAACACTCTAATTACTATATAAAGGGCGTGCCCTAATTGCACTGCAGTAATTGTCCTCTACAGCATTTACTTACAGCATGCCAGGCCAGCCACATGTTGTATGTTGTTATTACTTGCTCACACAGGAGACAGCAAAGCATAGTTACTCATCAGCCACACAGCTTACACTGACGGTAGCCGTATCAAACAACTTCAACATTGTTACGTTACAAATATGCGCCACACTGTGAACCCACACCAAAAAAGAATGAAAAACACATTTCTGGAGAACATCCCACTGTAACACAACATAAACACAACACAACCATTACCCAGAATCCCATGCAGTCCTAACTCTTCCGGTCTACATTATACACCCCGCTACCACCAAATCCCCCCACACATCAACCCCCCCCCCCCCCCCCTCTTCGTGGTTGGTTGAGCGGAAGAGTTAGGGCTGCATGGGATTCTGGGTATTGGTACCGTCAGTGTAAGATGTGTGGCTGCTGAGTTAGTAGCCTTGCTGTCTCTTACGTGAGCAAGCTAAAGCTGAATTCCACTTGTGGCCAAGCAGGTACACTGATAGGGCAGACTGTAGAGGGCGCCAAATGCAGTGTCATCACGCTCTGATATTCGGGAGTCTCCCGGGAAAAATGAGAGGGTTGGCAAGTGTGACGCAAGCGACATTCATCCAAAAACTTGCGGGCTGCACTAACATCCAATTCCCACATTAAAGTGCGTGCCGGTGCGTGTGTCTGAGACCCCTGGTTAACATAGCACAAAGCATGTAAGCTTTGTATGCGGTGTTTTTCATTTTAAATTTTAAAAACATTTTTGTGGCTCCCATTACTTTCTTTAATGTGTGAAACTTGCCAAAATGGCTCTTTGAGTGGTAAAGGTTGCCGACCCCTGGGTTAGGTGAACGGTCTTTTGGGCTGAGTGATTGTGTGTGTTGATCAGGTGTTTGAATTGTATTGGCGTGTTCTATGGAGCTAGGAGCTAGCAGAGGAGCTAGGAGCTAGCGTAACAAACACGCAGGTGTTTTTATGCAGGATTAATTTGTGGCATATTAAATATAAGCCTGGTTGTGTTGTGGCTAATAGAGTATATATATGTCTTGTGTTTATTTACTGTTGTAGTCATTCCCAGCTGAATATCAGGTCACCCCCGGCTCTCACAGCATCTTCCCTATCTGAATAGCTTCAACTCCCCACTAGTCCTTCACTTGCACTTTACTCATCCACAAATCTTTCATCCTCGCTCAAATTAATGGGGAAATTGACGCTTTCTCGGTCCGAATCTCTCTCACTTCATGCGGCCATCATTGTAAACAATAGGGAACTTTGCGTATATGTTCAACTGACTACGTCACGCTACTTCCGGTAGGTGCAAGCCTTTTTTTTATCAGATACCAAAAGTTGCAATCTTTATCGTCGTTGTTCTATACTAAATCCTTTCAGCAAAAATATGGCAATATCGCGAAATGATCAAGTATGACACATAGAATAGATCTGCTATCCCCGTTTAAATAAAAAAAAATCATTTCAGTAGGCCTTTAAAGTACCAATGATTGTCACACACAAACTAGGTGGGGTGAAATGTGTCCTCTGCATTTGACCCATCCCCTTGTTCACCCCCTGGGAGGTGAGCAGCAGTGGTGCCGCACCCGGGAATCATTTTTGGTGATTTAACCCCCAATTCCAACCCTTGATGCTGAGTGCCAAGCAGGGAGGTAATGGGTCCCATTTTTATAGTCTTTGGTATGACTCGGCCGGGGTTTGAACTCACGACCTACCGATCTCAGGGCGGACACTCTAACCACTAGGCCACTGAGTAAGTTAGGCTGGGCCCCTTCACTCCATCTCAAACACGTAAGAGATGAAAGACGTAAATTATGAAAATGTGAATGGAGGACAATGAGCATTAACAGACTTTGCATTCTTCACCGGAATAAAAAATGATTCCGTTGACGAAATATATGCAAGTTTGTCTCAGACAATGGCGTCAGGTTACTCAAATCTCTTGTTCAATGGACATGCTCAATGGATCAATTACACTCATTTTACTTCTTTTTTTCAAATACGTTACACTTTGTGAACAGTGCAGTCCCTTGATTTTATTTTTATTTTGTAGGATTTTAATTGAGTTTGTTGCTCTGTCTCACATTAATGCAGGAACAGTACAGCCATGTCAACAAAACCGACATCCACCCTCAATGTATTGCAAAATCAAATGCCCTTTCAATCCCTGTTGTTTACCCCCAGATCATTTTTTTTAACCTGCTTTGTGAAACTCACCTGTATGTGCAGCACAGTAATTGGCATGTTGCTGAGTGTCGCCGGGAGGCTTGTTGTGTCTCTTGTCAGCGGGGGGGCCCAATGGCGCCGCGACTGTAAACAGCACAAGCACGGCCCCTTGTAGGCGCTGGAATGAAAACACTATGAAGGAGTTATATGCACATCATATTTCCTTTCCACTAATACCCACAATCTCTTTGCTGTCCTTTTCTAAGCACCTACAGCAAGTAAGTAGACCTCCTGCTGTGTCAGCTTTCGCTTTGTTCTATCACTATATCGGTCTCCCTCCCGATGGAAACATGGCGCCCAGGGATTATGGAGAAGGAATATGGACGTTAACACATTACCTTTGTGGAACTGTTTGTGTGCTTTGTTTGTTTCTCCCAAAAATGGTTTAGGAGACAAAATGAGTGCACTACTTGGCTTTAACCAACAGAGGCACCGTTGATTCAGAATATCCAGGGATGGGTCGATACAATACCAACTCCCAGTATCTGGGAATCAATACCAGTGCTCAAGTGTGCCAATTTTCTGTGTGTGTTTGTACAAACCCCGTTTCCATATGAGTTGGGAAATTGTGTTAGATGTAAATATAAACGGAATACAATGATTTGCAAATCATTTTCAATCAATATTCAGTTGAATATGCTACAAAGACAACATATTTGATGTTCAAACTGATAAACATTTTTTTGTTTTTGCAAATAATCATTAACTTTAGAATTTGATGCCAGCAACACGTGACAAAGAAGTTGGGAAAGGTGGCAATAAATACTGATAAAGTTGAGGAATGCTCATCAAACACTTATTTGGAACATCCCACAGGTGAACAGGCAAATTGGGAACAGGTGGGTGCCATGATTGGGTATAAAAGTAGATTCCATGAAATGCTCAGTCATTCACAAACAAGGATGGGGCAAGGGTCACC
Organism: Entelurus aequoreus; assembly: GCF_033978785.1. Classification (NCBI taxonomy): domain Eukaryota; kingdom Metazoa; phylum Chordata; class Actinopteri; order Syngnathiformes; family Syngnathidae; genus Entelurus; species Entelurus aequoreus. The sequence goes on along the minus strand of NC_084746.1, from coordinate 39,164,604 downwards.
ACTTTGTCAACAAATGAGTGAGCAAATTGTTGAACAGTTTAAGAAAAACCTTTCTCAACCAGCTCTTGCAAGGAATTTAGGGATTTCACCATCTACGGTCTGTAAAATCATCAAAGGGTTCAGAGAATCTGGAGAAATCACTGCACGTAAGCAGCTAAGCCCGTGACCTTCGATCCTTCAGGCTGTACTGCATCAACAAGCGACATCAGTGTGTAAAAGATATCCCCACATTGGCTCAGGAACACTTGAGAAACCCACTGTTCGTAACTACAGTTGGTTGCTACATCTGTAAGTGCAAGTTAAAACTCTCCTATGCAAGGCAAAAACCGTTTATCAACAACACCCACAAACGCAGTCGGCTTCGCTGGGCCTGAGCTCATCTAAGATGGACTGATACAAAGTGGAAAAGTGTTCTGTGGTCTGACGAGTCCACATTTCAAATTGTTTTTGGAAACTGTGGACGTCGTGTCCTCCGGACCAAAGAGGAAAAGAACCGTCCGGATTGTTATAGGCGCAAAGTTGAAAAGCCAGCATCTGTGATGGTATGGGGGTGTATTAGTGCCCAAGACATGGGTAATTTACACATCTGTGAAGGCGCCATTAATGCTGAAAGGTACATACAGGTTTTGGAGCAACATATGTTGCCATCCAAGCAACGTTACCATGGACGCCCCTGCTTATTTCAGCAAGACAATGCCAAGCCACGTGTTACATCAACGTGGCTTCAAAGTAAAAGAGTGCGGGTACTAGACTGGCCTGCCTGTAGTCCAGACCTGTCTCCCATTGAAAATGTGTGGCTCATTATGAAGCCTAAAATACCACAACAGAGACCCCCGGACTGTTGAACAACTTAAGCTGTACATCAAGCAAGAATGGGAAATAATTCCACCTGAGAAGCTTAAAAAATGTGTCTTCTCAGTTCCCAAACATTTACTGAGTGTTGTTAAAAGGAAAGGCCATGTAACACAGTGGTGAACATGCCCTTTCCCAACTACTTTGGCACGTGTTGCAGCCATGCAATTCTAAGTTAATCATTATTTGCAAAAAAAAAAAAAAAAAAAAAAATTATGAGTTTGAACATCAAATATCTTGTCTTTGTAGTGCATTCAATTGAATATGGGTTGAAAAGGATTTGCAAATCATTGTATTCCGTTTATATTTACATTTAACACAATTTCCCAACTCATATGGAAACGGGGTTTGTACATTTTATGTGTGATTTGTTATTTAACATTTAACATCAAGCTTGATCACTGTCCTGTCCAATTGTTACATCCTGTTTTCTCGCACTACTTAGTCTCATTTACAAGTATTATAGAGATTTTTCATGCAATTGCAATTCCAAGACATTAGATGGCAGTAGTTTATAGACTACAATGGGTTGCCTCGTCAGGAGGTACTCTTTGCCATTGCGTCTTTTGTCGCACCCTAAAAAGTGTTTATACGGTGTCAGTGTTTCCCCCAGAAAATGTGTTAGTTAAAGTGGTGACTCTCCAGGGGGAGGGAACCGGGGAAGGGGGTGGGTGGTTGTAAGGATCGGTGTAACTCGGCCTGTCGCCATCACGTCTCCACCTCGTTGCTGCCACCACAGCTTGGGGGTGCAATAGACTACAGCCTGCGGTGAGGAAGCCTACAACTTTTGGTTGTGTTTTTTCCGCTCCATTTGCTGAATGGCGATATACGATATATATCTCGATATTTTTTTCCGTTAAGTAAAAACAAAACAGTCCTAGTTACCTGAGATACTAAAATAATTACTTACAAAGTCAAATTGATGACTTACTGTAAGTAAGCGTTTGCAATAAGCGTTTGAAAAAAGGGTTAAAAGTGGGGCCACATGCTGACATATGCTCAACTCATCATGCTTAATTTATTACAGCATTTGGGAAGCTTGTAGTTGATTTGTATTATGTAAATGTTCTATTCAAAGTCCTCATGTGTCCATGGACGTATTTCCTTTCCTTTATAAACATAATATACGTTTTAAAAAAAGGAAAAAACGTTAGCCGCTGGCTAGCTAGCCATGTCTTAAAGCACCTCTTCCTGAGGGTGTTTCAGTGTTATAACTTCACCTTTATCTTTAGTTTTTACACCAAAATGCTTTCATTCTCTCTTTTCTGTCTACACATTGTGTCTGCTTGTAAATACTCCGTGTTTGTGCGCTGCCGAACATGCTCCTCTGCTTGTAAACCAGCAATGTCACGACGTGACGACGCGACGTCACACCCGGGGACTGGTACTTTTTATACAGAGTATAGTACCGTTTTTGATTCATTAGAACCGCAATACTATACTAGTACCAGTATACCGCACAACCCTACCATAATGTGAACTGTACTTTGTTAGGCTGTAATATTTTGTTACTGACAGGGAACTGAAATTGTTGTAATCCGCTGCCCGGATTATAGTCTGTTTACGTTTTCGTGTCACTTGTGTTTTCAGCACCTCTTGAGTTTGTGTGTTTCAGTTGCCATGACGGCAGATTACATTCACCTGCCTCTGGTTAGTGTTCGGGACGCTCACCTGTTGCCCGGGCACTAGTCAGAGAGCTATTTAGTCTAGACCCTGGCGTCACTCGGGCTGGCTTCCTAATTTGCTTTATGCAACAGTCGATGACAGTCTTTGATTCCTGCTCTTTACCTGCTAGCTTCCACGCTATGCCATTTTACTTGCTAGCTCCCACGCTAGCCCCTTTAGTTTTGCCATGCTATGAGCATGTTTTTCTTTGTTCCCGTCTGATTTATTCCTAAAATAAATCATTTCCTACCTGCACGCTGTGTCTGAAGTCCGTTTTCATCCCGGGAGAACGAACCCCGCATCATCATGCGACCCGGTCGTCACAGTAGGAAGCCAGCATTCAGTTCCCCCGCAACGGACATCGAGGAGGCGGAAAAGAGCGGTACGTGGCTGGTCTTAAAGGCGATGGAGACAGAAACTCTCCGGTATTCCCCCTTGGAGCGCCAGGACCTGATGTGGAGTCCTAACGGCAAGCTTGTCCCGATCGACTCCATCACAGCCAGCCCGGACGCGTCAGCAAAGGCGGAAGTCACCCAAGAAGGCTTCGGATCGCGGCAGAGACGCGCCAATCCCGCAATTTTTACCTCCGGAACACAGCACGCTACAAGCAGCCCAGGCTTCCCCTCCTCAGATGTTTGGTAATACAATTGACCACTTTGCCAAAGATTTCTCCGACTGGCCTGTCAATCACTGGGACTGCAGCTATAATGACGTCATTCCCTTGGCGCCACCTGATGATGTCACTCCGACTACTGCTGATGACGTCAGAGACCAAGACATTTTTTAAAATTCTGTTAACTCTTTCTGTCAGCCGCTTCCAAAGGACTTTAATTCCACAATTAAACATCATCGGGCATTTTTTTTTAAAATTTAGGTCTAGTCAGTCCCAGTAACGTTCTGATTTTCAAGCTCAGCCCCCCAAGACTCAAGCCCCGCCCACGTCACCGTCTTTTTCCTCTGGTCCTCCCACACAACCTCAGGTGAGGGATGGAACTAGACACTTTGGACAATCTAAAGGGGAGGAGTCTACCCCCCTCCTGACCTTCCCCCACCCATCCCTAAGGACTGTTCCAGTCTGGGAGTGCTGGGAGCTGTGCTAGTTGGGTGGCACAGCTGCGCCCTACCAGGCAGCAACCTCCGGCCCGGCCACTACCACCAGCCCTTCGGCATGCCAAGCCGCAACCCCCAGCTAGGCCACCTCCGCCAAGGTCACGGCTAACCTCAGCCCAGGTGGGCCTGAAGACGCCATCCTCTCCGCCACCTGTCTCTGCTCCAAGGCTAGCACCTGCTCCAAGGCAAGCTCCAGTACCTGCTCCAAGGCTAGCTCCAGTACCTGCTCCAAGGCGAGCTCCAGTACCGGCTCCAAGGCTAGCTCCAGTACCGGCTCCGGCCGCCGCCGTCTGCTGCTTCCACGCCGCCGCCGCCGAAGTCTGCCGCTTCCACGCCTGCCTCGACGGAGTCTGCCTCTTCCACGCCGACGTCTGTTTCTTCCTCGTCTCAGCGAGACGGCTGCGCAAGCAGCAATCTGGGGCCCGCATGCAGCTCTCTGAGGTCAGTTAATGGACGCCAGTGGCGCAAACAGCAGCGACGCCCAGGACGTAGGCATAGAACTCTCTGGCGCCACTCACGCCCTCCTTCTAAACGGACACTGATGTGGCCGTTCCGTGGTCGCTCGCCTCGCCTGCGGCAGCCGCGTTACATTCGCCGCCGCCACCTGACTCGTCCCCGGTGGATTTGGGGACACTTGGCCTGGCGACCCACCACCAAGTCCTCCCTCCGCCCTCCCTTGACTCTTGAACTGTCTCTTAGTTTTTTGGGTTTTATTTTTATTCCAAGTTACATCTGTAATCTGTCCTTTAAGGGGGGGTACTAGGGGGGGTACTGTTATGATCCGCTGCCCGGATCATAGTCTGTTTACGTTTTTGTGTCACTTGTGTTTTCAGCACCTTTTGAGTTTGTGTGTTTCAGTTGCCATGACGACTGGTTAGTGTTCGGGACGCTCACCTGTTGCCCGGCCACTAATCAGAGAGCTATTTAGTCTAGACCCTGGCCTCACTTGGTCTGGCTTCCTAATTTGCTTTATGCAACAGTCGACGACAGTCTTTGATTCCTGCTCTTTACTTTCTAGCTTCCACGCTAGGCCCTTTTACTTGCTAGCTCCCACGCTAGCCCCTTTAGTTTTTCCTTAAGTGCTATGAGCACATTTTTCTTTGTTCCCGTCTGATTTATTCCTAAAATAAATCATTTCCTACCTGCACGCTGTGTCCGAAGTCCGTTTACATCCTGGGAGAACGAACCCTGCATCATCATGCGACCCGGTCGTCACAGAAATGTTATTAAACACTCACAAAATAACGATGTTCAATTATTCATTTGGTACTCGTTTGACTTTCATTTAGCATTTAGTCCTGGTGTGTGTGTGTGTGTGTGTGTGTGTGTGTGTGTGTGTGTGTGTGTGTGTGTGTGTGTGTGTGTGTGTGTGTGTGTGTGTGTGTGTGTGTGTGTGTGTGTGTGTGTGCTCAACCTAATTGCACTCCCTCTAATCTACAGGTATATGTTTGAATTAGTGACAGGTGTGTGTGTTTATGTGTGTGTGTATGTGTGTGTGTGTGTGTATGTTTTGTGTGAGTGCGTAGGTGACCTGCTGGGAGTCGGGTAGAGAGACAGTGTTGGGTTGTTGCTGCGTAACGATGATGCCAGCGTGGCATCCTCATTACCAGCTCCCCAAGCTATCGCAAAAACCAATTTGGGCATCCCATCCCCCGCCCTCGCCCTCGCCCTCACGCCCGCTCCTTTTCTTCCTCTCATTGTCCCTTTTTGCCATGTAAGCAGTCTGCTAAATATTTGATCACTTGGCTGGTGAATGGAGTGGAATCCAAACAGACGCCTTCCTCCACACACTCCATGTGTGGGCCTCTTGTGTTAAAGTTGTGATGTTGTGTGTGCTTCCCAGGGATGGGTTGTGTTTTCATCAGAATCAGAATCCGAATCAGAAATACTTTAATAATCCCCAAGGAGAAATTAAGATTTTCAGCACAATCGTATCAAGAGCAGACAAACATTACAGGGAGACAGAACAAGATCGCTGTCTGAGCCAGGGACCCTAGAGAGGTGGTCCAGACTGAGGCCAATAATAAAAAAAAACTCATAGCCATAGCACACATAAGCATGTGTGTAAGAGGGAAACATGAAAGAACACGAAGGACATTAAAGATATTAAAAGAGCAGCGCTGATGCAACCAGCCAATTCTACATCCATCCATCCATTTTCTACCGCTTATCCCTTAAGGGGTCACGGGGGGTGCTGGAGCCTATCTCAGCTACAATCAGGCGGTGGACAAGTCACCACCTCATCACAGGGCCAACACAGATAGACAACATTCACACACTAGGGCCACTTTAGTGTTGCCAATCAACCTATCCCCAGGTGCATGTTTTTGGAGGTAAGAGGAAGCTGGAGTACCCGGAGGGAACCCACGCAGTCACGGGGAGAACATGCAAACCCCACACAGGAAGATCTTGAGCGCAGGATCAAACCCAGGACCTTTGTATTGTACATACAGCTATAAAAGTAAAACAACAACAAAATAAAACATATACACGGTGGTGGCCTCTGCGGTGTTCCACGCCATTGTGTTGTATATATCTGCAGCTTATGACCCGTTGCGACTAATATATAGAAATATATATATATATATATATATATATATATATATATATATATATATATATATATATATATATATATATATATATATATACTAGTGTTGTAACGATACCAATATTTTTGGTACTAAAGGGGACCACAAAAAATGCCATTATTGGCTTTATTTTAACAAAAAATCTTAGGGTACATTAAACATATGTTTATTATTGCAGTTAAGTCCTTAAATAAAATAGTGAACATACTAGACAACGTGTCTTTTAGTAGTAAGTAAGCAAACAAAGGCTCTTAATTAGTCCGCTGACATATGCAGTAACATATTGTGTCATTTATCATTCTATTATTTTGTCAACATTATTAAGGACAAGTGGTAGAAAATTAATTAATAATCTACTTGTTCATTTACTGTTAATATCTGCTTACTTTTTCTTTTAACTTGTTCTATCTACACTTCTGTTAAAATGTAATAATCACTTATTCTTCTGTTGTTTGATACTTTACATTAGTTTTGGATGATACCACAAATTTGAGTTACCCACATATGCGGTCCTCTCCAAGGTTTCTCATAGTCATTCACATCAACGTCCCACTGGGGTGAGTTTTTCCTTGCCCTTATGTGGGCTCTGTACCGAGGATGTCGTCGTGGCTTGTGCAGCCCTTTAAGACACTTATGATTTAGGGCTATATAAATAAACATTGATTGATACAAACACAGGTAAAGTTGATTTGATTGTACAATTTACCACTGAATTATTGTAAGATGCTGTTGAATAGAAACATAGCGACAATAAGGCGTATCCATCAATACTGGGATACTTGGGAAAATATAGTTCTCCACATGGTTGTCAGTGGATCAGTTCCTTACCCAGAACCTGCACAGCGATGGGGGAATAGTAGGAATACGCTCCCATATTTTCTTTCCCCGTTAGGCTCCAGCGGGCTTTTGACACGCCGACACATTAATATTACAAATATTCAAATATCTTTATTTAACATTCTGCGGGCTGACAGTGGCAGCAGGAGATTCACAGCCCATTGAGCAAGTGTGCCTCTCTGGGCTAAGTGCCGATTCATCATGGCTGCCTTGCCCCCATCTAATGGCTGCCATCATGGGGCACACATGCACACTCATGCGCACGTAAAGACACCCCCCCAAAAAAGTATTAGTTCTTTTTCCTGCCTGTGTTCATTCTGCAGTCAATTCATCACTTTAATATTAACCCTGGACTAACTCCCGGGGGGTTTATGGTCACGGACAGAAACAGACACACAGGATTTTCATCTGCATTAGAGAGAACTTATCTACCGGATTTTTCGGACTATAAGGCGCACTTAAAATTATTTCATTTTCTCAAATATTGACAGTGCGCCTTATAACCCGGTGCGCCTAATGTACGGAATAATTTTGGTTGTGCTTACCGACCTCGAAGCTATTTTATTTGGTACATGGTGTATTGATAAGTGTGATCAGTAGATGGCAGTCACACGTAAGATATACGTGTAAACTGCAATATGATGGCAGTCACACATAAGAGATATGTGGAGACTGCAACATGACTCAAGTGAACAACACCAATTGTATGTGTACCATTTAGAATATAGAACATTACACACGGCACTCAAAAATGTGTCAAAATATTTTAGTACGACTTTGGTAAGCTATGAAGCTGCACCGCTTGATGGATTGTACTGTGCTTCAACACAGGAGTTTTATTATGGTGTGTGTATAAGGTAAGACATATTATCTGGCCTTTTGTTTCGCAATATTATGCAAAACCAACTTTTTTTACCTTCTGGTACCTGCTGATGTGTATTTAAGATCTGCATAAGTTCTGAAAATGTGCGTGCGTCCACCTTTGTAGTCCATGTCGACACCGTAGTCGATAAGCTTCTTCTTGTTCTCTATCTTCTTGTTATGGGACATTCATCCTCCGCTGTTGCCATTTCTAATATAAAGTAGTGTAAAGTTCTTACTTGTATCTGTCAGTAAACTCGCTATGAAAGCGCTAAAACATACCGGTGTAGTGAGTTTACATTATTCACCCATGGAACTTTAGGTAGGTAGGTAGGTAGGTAGGTAGGTAGGTAGGTAGGTAGGTAGGTAGGTCATTGCACAAGTACAACAAAACTTTGTTTTCAGCACAAACCCGTTCAAGATGTGACAAAGAAGCAGTGTACAGGGTTACAGAACAGGAACACTGATGGGTCGCAACGAAGCGCCCCGTAAAAGATGGGAAAAAAGTCAACGCTGGGGGATTTATAATATAAATAATTTGTAATATAAAGTAGTTGTAACTTATATCTGTCAGTGAACTCACCATGAAAGAACTAAAACATACCGGTGTAGTGAGTACCATAATTCACCCAAGGAACTTTAGTTATTAGAGAGTTCCGGTCGGACGTTTTTTCACGGAACGGCGTTGTTGTTGTTTCCGGATGAGGAGATGCTGCTCCGTTTTCGATTGAAGTAAAGTCTAAATGTCATTAAAACAGTTAACTCCATCTTTTGACACTTCTTCCACTCCCGTCTTTGCACGCTACACCGCTACAACAAAGATGACGGAGAAAATAGATAAAATAAGAGCGTCCACAAAACGGCGCATCCTGAAGCGACTGTCAGAAAGCGACTTGAAGATGATCTGTAAAACATCATCCATGCAACATTTTGACCAAAGAACCACCATTACATGTTATGTAGACCACAAGGAAGTCTTTTCCATTAAGAAAAATATCATAATATGACCCCTTTAATGTGCCTCCGGTGCTCCTTTTATATGAAAGTAGACCTGAATAGACCCGCTCATCGGCAATACGCCGGTGTGCCCTGTGGTCCGGAAAATACGGTAACTGAAATGAAATAACAAATGTTCCAAATCATACCTGTGATTGTCTGATTAATGCGGTAAAATCTGGTTGTGTGCACTGGAGCGAGTGTGTGATTAGTACTGGACGTCCTTCCTGATTGGAAGGACCCTGGCAGAGGGGCCCTCACTGAACTTGACTAGCTCATTCCAGCCTAATTGGCCTTGTCTTCTTCACTGTGTTGCTTTCCATGCATTCAGTCCTTTAACGCTGTTCTTCAGCCTATTTGTCCAACGGCAGTGTGAAAACATGGTAACCAAGACACTAATTGTAAAGAATACAGTACGAAGTTAGACACCATTTGTTCCCATTCACTGGTCAACATCATATTATTATTTAAGGCTACGTTCACACGGCAGGGTAGGATGTCCAATTCGGATTTTTTACGATCTATTTACACAGTCTTTGGATGTCTCACGTGAACGCAGTCTGACCCGCATTTAGACTGGACGTCATGACGTCACACGTGCTACAGTACTAGGTGCAATTTTAGCAAATTCAAGGATTTTGTGCAATTAAAGTCATTTTCCGAACACAATTTTTGAGCGTAGAAAATTAGGACGGAAGAGGGAAAACATTTATCTTGTAGTTTGTGGGATATTTGGTTCGATGTCTGCTCCGAAAAATGTGCGGGCGAGCAGTCAGAGACAGGAGTGGTGGAACGTTGACGTGAGTTCCGAAAGCATATTTTTGCCTGGCGTCTGATCGTTGTCAACTATTTGTTTTGCAAACGTCTATTTTGGCGAAGAATTATCACGCGTTTCGTTGACAATTAGTCAGATGAACGCATGCCGATGGTTCAGACTGCAGTCATGTCCGATACATTTGTCAACATACGAAACAGGCCTGTAAAAGTAATCTGATTACTGATTAGTATTTTAAAAAGTAACTTAGTTACATTTTTGATTGCCTTGCTTTTAAGTTGGATTACACGTTATTTTATTAATTACTTTTTGTCACCAGTACAAACTAATATTATCTTTAGCTGACAAAAATACTGTCTGTATTTCTAGCTACAACAATGTTATTTTGTTGACTAAAAATGTTCGTCAGAGTTATCGTCAACGATCTATTTTGCCCTGACTGAAATCGGACGATAACGAGTCAAAACAAATGCATGTTGACAAAAACAATGGTGAAATTGACAATATGGTCGACAAATAAAAATGAGATGAAAATAATTGACAGAGACGAAATGCAATCGTATTTTTACCTGCTCAGTGGCCTAGTGGTTAGAGTGTCCGCTCTGAGATCGGTAGGTCGTGAGTTCAAACCCCAGCCGAGTCATACCAAAGACTATAAAAATGGGACCCATTACCTCCCTCAGCATCAAGGGTTGGAGGTTAAATCACCAAAATGATTCCCGGGCGCAGCCACCGCTGCTGCTCACTGCTCCCCTCACCTCCCAGGGGCTGAGGGTGATGGGTCAAATGCAGAGAGTAATCTCACCCCACCTAGTGTGTGTGTGACACTCATTGGTAATTTTAACTTAAGTTAGGAATCTGTCCAATCATAGAAGCATGCAGAAGAGGGGCGGGGCTAAATCAGATCCAACCAGAACTACAACTACGAAGACACAGTGTTTGGATTTTTCACCAGGAAACAAGACTATATTGTTACCCTTTTAAATTAAAATGATCTAAAATTTAATAACTGCACTTTTATAAACTCATCGGCCACGGCGGACTTACTGGTGCCAGCTAGCTAGTACTTTATTAGTATGGATATACCGTACAACTTTAGTACTCGCAATATTCTCATTTAAATTTGGCGGTCTACACCCCTTTATAATTGCCCACACAGTCTTAGTAGATCACTCATGGTACACGCTATATCATTTTTTGCACAGGATGTTTAGTGCGTGGATCTTAGGCCCCGTTTACACTAAGCCAGATAAGGTTGTCCAGGGTAAATTACACCTACCCTTATCCGTATCCACACACAGCAATGCCACCATTTAAGACCCCCGTATTGTAGTGAATCACACCTGAGACATCCTAAATTAATCAAATCTTTATTGGACACGTAAACAATGTGATGAAGAACATTTTACATCAATCAAACTAGGGATCTAGATATGTGGTCAGGACACTCCTCAGTCGTTTGCCTTCACCTTCATTGTCCATTTGTTTTTGGTGACTTTATATACTCTGGACCTAGACGTTGAGTCCCCGACATACATGGCAGACAATAACTGATACAGTCTGCTTTGCCAGTCCAAATGCATTCGCCGTTTTCCTCGACGGCCAGGTAATACAAAGCACACGCTACCTTTTTTATCACATCCACGGGAGCTCACATTCTCGTTGTCTCTCCTTCGACAAATGGACAAAGTTTTTCGGTAAATAGAATCACAGATGACCTGAACATTGGAAAGTTCTCTTGCCGTCTGAGAAGTGTTGTATCCCAAATAGCTGCAATCGCATTCTCTTAAGGTATTCATGTGTGATTTCCACAAGCGTCTGCACATGTAGAAGAAGGAGAAACACGGGCATGTCTGGATGACTCGCCTCCATATTTCCAGTGGTTACCTCCGAGTTGCGAAACCGCTTTATTATGAAGCTGGCTGTGGCGCGTTCTTTCTGATGCCACTTCCTGTGTAGGCGTGTTCTTTCTGGCGTCACTTCCTCTCTGAACTCCGTTTGTAAACGATCAATGAGTCCATACAAAGCTAAGTGCCGGAGATTCAAGAATTACACGGCGCACTTACCCGTGTAAAAATTTGTCCAAGGAGGGGGACCTTAAACGTTGGTTTAGTGTGGCTGAAACAGGGCTTAGGATACATAATTATTCGTTGAAGGGGTTAGTGTAGACATGGCCTAAATCAGGGGTGCCCACACTTTTTCTGCAGGCGAGCTACTTTTCAATTGACCAAGTAGAGGGGATCGTTCATATATATATTCGTCCCTCTATTCGCAATGCTAAACTGTAAACTATGGTCAACCTGCACTTCAATGCAGTTTCTATGCCGCTAGACAAAGCTCAAACAAAATCTCGTTGACATGTATGACTTAAAGGCCTACTGAAAGCCACTACTACCGACCACGCAGTCTGATAGTTTATATATCAATGATGAAATCTTAACATTGCAACACATGCCAATAATTTATAAAGTGCAATTTTAAATTTCCCTGAAAACTTCCGGCTGAAAACGTCTCAATATGATGACGTTTGCGTGTGACGTCAATGGTTGAAGCGGAAGTATTGGACACCATTGTATCCCAATACAAACAGCTCTGTTTTCATCGCAAAATTCTACAGTATTCTGGACATCTGTGTTGGTGAATCTTTTGCAATTTGTTCAATTAACAATGGAGACTGCAAAGAAGAAAGCTGTAGGTGGGATCGGTGTATTAGCGGCTGGCTGCAGCAACACAACCAGGAGGACTTTGAGTTGGATAGCAGACGCGCTACCGTGACTACAGCTTTGGCTTCCAAACTATTGATCGCTTGCCCGTACGTGCGTGTTGCTATGTGCATGTCACGTACGTAACTTTGGGGAAATATATGTTTCTTGCTGACTCTGATGGCGGCCGGGGTGTCGTTGAAAGCTACAACGCCCGCCGCCGCCGCCCGCGCCACTGTCCTCACCTTGACTTCCTCCGTCTCCGGGCCGCCGACCGCATCGAAGTGAAGTCCTTCGTCGCGCCGTCGATCGCTGGAACGCAGGTGAGCACGGGTGTTGATGAGCAGATGAGGGCTGGCGTAGGTGGATAACTATTGTTTTTAGCATAGCTCTGTCGAGGTCCCGTAGCTAAGTTAGCTTCAATGGCGTCGTTAGCAACAGCATTGTTGCTAACGAAATTGCTTCGCCAGGCGGTACAGCATTAACCGTGTGGTTACAGGTCCAGAGTTTGGTAGTATTGTTGATCTTCTGTCTATCCTTCCAGTCTGGGGCTTATTTCGTCTGTTTCTATCTGCAGTTAAGCCCGATGCTATCACGTTAGCTCCGTAGCTAAAGTGCTTCGCCGATGTATTGTCGTGGAGATAAAAGTCACTGTGAATGTCCATTTCGCGTTCTCGACTCTCATTTTCAAGAGGATGTAGTATCAGAGGTGGTTTAAAATACAAATCCTTGATCCACAATAGAAAAAGGAGAACGTGTGGAATCCAATGAGCCCTTGTACCTAAGTTACGGTCAGAGCGAAAAAAGATACATCCTGCACTGCACTCTAGTTCTTCACTCTCACGTTCCTCATCCACAAATCTTTCATCCTGGCTCAAATTAATGGGGTAATCGTCGCTTTCTTGGTCCGAATCGCTCTCGCTGCTGGTGTAAACAATGGGGAAATGTGAGGAGCCTTTCAACCTGTGACGTCACGCTACTTCCGGTACAGTCAAGGCTTTTTTTATCAGCGACCAAAAGTTGCGAACTTTATCGTCGATGTTCTCTACTAAATCCTTTCAGCAAAAATATGGCAATATCGCGAAATGATCAAGTATGACACATAGAATGAATCTGCTATCCCCGTTTAAATGAAAAAAATCATTTCAGTAGGCCTTTAAGAAGCTACAGTATACTGTTATTAAAAATGCTTGCTAAATGTGAGGAGTTTACTCATTTCCCTTTTGTCACTCTCACCATCTTGCCGTAATTTTGTGCAACTTTAAAGGGCTTCATTTTTTAAAATGGCCCAACCTCAGCTGTGTTAATATCTTAGTTCAACACATCAGTGCTTTGCGCGTCCTACGACTGACATTTCCATCCCTGTCAAAGCCCTTAGCGACCCTCGTGGCGTGCCGAGCGTTTTTTTCCCCCTTATTTTGTGGCAGCGAGGTGACAAAAGATCGGAGAGGAGGAGACTTCTTGTTTCCATGGCTCTGCTGGTGTGAATGGGAAGATGGCAGAGAGTGAAAGAGTGTGACCCAAACAAAGACCTCCTTTGAACAAAGCGAGTGTGCGTAATGGAGCCAAACACACTAATGATGTGAGGAGAATCTAGCGGCATAATAGAAACACACTGCTGTTATTTCCACTCCACCTGTCGCTTGTTTGGTGCTTCCTTTCAAGGTGAGGATTTTAGTTGCTGCGACACACATTTCTTTCTGAGCAATTCTCTTCTTTCCTCCCCTCGCCGGACGTGAAGGCCGGTGCCAGACACGGGGGACACAAAAGGGCCCCTCACACTCGGCAGATGGCTGCTTCATTTGCCGATGTCGCCCGAACACAAAAGCCCGCTGCTGCTCCCTCTCACCCCGGCCTTGACCTCCATCAATCAAGTCGGCGCCTTTGTGCTTTCAAGTTATATCTGCATAATTAGGGACGTGACAACGACTTGGTGGAAAATGAAGAAGGGAGTGGCCGTGGCACACTTAAAGCAACAGTGAGGAATAGTCGGAAGCACTTTTCCGCCATAAGTAGGCTTTTAACGTCTCTCATCAGGGGGTTGCCACAGTGATCCACTTGCATGATGGATGCCTCGCCAATACATCAAGTGTCACATTCTGGGCTGCACGAGTGCTGCCACCACTGGGAAGCTTCGGTTTTAAAGGCCTACTGAAATGAAATTTTCTTATTTAAACGGGGATAGCAGATCCATTCTATGTGTCATACTAGATCATTTCGCGATATTGCCATATTTTTTGCTGAAAGGATTTAGTAGAGAACATCGACGATAAAGTTCGCAACTTTTGGTCGCTGATAAAAAAAAGCCTTGCCTGTACCGGAAGTAGCGTGATGTCGCAGGTTGAAGGGCTCCTCACATTTCCCCATTGTTTACACCAGCAGCGAGAGCGATTCGGACCGAAAAAGCGACAATTACCCCATTAATTTGAGCCAGGATGAAAGATTTGTGAATGAGGAACGTGAGAGTGAAGGATTAGAGTGCAGTGCAGGACGTATATTTTTTCGCTCTGACCGTAACTTAGGCACAAGGGCTCATTGGATTCCACACTTTCTCCTTTTTCTATTGTGGATCAAGGATTTGTATTTTAAACCACCTTGGATGCTATATCCTCTTGAAAATGAGAGTCGAGAACGCGAAATGGACATTCACAGTGACTTTTATCTCCACGACAATACATCGGCGAAGCACTTTAGCTACGGAGCTAACGTGATAGCATCGTGCTTTAATGCAGATAGAAACAAAAGAAATAAGCCCCTGACTGGAAGGATAGACAGAAGATCAACAATACTACCAAACACTGGACCTGTAACCACACGATTAATGCTGTACCACCTGGCAAAGCTTAGCAATGCTGTTGCTAACGACGCCATTGAAGCTAACTTAGCTACGGGACCTCGACAGAGCTATGCTAAAAACATTAGCTATCCACCTACACCAGCCCTCATCTGCTCATCAACACCCGTGCTCACCTGCGTTCCAGCGATCGACGGCGCGACGAAGGACTTCACCCGATCACCGATGCGGTCGGCGGCTAGCGTCGGATAGCGCGTCTGCTATCCAACTCAAAGTCCTCCTGGTTGTCTTGCTGCAGCCAGCCGCTAATACACCGATCCCACCTACAGCTTTCTTCTTTGCAGTCTCCATTGTTCATTAAAAAAATTGCAAAAGATTCACCAACACAGATGTCCAGAATACTGTGGAATTTTGCGATGAAAACAGAGCTGTTTGTATTGGGATACAATGTGTTCGAATACTTCCGTTTCAACCATTGACGTCACGTGCAAACGTCATCATACCTAGACGTTTTCAACCGGAAGTTCCCCGGGAAATTTAAAATTGCACTTTATAAGTTAACCCGGCCGTATTGGCATGTGTTGCAATGTTAAGATTTCATCATTGATATATAAATTATCAGACTGCGTGGTCGGTAGTAGTGGCTTTCATTAGGCCTTTAAAGTTTGTAGCAGTGCCACTACACTACCAGTATCTTTTTTCTCTCCATAGTATTTGGAAATTCTAACAGCATTACACCAATTCCCAGTTTCCCAATTTTGTTTTGATGACATGTTTTAATTATTCAAAATGATTCTCCAAATTGTAAACTACCATACATTCCGAACTATAAGCCGCTACGTTTTTCCTAGGCTTTGAACCCTGCGGCGTATAAAATGGTGCAGCTAATTTGTGGATTTTTCTTAGTTGACGACCTTGATGCAAATAGTTAAAAAAACAAAAACAAGCAAAGACACTGAAAAGGTGTGTTATTGTTTGTGCTACGGCGCCATCTTTTGGACGAGTTATCTTTCTGAGCTTTTAACCAGACGTACAAGTGCCGTTCCGTCTTTCGGCCGTCCATAACGTTCCTACTCATATGGATTCTTCATCACTCCAAGCAACATTTGTAAGGTTTACGATATAACTAAAATAATTCTTACTTACTAAACCGTCCCATGTGTGATGTCTGTAGGAGTGTTTTCATGAATATTTGTACATGCTAATGTACTGAAGCTAGCGTCGTTATAATGTGCTAACATGCTAACACGTTTACGAGTGTTTGTGTTCGTATTATTAACTTACAACGACATTATTTTTGTATTGTTCCAGTCTCACAAATTCCTCTGTAAACTCACCAATATGTCACTGTGGCGTTATTGAGTCTGTTTAGTTGATTGGAGAGCTAGCTTGCGCAACTAGTGGGTCCCTCATGATGATTTATTTGTTCGGAATATTTTACTGCCGTGTTACAGGCACCGTTTGGAAACATTTAAGGCATGTAAATAAACATTTACAAAATCATACGGCTTAAATACGAGTTTGCTCTCTAGTCTGGAAAGTACGGTACTTTAAGCGTAGTGTTGGTAATGTCACAATCTAGGCCGCTTGAGTGCCGCCAGCACTGGGAAGCTTCGGTTTTAAAGTT
Organism: Entelurus aequoreus; assembly: GCF_033978785.1. Classification (NCBI taxonomy): domain Eukaryota; kingdom Metazoa; phylum Chordata; class Actinopteri; order Syngnathiformes; family Syngnathidae; genus Entelurus; species Entelurus aequoreus. Next base: position 39,147,794 of record NC_084746.1, on the reverse strand, counting down.
GGTAGCATGTTCCACTACACTACCAGCATTTTTTTTCCACATAATATTTGGAAATTTAACAGCATTACACAATTTCCCAGTTTCCCAAATTTGTTGTGTCCCTCGATTTCGAATGAACGATAACTCAAAATTATTCTTCCCAATTGTAAACTACCATAAATTTTGAACTGTAAGCCGCTACTTTTTTCCTAGGCTTACGATATAACTAAAACAATTTGTACTTATTAAACTGTCCCATGTGTGATGTTTGTAGGAGTGTTTTCATGCATATTTGTATGTGCTAATGAAGCTAGCGTCGTACAATATGCTCACATGCTAACACATTTACGGATGTTTGTGTTGGTATTATTAACTTACAATGGTATTTTTTTTGTATTGTTTCAGTTTCACAAGTAAACTTAGTAACCTCACCAAGACGTCACCGTGGAGGTATTGAGTCTACTTAACTGATTGGAGAGCTAGCTTCCACAGCTAGTGGATCTGTGAGGATGACTTCTGTTTTATTTGATCAGCTGTTTTACTGCCGTGTCACAGGCACCGTTTGGAAACAATTAGGGTATGTAAATAAACATTTACAAAATCATACCGGTATATATCTGTGGCTTATGGTCTGATGTGACTATTATGTGTAAAAATATGTATTTATTCTAAAATGTTGTGAGTGTGGCTTAAATACGATCGTGCTCCATAGCCTGGAAAGTACGGTACTTTAAGCGTGGTGTTGGTAATGTCACAATCTGGGCTGCATGAGTGCTGCCAGCCCTGGGAAGCTTTGGTTTTAAAGTTAGTAGCATGTGCCACTACACTAGCAATATGTTTTTCCTCCATAGTATTTTGTCAGTGTTTATAAGGTCACCCGAAATTCTAACAGCATTACACATGTCCTGGATGGACAGTTTCCCAATGATTTTTTTAATGGAATGTGTTGTATCCCTCTATTTCAAATACATTATTACTCAAAATTACTATTTCCAATTTTAAAATGTTATTTTGAACATATGACCAGTTAAATAAAAGTGACCTTTTTAATATCCGATGTGTTGAGCTATTCAAATAGTGTTTGCTTTCTCGCTTTCATCAACTTTGAAAAGAAAACCAAATTATGTCATGTTTATCCTCACCAAAGTGATGTCTCGGGCGCGACCCTCGAAAAAACCCCTGACCAGTACCCCTCAATGCTAATGATAGTGTGCATGTTCATCATGGCAGGACTCATGGACGTCAACAAAGAACAATGAACTGTAAACGTTTTTTGGCCATTTTGAGGGATTTTGACTGATTTAAATGGTGACATTGACTGGCTTAAATGGTGACATTGACTGGTTTAAATGGTGACATTGACTGGATTAAATGGTGACACTGACTGGTTTAAATGGTGACATTGACTGGTTTAAATGGTGACATTGACCGGTTTAAATGGTGACATTGACCGGTTTAAATGGTGACATTGACCGGTTTAAATGGTGACATTGACTGGTTTAAATGGTGACACTGACTGGTTTAAATGGTGACATTGACTGGTTTAAATGGTGACACTGACTGGTTTAAATGGTGACATTGACTGGTTTAAATGGTGACATTGACTGGTTTAAATGGTGACATTTACTGGTTTAAATGATAACATTGACTGGTTTAATTGGTGAAATGTACTGGTTAAAATGGGGAAATTAAGACAAACTGAAACTGTTTGATTTGGTCAAAACAATTTACACAACACAAAACCAACATTTTATTTGAAAGTAAAACCAGTGCATATTCTACAACCATTTTAGACGTTTGATGTAGTTTCTCCAACACTAGAGGGATACATTACATACCTCCACATCCTCAATTTCCCTCTTCTTTCTCCTGCAGACTTAATCATTACTGTTTTAGTGGTACAACTTTGAGATCCGCTTAGTTCCAATGGGAACAGAGTTGTCATGGTAAGGTCTAGAAAAGGGTTTTACCCACTCCTGTTCTCGGAGGTAAGCAGAACAGAGATGAAGGTTATTTCCCCCAAGGTTATGTTGTTTAACTCCTGGATTGAGGATTTAATTAGAATTGAATTGCAATTATAGTCGGGCCAATACCCCCTTTTGTCACATTCACTGAGTTAAAGGCAATGAGAGCTTGCTGACAATGTGAGAAAGACTGATGGGGTTTCTAATGAGATTGGATCAGTCTCCAAATGTTCTTTTCAAGAGAAGGTAACAAATATCCTAGTTTTCGGATTCAAAATCCATTCATTTTCTCAAAAATCGGCAGTGCCCTTTATAACCAGTTGCGCCTAATGTACGGAATATTTCTGGTTGTGCTTACTGACCTGGAAGCTATTTTATTTGGTACGTGGTGTAATGATAGGTGTGACCAGTAGATGGCAGTCACACATAAGAGATATGTCTAGACTGCGATATGACTCAAGTAAACAACACCAACATTGTATATGTTCCATTGAGAATATAGAACATTACACACGGCGCTCAAAAATTTGTCAAAATGTTTTAGTATGACTTTGGTAAGCTATGAAGCCGCATTGTCGGAGCATTACGGCTACCATAGTCAGACGTACTGTGCTTCAACATACAAGTTTTACTATGGTGTGTGTATTAGGACCGCAAAATGGAACCCATTAGCAGACATATTATCTGGCGTTTTGTTTCACAATATTATGCAAAACCAACTTTTTTTTACCTTCTGGTACCTGTTGATGTGTATTTGGGATCTGAATAAGTCCTGAAAATTTGCGAATGTCCGCCTTAGTAGTCCGTGCTGACACCGTAGTCGATAAGCTTCTTCTTTTTCTCTATCTTCTTGTTATGGGACATTCATCCTCCACTGTTGCCATTTTTAATATAAAGTATTGTAAAGTTCTTACTTATATCCAGTGTTGGGACTACTAAGTAACGCGTTACTGTAACGCCGTTAGTTTCGGTGGTAACTAGTAATCTAACGCGTAATTTTTTTATATACAGTAACTCAGTTACCGTTACTGCATGATGCGTTACTGCGTTATTTTACGTTATTTTTATGTAGTATCGGCTAGAAACTGAAGATCTGAGTGTGTTTTATTGGAGCGCTCCGGTGGAAAAGAAGAGGCGTGCTTTCCCCCACCCACAGAAAGCACGCCTCCCCGCAGGGGAGACGTTCCTCCAGAGCCGTACTTCGGGTCTAACAACCTTCACTTTACCCGGAAGAGGGTCTTTACAGCTGAGGGTGAATGACGAGCCCGGCGGTTTGTTGCAACTTTGTGACTTTATTGCACGCAGCCATCCACCAAGCTAGAGCACCTACACGCACTCACTGTCGCCGCTCCCTCACCTCTCTCGCCCACTCACTCACTGACGTCACTCACCTCTCATGCTGTCATATCTTAAAGGGCCACACACACACACACACACACACACACACACACACACACACACACACACACATACGCTACTCTCATAACAACTAACAAGACATCATGGCGAAGCCAGAAGTCGCGTTTTTTAACATGGAGACATTCTCAATACTTTTCTTTTGTCGAGCACAAAGAAAATAACATTTTAGTTAAATGTAAGTTGTGTCTTGGATCAAAGATCCTATCTACTTAGAGTTAAAGTTAAAGTGCCATTATGTTGCAGCTATTTAAAATAGTTATGTCAATTTTTTCTGGCCTGAAATAAATTGGCCCTTTGAAACATATCTTTGTCTTTGTGTGTTGTATGTAGACCACATTGTTTGTATGTTGTATGTAGACCACATTGTTTGTGTGTTGTATGTAGACCACATTGTTTGTGTGTTGTATGTAGACCACATTGTTTGTGTGTTGTATGTAGACCACATTGCTTTCTGAGTTCAGTGATGCAAATGCATGTCAAGTTGATCAACAGATGGTATTATTCTCCAGTGCAATAACAGTACTGACATGAAGGCTAAAAGGGCATTAATGGGAGCCTTAAAAAAAGGGGGAAAAAAAGAAGTAACTAAATAGTTACTTTTCACAGTAACGCATTACTTTTTGGTGTAAGTAACTGAGTTAGTAACTGAGTTACTTTTGAAATAAAGTAACTAGTAATTGTATCTGGTTACTGGTTTTCAGTAATTAACCCAACACTGCTTATATCTGTCAGTAGACTCGCTATGGAAGCGCTAAAAACTACCGGTCTAGTGAGTTTGAATTGAATTGAATTGAATGCTTTATTTGTCCATTCTTAACATGTACAAGACACATAAGAACTGAAATTACATTTTCGGCACAATCCCGCTAAGAGCAGACATACGTTACAGGGAGACAAGACGGGACCGCCAACGGATCAGCCACTTAGGGCGCTCCTTAAAAAGGTGGGAAAAAGGTAACATTGGGGAAGGGGGGGGAGTAAAAAAAATATCAGTCTGAGGCTGGACCCTCAGGAATGGTCCAGACTGAGTCCGAGGAAAAAACCTCACATAGCATGGCACACATAAACATGGTACATGAATCACAACAACTCGCAACAGAGTCATCCAACAGGACTTTGGAGGCCGGCAGCTGCTGTTGAGCGCTACTCAGCCCCCACAACCCCGGAGGAATTAAGCAGTGGTGAAGGCGTTGATTTGGGGAGGGGTGTGTGCGTGCATGTATGCCCAATTAACTTGGGTGAGATGTTGGAATTGTCTTTATGGGCCGAGGCCGGCCCCAAGAGTTCAAGAGTTCAAGAGTCCGACCCAGGTGCTTTTGAAAAAAAAGGGAAAGGTCAAAAGCGTCCATCTTTGAGGAGTCCTCAGGGGAGTGTTTTCAAACAGCCTGTTCCTCAAGGCCATTCGAGGGAGTCAAATCGTAGATTAAGATGTTGTTTTTTCTTCGAGCAGTCAAAACAATGACATTCCTGCTCTGTATGCTGGCTCTGACAATTCCAATTTATTCTTTCTCTAACTTCATCAAGATGGAATCTACCTTGCGATTCAAATCAGCAATCGCTCCAGTCTGTGATCCCACAGCACGACCCAATCCTTCCATTGCGTTGAACAGCCTGTTGGCCCCTTGAGTGGCTGCCATCGTCTTCCGAATTTGACGATACACCAGAGCAATGCCCAGCCCAATCAGCAAATGCCCTGCGATCACAGCTCCAAATAGGTAGATGTCTTCCACGTCCTCGATGGAAAGGACTGAGAGGCACATGATTCTCCAAGTATTCCAGGAATCTCTCACGTACCCCGCAGCAATGGTTCCATCAGGGCAGCCAGGCTCCCCCGAACCTCTTTTCCTTGTCGAAAAGACTGTGTCAATTGCGTCGAGAGACCAGTTGATCAAATTCATTTTGATGTTTAGATTTGAGGACAGCTCAAGAGTTTACATTATCCACCCAAGGAACTTTAGTTATTAGAGAGTTCCGGTCAGACGTTTTTTAACGAGACACATTTCCGGCGTTGTTGCACTAGTGAGATGAGAAGATGCTGCTCTTTTGTTGATTGAAGTAAAGTCTGAATGTAATTAAAACAGTTGGCTCCATCTTTTGACACTTCTTCCACTCCCGTCCTTGCACGCTACACCGCTACAAGAAAGATGACGGGGAGAAGACGCTGTCCAAGTGGAGGCACGTAATTAAGACCGCCTACAAAACGGTGCATCCTGAAGAGACTGTCAGAAAGCGACTTGAAGATGATCTGTAAAACATCATCTATGCAACATTTTGACCAAAGAACCACCATTACATGTTATTTAGACCACAAGGAAGTCCTTTACATTTAGAAAACAATCATAATATGACCCCTTTAATGTGCCTTATAATCCGGTGTGTCTTTTGTATGAAAAAAGGTTTGAATAGACCCACTGATTAGCAGTGCGCCTTTTAATCCTGTGCCTGTAAAATAGGGTATGCGATGGCACTGACAACATTGCAGCTACGTTACGAGTCTTTGGTTCTTCTCTATCAATTAGTGGTGCAAGTTGACCTCTTAGTTCCGCCGGAATCCTTCCTCCTAACAAGACATTTTGGACAATTCAGTGCTTCCTGTCCTATTGTTGCATGTCTGCACTCCAGCACACAAGGCAAAGTCCACAGAGGCCATTCATGGGGTCTCAAGTGAAGTGGAGATGGGGAGTTAGCAGGTCCTCCAACATCCACCGATCTTGCAGAGTGTTTTCCCACAGACACCCCAAAACATCCCCTTGTGAAAAGGGGGACCCACTCCGTATTTTCTCCTATTGGTATTGTCGGTATTATTTTTGCTCGCACAGCAAGTGAGAAAAGGATATGTTTCATGGCTGGGGATGAAACCTTGGGAAAGCCAGGATGAGATAGGTTTGTGAAAGGGTGCTCTTAGGAACACAATGAATGACTACATCGGCTAAATTGATTTGAAGCTCTTTTGCACAAGAATGGCAAGGCCGAAAGCTGTCTGTGTGTTGTGTGCAGGCGTGCTTTGCCACATAAATGCACCACTTGCTAGTTCCTGTGCAAATGTGACTGACAATACTGTGCTTTCCATGGCTCTTAGGGGGCCAATCACAGCTCCACTTGATGGACCCACTGTATCTGCTCACAGCAATAAGCAAATATCGTATTTTTCGGACTATGAGGCAGTTAAAATTGTTTCTTCTCAAAAATCGACAGTGCACCTAATAACCTGGTTATCTACGTAATTCTGTTTTTTCTTACCGACCTCGAAGCTGTTTTATTTGGTACATGGTGAAATGATAAGTGTGACCAGTAGATGGCAGTCACACATAGGAGATAGCAACACCAACATGTTATATGTTCCATTGAAAGTATAGAACATTACACACGGCACTCAAAAATATATCAAAATGTATGGATTGTACTGTGCTTCAACATAGGAGTATTATTATGGTGTGTGTATAAGGTAAGACATATTCTCTGGGGTTTTGTTTCACAATATTATGCAAAAGCAACTTTTCGGGATCTGCACAAGTCCTGAAAAATTGCACGCGTCCCCCTTTGTAGTCTGTGCTGACACCGTAGTCAATAAGCTTCTTCTTGTTCTCTATCTTCTTGTTATGTGGCATTCATCCTCCACTGTTGCCATTTCTAATACAAAGTAGTGTAAAGTTCTTACTTATATCTGTCAACAAACTCGCTATGAAAGCACTAAAACATACCGGTGTAGTGAGTTTACATTATTCACCCAAGGAACTTTAGTTACTAGAGAGTTCCGGTCGGACGTTTTTTTCACGGGACACATTTCGGGCGTTGTTGTTGCACTAGTGAGCCACGGATGAGGAGATGCTGCTCCGTTATTGATTGAAGTAAAGTCTGAATGTCATTAAAACAGTTAGCTCCATCTTTTGACACTTCTTCCACTCCCGTCCTTGCACGCTACACCGCTACAACAAAGATGACGGAGAAAATAAATAAAATAAGACCATCCACAAAATGTCGCATCCTGAAGAGACTGTCAGAAAGCGACTTGAAGATGATCTGTAAAACATCATCCATGCAACAGTTTGACCAAAGAACCACCATTACATGTTATGTAGACCACAAGGAAGTCTTTTACATTTAGAAAAAAAATCATAACATGACTCCTTTATTGCGCCTTATAATCCGGTGCGCCTTATATATGAAAACAGATCGAGAGTAGACCATTCATCGGCAGTGCGCCTTATAATTTGGTGCGCCCTATGGTCCGGAAAATACGGTACTGTATTGTGTGTGTGTTCGGTCTCCCAATAAAGCACAAGCGGCTAAAGTTAAATCTTGGGTGTCCCATTTCATAACCTAATCATGGAGCAAACCGCATCACAGTTCAACTTTAATTGATTGCAGTGCGAGCCTCCCATGATGAAACCGTGCATGCTTTAAGGATGACGCATCACTAATCCGCGTCACGACAGCGTGCGTTTTACTTAACCAATTTGACTGTGCTTAAGCGACGAGGCCACAGCAGACACAACTTCAGACGCTTCCCACTGTGTAATTAGCCGGCAATTAGAAAACTAGCATAATCTGCATTTGGACGACTGTGCACGTGTAATTGCATGTTTTTCCTTAGAGATAATGCTGGTTTTTTTTTTTTCAGAAACAAGAGAAAATCACTTCTTTTTTTTTTTTAAGACTAATAGCCTTCAAAGTGCATTCTATTCAAAAGACCTTGGGGACACATTTTACATGGTGAATTGTTTCCTGAGTTCTGTGGGTGTGCATTTAGTTTAGGGTGCGTTAACACTTAGGATGTTTGCTACCGCTAGTACAGTCTGCTCCAAGGATGTTCCAAATATTCCTTCAAAAGGGGGTGCACAAGAACCAGTATCATTTGTGGATTCCTTTTAAACACACCTCTTTAAACACACTCCTTTTAAACACATGCAGCAGTTGAATTCCAGGAGGGTGCTTGTCTTGCCAGAACACCGGCTCGAATCTGAGAGCAAGCTGCAGCGAACGTGTTGTCTATCCACAGTGTGAGGCCGCTTCTAAGATACTAATCCTACTAAAGCGTCAATGTAAAGTAGGCGTGATCAATGTAGATGTTGATACTATCGATACCGAGGATAATATCAGGACGGTTTCCTGCTGGCCCCACTATGGACTGGACTTTCGCTGATGTGTTAGATCCACTGTGGACTGGACTTTCACAATATTATGTCAGACCCACTCGACATCCATTGCTTTCGGTCTCCCCTAGAGGGGGGGTTACCCACATATGCGGTCCTCTCCAAGGTTTCTCATAGTCGTTCACATCGACGTCCCACTGGGGTGAGTTTTTCCTTGCCCGTATGTGGGCTCTGTACCGATGATGTCGTTGTGGCTTGTGCAGCCCTTTGAGACACTTGTGATTTAGGGCTATATAAATAAACATTGATTGATTGATTGATATAAACAATACTAAAGTGATAAGAATTATATTTTCTTTTTCTTGTTATTATTGTTACAAAATCACTGTTTTAGTCATTTTGGTTATTGTTTACAAACTTAGGGGAAACGTATCTAGATACAGCAAGGCTTTGTAAACGGCAAACTGTCAAAATGTATTATTAATCTACTTGTTCATTTACTGTTAGTATCTGCTTTTTTCCTGTTTTAACATGTTCTATTTACACTTCTGTTCAAATGTAATAATCACTTATTCTTCTGTTGTTTGATACTTAACATTAGTTTTGGATGATACCACACATTTAGGTATCAATCCGATACCAAGTAGTTACAGGATAATACATCGGTCATATTCAAAGTCCTCATGTGTCCAGGGACACATTTCCTGAGTTCATAAACATAATATGAATTTTAAAAAAAGGAAAAAAGATTTTGTGACAATAAAAAATATTGATGTAATCATAGTAGTATGGACTAGATGCGCTGTTGTACTTGGTATCATTACAGTGGATGTCAGGTGTAGATCCACCCATGGCATTTGTTTACATTGTGACGCCGGTAAGCTATTGTATCCTCCTACGGTGTGTAGTGAAGCATGTTTAACTATTCCTCGTCCTGCAGTGATAATGATACTTGTAAGAAACTTACTTTATTTGTCGCCATGGAGGCCAGAATTAGTGATTTAGAAGTAACTAAAACACTGCTGACTGCAGATGGACGTTAGCTGCTAGTTAGCTAGCCATGTCTTAAAGCACCTCTTCCGGAGGGTGTTTCCGTGTTATAACTTCTTTTTTTTTTTTTTTTTTTTTTTTTTTTATAATGTCCTGCCCAGCTTCTCGGGCAAATCATATAGCAGATGTAGATGCCCATATCGGCTGTTCAGATTTACTTTACAAAAGAGAAGTGTAGGATTCTTCTCTTGTTGCCTTACTTGTATTTTGACTTTATTAAATGTATTTATATTATCATTTGGTGCAGCCGGGCCGGAGCAGGAGGGGATAGAAAGAGAGAAAAAGGAAGACAGAGGGGGGAATTGTGGGGACAAGAGGGGGATTAGACAGAGAGACAAAAACAACAACAGCAAACACAACAACAACAACAACAGAGCAACATCAGCAAATACGACATGTACAAATATGATGGTAAAAGTAATAGCAAATAAGCAGTTAGCGAAAATTAAAAAAAAAAATAAAAAAAAAATACAGAAATGACAATGAGCATTATTACACTAAAAATGGAGCAATATGAATACCAATAGAAATAGTGCTATTGATAATAAACAATACCAGTACTTTACCTTTATTATCAACAATACAATTGTTCAAATGCAACAATACATATACGTAATGATAACTTGAGATACGAAAGAATGCAGAAAAATGGAGGGGAAGAAAGAGAAGCAACCTTAACCTTGTAGATTGTTATAGTAACAATAGGTTAAGCTTTGTCAGTGTGCCATGTGTTATACCCAGTTTACCCTAGGGCAACAACGTTAATATATGTTTGATGAAACGTGATTATGTGCATGAGTGTATGTGTGCATATGTACTTGTATATGTACAGTATGTGTATGTGTGCTTGTACAGTGAATGTATATGTACAGTATGTGTATATGTGTGTACAGCGAATGTATATGTACAGTATGTGTATACAGTATGTGTGTTTGAACAGTGAATGTATATGTACAGTATGTGTAAATGTGTGTTTGTACAGTGAATGTATATGTACAGTATATGTATGTGTGTGTTTGTACAGTGAATGTATGTGTAGTATGTGTGTGTTTGTACAGTGAATGTATATGTACAGTATGTGTATATGTATGTTTTTACAGTGAATGTATATGTACAGTATGTGTATACAGTATGTTTGTATAATGAATGTGCGTGTGGAAGTACGAACTTTGAGTGTGTAAATATGTACTGTATTTATTTGTATATGTATGTGGGAGCGTAGGTACCTATGTATGTCTGTATGTATGTGTGTGAGTATATGTGAATTTGCATGTACAATACATTTGACTCCCAGTGTGTGCGGGAGCCAGAGTACGGCCCCAGCCTCCCCGAGAACCCATCTCACAAACAGTAGGTGTGGTGCCCAGGGAACCAGGGGCCACCGCCCCCACGCAGCCAAGACGGACAGCGACAGGAACCCCAGAGCCTGGCCCACCGTGCCGCCCACAAGGGCCAGCAGCAGGCCGCAGACAGACGCACCCGGCAGAGGACAAGGCACGAGAAAAGCAGGGGGAAGCCAGACCCCAAGCCAGCGAGAGACCACACCCCACACGGACAGAAAGGCGGTACGCCCCGCCCGAGGGGCCCGGAGACCCCCCGCAACCGGACGGGAAGACCGCCCCCGCCCCACCGGCAACAGGGCCCCCACGAGCCCCCCCCCACCCCCGGAGAGCGCGGCGAGGCCAGCCCACGGCCACCCCACCCAAGCCGGCCGCCACAGGACCACCCAGCACGGGGCCACAGGAACCACCCACCCCACCCGCAGGGACCCCAACGATGGAGATGGAACAACCAGCAACCGCCCCGCCGAGTCCGTGTTATAACTTCACCCTTATCTTTAGTTAGTTGGTGGTAGCGGGGGTGTATTTTGTAGCGTCCCGGAAGAGTAAGTACTGCAAAGGGTTCTGGGTATTTGTTATGTTGTGTTTATGTTGTGTTATAGTGCGGATGTTCTCCCGGAATGTGTTTGTCATTCTTGTTTGGTGTGGATTCACAGTGTGGCGTATATTTCTAACAGTGTTAAAGTTGTTTATACGTCCACCCTCAGTGCAACGTGTATCGCTGTTGATCAAGTGTGCGTTGCATTCACGTGTGTGTGCATACAGAAGCCGCACATATCTTGGGACTGGGCCGGCACGTTGTTAGAACGGATGAAAAGCGGACGTGACGACAGCTCGTAGTGGACGTTAAAGGCAGTGCCTTTAAGGCACGCCCCCAAGACAGTGGTCCGGGTGGACTACGAGATATAATGACTGATGAACACCTTCGTTCGATAATGAAGGTTGCCTCAGCTCAAAGCCTGAGCCCCAACATTAATGAACTAGCATCCAAGAAAAGATGGCAGGTATCTGGCTTGGGCACATCAGATTAGATCAGTGTGTTGCAAACTGAGCAGTTTAAAGTCCTGAATGGTTGTTTTATTCATTGTTATTTTATTTTCAAATTTATTAGCCTGTGGAAAAAGTTAATGTTGATATTTACCTCAGAAGGCTGCAAATAGAAAATAAGCATTACATTTTTATTTAAATTGTATTTGATATGCCATTGATATTTTTTTATTATTATCATTATTATTTGAAACTCGATTTTGCATGTCACTATAAAGTTATATAAGCCTTGCTTGTTCAATATTCAATGCAAAACTTGTTTGGGTCCCTATTAAAAGGTTAATTTGTTCAACCTTGGCCCGCGGCTTTGTTCAGTTTTACATTTTGGCCCACTCTGTATTTGAGTTTGACACCCCTGGTCTACACGCTGTGTCTGCTTGTAAGTACTCTGTGTGTGTGTGCGCTGCCGAACATGCTCCTTTTCTCGTAAAACCAGCAATGTCACCACGTGACGACGCGCCGCCATGCCTGTTAAAGAAAAAAAATGGGGAACCGGTACTTTTCAAACAGAGTATAGTACAATTTTTGATTGCTTAGTACCGCAATACTATACTAGTACCGGTATACCATACAACCCTAGTCCTTACTTGATGCTCATGTTCTTAAATGCAGTCTTTGGTCCCATGGCGAGAAAAAAAAGATGAGCAACCCCCAGCAAGTGAACCCAGTGTCAGTGTGCAAGAGAAGATTGAGACAAAAAGGACAAGAAGTATTTTCCCCTGTGAGGACGTTCCACTTTGTGCTGCATTTCCTCACACGGTTCCCACACTGGCTTAGCTTGGTATGTATTCTGTGTCCCCGAGTGTCCTCACTCATTGTGTCCGCATGTGCGGATAAAAAGAAGTGAGTCCTAATTAGCTGCGGTGACCTCACTTAAATTAGAATCTGATTAGGACTTCTGGCTCACTTTCCCATTTTTCAGCATGACGTCTTTATCAGCCCGTTGTGCTAAAGGCTAAAAGAGCAAGTTTAATGAAGTGAAATGTCTAAATACCATACAGTGATCCAATCAAAGTTTGATCTGAGCCCTCTTTGCTCCGCCCACTAATTGAATGTGACACCAAACATTGTAGTCTGTATGAAGTCAAAGCCTGTTTGAATCTGAATCTGCTCAAAATGAGCACGCAGCGAATCAATCGTTACTGATTTTATAGTCAGACAATGCAATTAATGAATGTCTTCAGATATGTTGACAGTAGTGTTGTAACGATACCGATATTTTGGTACCGGTACTAAAATTATTTCGATACTTTTCGGGACTTTTCTAAATAAAGGGGACCACTTCAAAATTGCATAATTGGCTTTATTTTAACAAAAAATCTTAGGGTACATTAAACATATGTTTCTTATCGCAGTTAAGTCCTTAAATAAAATAGTGAACATACTAGACAACTTGTCTTTTAGTACTAAGTAAACAAACATAGACTCCTAGTTAGTCTGCTGACGTATGCAGTAACATATCGTGTCATTTATCATTCTATTATTTTGTCAACATTATGAAGGACAAGTGGTAAAAAGTTAAATATTAATCAACTTGTTCATTTACTGTTAATATCTGTTTACTTTTTCTTTTAACATGTTCTGTCTACACTTCTGTTAAAATGTAATAATCGTTTATTATTCTGTTGTTTGATACTTTACATTAGTTTTGGATGATACCACAAATGTAGGTATCAATCCGATACCAAGTATTTACAGGATCATACAATGGTTATATTCCAAGTCCTCATGTGTCCAGGGACATATTTCCTGAGTGTATAAACATAATATACATTTTTAAAAAAGGAAAGCAGATGTTGTGATGCCAAAAAATAACGACGTAATCATAGTAGTATCGACTAGATACGTTCCTGTACTAGATATCATTACAGTGGATGTTAGGTATAGATCCACCAATGGCGTTTGTTTACATTTTGATGCCGGTGAGCTACGGTGTGTAGTGAAGCATGTTTAGCTATTCCTCGTCCTGCAGTGATAATGATACTTTATTTGTCGCCATGGAGACCAGGATTAGTGATTTAGAAGTAGCTAAAACAGTGCCGACGGCGGATGAACGTTAGCCGCTAGCTAGCTAGCCATGTCTTAAAGCACCTCTTCCTGAGTGTTATAACTTCACCTTTATCATTACTTTTTAAGCAAAAATGCGTCCGTTCTCCCTTTTCTGTCTACACACGGTGTCTGCTTGTAAGTACTCCGTGTGTGTGTGCCGCCGAACATGCTCCTCTGCTCGTAAACCAGCAATGCCATGACGTGACTTTGACGCGGGTGGGGGGGGGCTGGGGACCGGTACGTTTCAGAGATGGTATAGTACCAAATAGGATTCATTAGTATCACAGTACTATACTAATACCGGTACACTGTACAACCCTAGTTGACAGTAATGCAATTTCCTTCTGAAACGTCATTTAATTCCGTGTTCAGTATCAGATAGCTGAAGAACGTTCTGCAGCCTATTAGTCGCCATCCCAGAGCACAGTTTTCATTACGATAGCAGCGGGCCTATTTTACAGCATGTGCTGTTATTATTGGAGTTGACAGTGGGAGAAAAAAACTATAATTACTTGTACAATTTAACCTGAATACAAGATGCAGTAAAAAGACCTGAGCCTAGAGATTTCAATTTATGGATTTGTCTTCGCTAACGGCCATAATGTTTGGCATTTAACAAATAGTTTTCATAAAACACAGACAGAGGCATTGAAAAGTTGTGTTATTGTTTGTGCTATGGCGCCATCTTTTGGACAAATTCACTCACTGCACGGGCTGGGGGTTGAACCTCTATCTGTTTAGTGCCTTGAACCGGAAGTACACGTGCCGTTCTCACTCCAGGTCGTCCATAGTATTTCTTTACGAATGGTTTCTTCATTGATCACTCAAAGCAACGTTTGTCAGTTTTACAATATACCTAAAACAATTCATATTTACTAAACCGTCACATGTTTGATAGTTGGATTTTCATGCATATCTGTACGTGCTATTGTAATGTAATAAAGCTAGCGTCGTTAGCATGAGCTAATATGCTAACATACTTACAAGTCTCTGTTAGTATTATTAACTTACAGCAGCATTATTTTTGTATTGTTTCAGTTCCACAAATTCCTCCGTAAACTCACCAAGACGTCACCGTGGAGTTATTGAGTCTATTTAGCTGATAGGAGAGCTAGCTTCCGCAGCTAGTGGGTCCATGACAGTATCGTTTGAAAACAATGAAGTTATATAAATAGGGTATGTAAATAAACATTTGCAGAACCTTTCTGTGTAAATAACCAATTTCAAACATGCGGCTTATAGTCCGGTGCGACTAATATATGAAAACATATATTTCTCTTGTAAAATTTGTCGTTAGCATTAGCTGTAATGCCAACACGGTTTCAAGTGTGAGTGTTCATATTATAGCATTCTTTTTGTATTTGTTTCAGTTTCACAAATTCCTCTGTAAATTCACCAAGACGTCACCGTAGAGTTAATCTGTTTAGCTGATTGGAGAGCTAGCTTTCTCAGCTAGTGGTATCGTTTGAAAACAATTAAGGTATATAAATAGGGTATGTAAATAAACATTTGCTAAAACTTTCTGCGTAAATAACTCATTTCAAACATGTATAAATCCATGGCTAATATATGAAAACATATTTTTCTTGTAGAATTAGCTATAATGCCAACACGGTTTCAAGTGTGAGTGTTCATATTATAGCATTCTTTTTGTATTGTTTCAGTTTCACAAATTCCTCAGTAAATTCACCAAGACGTCACCGTGGAGTTATTGAGTCTGTTTAGCTGATTGGAGAGCTAGCTTTTGCAGCTAGTGGGTCAATAACGATGACTTCTGTTTTGTTTGATCAGCCGTTTTATTGCCATGTTACAGACACCGTTTGGAAACAATTGAGGTACAGTATGTAAATAAACATTTACACAATCTTTGTGGAAATAGCTCACTCCACAACGTATATATGTGAGGCTTATAGGCTGGGGCGGCTAATATATGGATACATATTTAATTTTTTTTTAAATTTAGTGGGTGCGGCTTATATGCCCGTGCACTCTATAGTCCGTAAAAATACGGTAATATGATTTATTGTGATTATTTAGCCTTCATGCATATGTACAGGAGGAACAGTGTGGTTTTTTGTCCTGGTCGTGGAACTGTGGACCAGCTCTAAACTCTCAGGGTCCTTGAGGGTGCATGGGAGTTTGCCCAACCAGTCTACATGTGCTTTGTGGACTTGGTGAAGGCATTCGACCGTGTCCCTCGGGAAGTCATGTGGGGAGTGCTCAGAGAGTACGGGTTATCGGACTGTCTGATCGTGGCGGTCCGCTCCCTGTACGATCAGTGGTCCGCAGATGCCAGCAGTAACTCGAACACGTTTCCAGTGAGGGTTGGACTCCGCCAAGACCGCCCTTTGTCACCGATTCTGTTCATAACTTTTATGAACATTATTTCTAGGCGCAGTCAGGGCGTTGAGGGGATGTGGGATTAGGTCTCTGCTTTTTGCAGATGATGTGGTCCTGATGGCTTCATCCGGCCAGGATCTTCAGCTCTCACTGGATCGGTTTACGGCCGAGTGTGAAGCGACTGGGATGAGAATCAGCACCTCCAAGTGCGAGTCCATGGTTCTCGCCTGGAAAAGGGTGGAGTCCCTAGTGGAGGAGTTCAAGTACCTCGGAGTCTTGTTCACGAGTGAGGGAAGAGTGGAACGCGAGATCGACAGGCGGATCGGTGCGGCGTCTTCAGTAATGCGGACGCTGTATCAATCCATTGTGGTGAAGAAGGAGCTGAGTCGGAAGGCAAAGCTCTCAATTTACCGGTCGATCTACGTTCCAATCCTCACCTATGGTCATGAGCTTTGGGTTGCTTTGAGCGGCCGAAATGAGTTTCCTCCGCCGGGTGGCGGGGCTCTCCCTTAGAGATAGGCTGAGAAGCTCTGCCATCCGGGGGGAGCTCAAAGTAAAGCCGCTGCTCCTCCACATCGAGAGGAGCCAGATGAGGTGGTTCGGGCATCTGGCCAGGATGCCACCCGAACGCCTCCCTAGGGAGGTGTTTAGGGCACGTCCAACCGGTAGGAGGCCACGGGAAAGACCCAGGACACATTGGGAAGACTATGTCTCCCGTCTGGCCTGGTAACGCCTCGGGATCCCCTGGGAAGAGCTGGACTTAGTGGCTGGGGAGAGGAAAGTCCGGGCTTCCCTGCTTAGGCTGCTGCCCCCGTGACCTGACCTCGGTTAAGCGGAAGAAGATGGATGAATGGATGGCATATGTACACAATATATTGTAAGCAATTGACAGTTGACTATTTATTTGGCTACAGTGTGACTCCAAAGTTAAAAAGATGATAATATAAGTTTATCATCTTTGCATTACATCTTTTAGGCACATTTCTGATAGTAGTTGACTTGCTGATGATGCTAATGACGACTTAGCAAACTTATGGGGTCTAGTAAGACTTGGATATTCGACTTGGAAACTATAAAAAAAAAAGCATTGTGAAAAGAGCAGAGATGAGCATCTTCATGCTGGGAAAGTGTGACTATGGCCACTCTGCACAATGCCATGCTTTCCAGAGAGAATCATATCTGATTATGCACGGAGCGTGAATGGAGGCAGAAGCTGACAAACAAATGGATTTGCTGCGTCTCGAATGTCCTCTGGGGGAAGCTGGCTGCGCGGCGATACAGAGACGCCGCCTTTGTGTCAGAGCCGACGTGGAGCATAATAAGAGCCTTTGGGGAATGAAGCCAACACAGAGTGATAAGAAGACAAAAGCACACATGCTCATACACTCAATTTCACAATCTCTCCGCATGTCTCTTCTTTAACCATCATATCCTTTTTGTAAAGTGACCTTTACATTCCTGCTTACAACGTTGGCTGGACAGTTACGTGTGATGCCGACAACCTGCAGATCTACAAATACCCTCCCATGCGGGTTTTAGCCGTATGTATTTGTCCTTTTTGTGCAGTCAGGAGAGCAGGAGCACAATAGAAGTATTAACAAATGTACATTGAGCCTGTTCAGTCAATGGAACTTTTGCCCTGCTTAAACTCTTTGAATAGGGCCACAGAAATGCCTCTGTGAGCAGTTTGAGCGAGGGGCCCTCAGTTTCACCAACTATTCTTCTGGATTGGATCGCCCCCCCACCCAACTGCGGAAGTTTTTGAGTGTAGGTCAGGCCAGAGCAATGGACTGGACTCTCACACTATTATGTTAGATCCACTATGGACTGGTCCCTCACACTATTATGCTAGATCCACTCGACGTCCATTGCACTGGTCGCCCAGGGGGTGGGGGATCCCCACATCTGTGGTCCCCTCCAAGGTTTCTCATTGTCATCCCATTGGGTTGAGTTTTTTTCTTGCCCTGATGTGGGATCTGAGCCGAGGATGTCGTTGTGGCTTGTGCAGCCCTTTGAGACACTCGTAATTTATGGCTATATAAGTAAACTTTGATTGACTGAATTGTTTTAACTCGGGGGCCAAATGTAGAGAAAAAAAATGTGTCTGGGGGCCGGTATATCTATTTCCAGGAACACTAATACAAAACCTCACAATAATGTCTGTTTCAATGCTAAAAACGTTATGACAGACCGCCTTAAAAAAACGGAATGGATTTTTTAATTTTTTTACAGAATGAAACACCCAGAATGTACATGAAAATAAAGGATATGGGATATACAATATTAACTATGAAGGATAAAACACTGAATATTGACAACATATGAACTTCACACCCCTTCTCCATCCACATATTTTACAATCAAGTGAAACGCAACAAAAAATACAACAAAAAGCAAAATATGAACGCAATGTGTAAAAAAAACAAAAAACACCTACAATCTGATATATGTGATACATCACTAAGCTTTAGAACTTTGTTGTAAAAATCTCCTTCCGCGTCTGTCCCTGACACCCACATTTCAGGCTCTGGAAACACTCTGTGGAAACGCTCCCCACCCACACTGCTTTGTGCCTCGTCTGAGCCGCTGTGACTTATATGACCATTGTAACTAATTAGATGACCTTAGTAACTAATTAGATGACCATTGTAACTAATTAGATGACCTTAGTATTTAATTAGATGACCATTGTAACTAATTAGATGACCTTAGTAACTAATTAGATGACCATAGTAACTAATTAGAGGACCATAGTAACTTATTAGATGACCATAGTAACTAATTAGATGACCTTAGTAACTAATTAGATTACCATAGTAACTCATTAGATGACCATAGTAACTCATTAGATGACCATAGTAACTAATTAGATGACCATAGCAACTAATTAGATTACATAGTAACTAGTATATCATGCAAAAGTACAGATTCCAACCATTGAAATACTTTGTATAGTTCAAGACTTACGGTCATTAGAAAACATCACTGCACATCATAATGGCAGCTACACTTTCTATCTGAAAGATCTAAAAAATTGATTTGGGAATGTTCGGCGGGCAAGATTGAAAAGCTTAACGGGCCACATGTGGCCCCAGGCCTTAATTTGTAGGGGGCCTCGTCCGGACAAAAGGGGCACATCTTGATTGGAGACTTAAGATACTAAGCCTGTTGCTTCCTTCTTATGGAGACAAGAAAGTGGTTGGGTGTTAACACCGCACCCGGTGGTGTACACATGCGACAAAGATGCAAACAAAGACACATGTTTTCACAGTTGGGTTTGGTTTCTTTTCACATAATACAAACATCCAAGTAAACCAAAACCCATGTGAGATAGCTCTCATCTCTTATTATACGCAAGCATGTAAAAGGGAAGGATTGTTTGAAGGACAGGTGATTGATACTCAAATAAATGAATTAAAAAATGATCAATAACTTACAAAACCCAAAAGCAGTGAAATTGTCACGTTGTGTAACTGGTAAATAAAAACAGAATACAATGATTTGCAAACCGTTTTCAACTTATATTCAATTGAATAGACTGCAAAGACAATATATTTAATGTTCACACTGGAAAACTTTGTTATTTTTTGCAAATATTAGCTCATTTAGAATTTGATGCTATAGTGTGCAATCATTTGGAGCAGCTTAATGAATTGGAGTACAACGTTTTTTTTAAAACGAGTACCGGTACTTGACACTATGTCTACCTCTGTGCTATGTCCCTCTTCATCTTCATCACCAAACATCACCATGCTAACATTAGCCTTGCTAACTCAGCAAAGTGTCTGGCTTGGTTCTACAAACACAGAATATTTCTGGCGGTCTGCATTTCTTTCTTTCTGGCAGTGTTTCTAGCCCCCTCCCACCCCACTTTCTTGTTCACTCGCCTCGCTCACTGTCCCAGAACACCTAAATCCAGTGTGAAAGCAATTGGCTCTCAGATCTAATCAATAACGGGCCAGGGCAGCAAGCCAGAGGGAACATCGCTGGCCCCTGCTCAGCTACAATCAATTTAAAACCATTGATTCAGTGATTGAAATACAAAGAGAAGACGCACTGGAGCGGACAGGTGGTTTAGTGTTGGGGTGTGCTAACGTGTTATATATCGCCCAGTGTGTGTTGTGGGTATAGATTGTATGATTTATTTCCAGGCCATCTGTAGTAAAGCGAGTATGGCATTTAATCTGGGACCTCTGTGACAGTGCCAGACTCCTAATCCAATATGTCCTGCCCAGGGAGTGTGTGCGCCAGCCTGTATGTGTGTGTGTATTCAACTGTATGTGTGTGTATTCAACTTAATGTGTAGTATATTTATGCATGAGAACATTTTGTTGTAAACTGTGAGTTGGGTGTGTTAAAATCATGGTTGTTTTTACAAATGACAGATGTGAACAAAAGCATGTATTGTCTGTGTTATGATGTAAAGGAGGGGTGGTTGTATTGTATAATTATGTGTCATTGAAAGGGCATTTTATGACTTTTATTCATTTGATTACATGCTATAGTATAATTTTAATGTTAAAATTTGATTGCATGATTTTTATATCTCTTTAATTTAGGTAGCCAGGGATTGCAGATGGAAATTAGCTATTTAGCTATAATCTGGTGCAGAACATATCTGTCTACTGTATGTATGTATGTATGTGTGTGTGTGTGTATTCAAATGTCTCTGCCAGAACGAGCGTGTCCTCTCACATTTATAGCCACCCAGTTTGATTGACTCTGAAAAAGAGGTATTCATTTAACAAAGCTGGCTTTGCATTTATTACTGGGGTTTGGAGTAAACAATATGCATATTTTAATGTCACAAAACATTGGATAGCTTTTGCATATGACATTATCAAACTGTACTGCCTGGCCAAGAGAAAAAGGTCACACACTTTAATATTTCCTTGGACCACTTTTGGCACACATTTATTGTGGCATGGCATCCACACGCTTCTGTAATGTCACATGTATTTCTGTCCACACAGAGCTGCATTCAGTTTTTGCAAGTGTCATGTTTTAAAGTTAAAGTACCAATGATTGTCACACACACCGTAGGTGTGGTGAATTTATCCTCTGCATTTGACCCATCACCCTTTTGATGTCCATTGTGCAAATATTACACACTCTTTAATGTGTTGGACACTTCCTAACCAGCAATCTCCTGAAATGTTGTGGTTATGTCAGTACAACACCCAAAACCAGTGAAGTTGTCACATTGTGTAAATGGTAAATAAAAAGAGAATACAATGATTTGAAAATCATTTTCAACTTATAGTCAATTGAATAGACTGCAAAGACAAGATATTTAATGTTCACACTGAGAAACTTTTTTTTTTTTTTCAAAATAATCATGAACTTAGAATTCAATGGCAGCAACACATTGCAAAAAAGTTGACACAGGGGCATTTTTACCACTGTGTTACATGGCCTTTCCTTTCAACAACACTCAGTAAATGTTTGGGAACTGAGGAGACACATTTTTGAAGTGGAATTATTTCCCATTCTTGCTTGATGTACAGCTTAAGTTGTTCAACAGTCTCCCTTCTGTTATTTTAGGCTTCATAATGCGCCACACATTTTCAATGGGAGACAGGTCTGCACTACAGGCAGGCCAGTCTAGTAGCCACATTTGTTTACTATAAAACCACGCTGTTGTAACACGTGGCTTGGCATTGTCTTGCTGAAATAAGCAGGGGCGTCCATGATACGGTTGCTTGGATGGCAACATATGTTGCTCCAAAACCTGTATTTAAAGTTAAGTTAAGTTAAAGTACCAATGATTGTCACACACACACTAGGTGTGGTGAAATTTGTCCTCTGCATTTGACCCATCCCCTTCATCACCCCCTGGGAAGTGAGGGGAGCATTGAGCAGCAGCGGTGCCACGCCCGGGAATCATTTTTGGTGATTTAACCCCCAATTCCAATGCACCTTTCAGCATTAATGGTGCCTTCACAGATGTGTAAGTTACCCATGCCTTGGGCACTAATACACCCCCATACCATCATTGATGCTGGCTTTTCCACTTTGGTCCTAGAACGGATGGTTATTTCCCTCTTTGGTCCGGAGGACACAACGTCCTCAGTTTCCAAAAAACATTTGAAATGTGGACTCGTCAGACCACAGAACACTTAACCGCTGTGCATCAGTCCATCTTAGATGAGCTCGGGCCTGTTCACCTGTGGGATGTTCCAAATAAGTGTTTAATGAGCATTCCTCAACTTTCTCAGTCTTTTTTGCCACTTGTGCCCGCTTTTTTGAAACATATTGCAGGCATCAAATTCCAAATTAGCTAATTTTTGCAAAAAATAAAGTTTTCCAGTTCGAACGTTAAGTATCTTGTCTTTGCAGTCTATTCAATTGAATATAAGTTGAAAAGGATTTGCAAATCATTGTATTATTTTTTTATTTACCATTTACGCAACGTGACAACCTCACTGGTTTTGTGTTTTATAGTTTACTTTGAATATGCAGACAGTTACAATATGATACATTGCATATTTACGGTTCCACATTGCAGCATGTCCGAATAGGAGTTGGACGAAGCAGAACCTGTAACCCTATTATACTAATCATACCTTTCTTAAACAGATTAACATATTTTCCACGACCCCAGGGTGTGTCTTTCACCATGCTTGTGTAATACATGAGAAACTAATCACTTAGGGTTAATAATGTGTCGCAAGAAAAATACAGTATAATAATATCTAATCACCAATGCAATAACTATGGGAGGCTCTTACCTCCTTGCTTAGTGACCTTTGTTTGCACCATCTAATGAAATTTAATTTAAGAACTACCGTATTTATCCAAATATGTGACGACCCTGATTGTAAGATGATCCCAATCATGTTTTTAATATCAGTGACATCACTGATCTTTAAATTAGCATTATGTATCTTCTTCTGTTGTTTGCCAACTTCCACAACCTTTCAGACACTTTCCTCCAGCTGTGTCAAATCTGCATCTCTCAAACTTACTTGTGTCTAGGTGTGCGTACCCAAATAAGTACATGTATAGGTACTATCCATAAAATCAAATCGTACTGTACTGTTGCCCCTGACGTCACGTTCAGTTGCAGACCGGTCACCGGTTCAAGCACTTGGCAAGGAAACCAGCACTCAAGCAGCACTCAGAGCGGTCCAATTTCCCTCTATGTAGTTTTGCAATTTCCAAAGGCAACCAAGCAAGTATGCCTGCTAGAAAGCGCTTTGAACATACATAAAAGCTCCACTTTTCCAAAATGAGCTAGCTCAATGCTAATTCACATATATATCTTTAATTTAGGTAGCCAGTGACTGCAGATGGAAATGAGCTATTTAGCTATAATCTGGTGCAGAACATATCTGTCTACTGTATGTGTGTGTGTGTATTCAAATGTCTCTGCCAGAACGAGCGTGTCCTCTCACATTTATGATTGGCATCGGCGATTTTACATGGTGTTTTTCAAAACTTCCAAATTTGGTAATGAAAACTACAACTAAGATGCATGTTAAAATCAAAGAGTGTAACAAACACAATACTTACAGTATAAACACTTTGGAGGGCTCAACATAAGTCTAGACTGGCACATTCAGCTTTATGGAAGTCTCTATTGCCATCTAACATCTTGGATTTAAAACTGCACGCAAAGTCTTCTCTGTAATACTTGCAAATGAGACTCAGAAGTGTAAGAAAACAAGATATAAAAACTGCCCAGCGCAGTTATTGTAATATGTCACTGTTAAATACAAGAAAATATGATTTTTGTTATTAAAATATTAACCATTATAAATACATGAGTGTCCGCCCTGAGATCGGTAGCTTGTGAGTTCAATCCCCGGCCGAAGCATACTAAAGACTATACAAATGGGACCTATTACCTCCCTGCTTGGCACTCAGCATCAAGGGTTGGAATTGGGGGTTAAATCACCAACAATTATTCCCGCTCACTGCTCCCCTCACCTCCCAGGGCGTGATCAAGGGTATTGGGTCAAATGCAGAAAATAATTTTGCCACGCCTATTGAGTGTGTGACAATCATTGGTACTTTAACTTTTAACTTTAACATGACCAAAAGTAACATAAATTGGTACAGATACCTGGGAATGGATACCGGGAACTGGTACCATTTCAATTCAAATTTGAATGGTACTACTTGCGTAGCCTTATTGTGTGTGTGAATGACAGAAGACAATTTAAGTTAAGTTAAAGTACCAATGATTGTCACACACACACACTATGTGTGGCAAAATTATTCTCTGCATTTGACCCATCACCCTGCTTGGGCAGAAGTTATTTGCATGTATACATTTATAGTATCTAGGATTGTACGATATACCTGTACTAGTATATTATCGCGGTACTAATGAATCAAAAACGGTACTATACTCTGTTTGGAAAGTAACGGTTCCCGGGTATGACGGCGCGTCATCACGTCGTGCTGGTTTTACGAGCAGAGGAGCATGTTCGGCAGCGCACACACACGGAGTAATAATAATAATAATAATAATAATGGATTAGATTTATATAGCGCTTTTCTAGAAAGCGCTTCACAGAGAAGTGAGAAGCCATCATTAATTCACACCTGGTGGTGGTAAGCTACTTTTGTAGCCACAGCTGCCCTGGGGTAGACTGATGGAAGCGTGGCTGCCAGTTTGCGCCTACGGCCCCTCTGACCACTACCTATCATTCATCATTCATTCACCGGTGTGAGCAGCACTGGGGGCGAGAATGAAGTGTCCTGCCCAAGGACACAACGGCAGCGATTTGGATGGTAAGAGGCAGGGAGCGTACCTGCAACCCTCAGGTTTCTGGCACGGCCGCTCTACCCACTACGCCATGCCGGCCCAAGTACTTACAAGCAGACACAGTGTGTAGACCGAAAAGGGGGAATGGATGCAAGATAAAGGTGAAGTTATAACACTGAAACGCCCTCAGGAAGAGGTGCTTTAAGACATTAGCTACTTCTAAATCACTAATCCTGGTCTCCATGGCGACAAATAAAGTATGTTTCTTACAAGTACCATTATCACTGGAGGACGAGGAATAGCTAAACATGCGTCACTACACACCGTAGGAGGATACAATAGCTCACTGGTGTCACAATGTAAAGAAACGCCATGGGTGGATCCACACCTGACATCCACTGTGATGATACCAAGTACAAGAGCATATCTAGTCGATATTACTATATTCTTTATCGTCACAAAATATTTTTTCCTTTTTTAAAAATTCATATTATGTTTATAAACTCAGTAAATACTGTACGTCCCTGGACACATGAGGACTTTGAATATGACTAATGTATGATCCTGTAACTACTTGGTATCGGATCAACTCCTAAATGTGTGGTATCATCCAAAACGAATGTAAAGTATCAAACAACAGAAGAATAAGTGATTATTACATTTTAACAGAAGTGTAGATAGAACATGTTAAAACAGAAAATAAGCAGATATTAACAGTAAATGAAGAAGTAGATTAATAACCCATTTTTACAGTTTGTCCCTCATGATGTTGACAAAATAATAGAATGATAAATGACACAATATGTTACTGCATCTGTCAGCAGACTAATTAGGAGTCTTTGTTTGTTTACTTACTACTAAAAGACAAGTTGTCTAGTATGTTCACTATTTTATTTAAGGTCTAAATTGCAATAATAAACATATGTTTAATGCACCCTAAGATTGTTTGTTCAAATAAAGACAATGATGCCATTTTTTGTGGTCCCCTTTATTTAGAAATGTATCGAAAAACACCGAAATACATTTTGGCACAAAACATTGGTATCGGGACAACCCTAGTAGGATCTACGCTGCACATGCGAGACTTATATTGTCATGCAGGCACTAAAACGATGACATGGTGCAAGTTTCAACATGACGTTTGAGGCGTTAATTCGTCTGGGTTGAGTTATTCAGACACACGCTTCTCTTCATGTCCAATTCCAATTTGTGTTAATGGCCAGACAGTTTCACGCTTCTCTCTTTACTCTGTAAAAGTCATTTGTTCAGTTTAACTGCTCCAAGGTTGGATTTCATGAGCGATACCAAAGAAATAAAATCATCTCTATCTGCTCCTTCACGCCGTACACATACAGCATGAGCCTCTACTTCCATGGCTCTCTGACATTAAGACAGTTAATCCGGGCTCCCGGATGATGCAGTATTACGTTCTCAGCTGGACCAGGTTTTGACGTACTTTATTTCATGAAGTCTACAATGTCATTGAGCTTCATGAGACGATGTGATCTGTTGTCATCTGAAAAGATTGACCGCTTTTTCTAGACTCTAAGCCGCTAATTTATTGCTATGCTTTGAACCCTGCGGCTTATAAAACGGTGCGGCTAATTTGTGGATTTTTCTTTGCTAACGGCCATCATTTTTTGAATTCAACAAATAGTTTTCATACACCCAAAAGTGGTGTTATTGTTTGTGCTGTGGAACCATCTTTTGGACAAAGTCGCTCACTGCATTAGCTAATATGCTAACATATTTACAAGTGTTTGTGTTAGCATTATTAACTTACAATTACTATCTTTTGGTGTTGTTTCAGTTTCACAAATTCCTCTGTAAATTCACCAAAACGTCACCGAGGAGTTATTGAGTCTGTTTAGCTGGTTGGAGAGCTAGCTTCCGCAGCTAGTGGGTGTTAATTTTGTTGACTAAAAACGTTTATCTTAGTTATCGTCAACGACTTATTTTCTCCTGACTAAAATAGGACGATAACAATTCAAAACAAATGCTCGTTGACGAAAACAATGACACAGTTAATTGACAATTTAGTTGACGAATAAAAATGAGATGAAAATAAGTGACAAAGACGAAATATTTCCGTCTTTAGTTGGATGGGACAAGTTAGGAATCCGTCCAATCATAGAAGCATGCAGGAGAGGGGCGGGGCTAAATCATGACGGATCATACTTGCCAACCCTCCCAAATTTTCCGGGAGACTCCCGAATTTCAGTGCATCTCCCGAAAATCTCCGGGACAACCATTCTCCTGAATTTCTCCCGATTTCCAGCCTAACAACAATATTGGGGGCGTGCCTTAAAGGCTCTGTCTTTAGCGTCCTCTCTCACCTGAAAAGGAGACTATTATATATGTCTCCCTTACCCATAGGTTTATCTATAACCCATAAAGTAGGCAGGCACGGAGCTAGTTCCCAGGCCAGCCGGGAGAGATAGTCTTCCCAACGTGTCCTGGGTCTTCCCCGTGGCCTCCTACCGGTCGGACGTGCCCTAAACACATGGAGTGCAGGTCTTGTTGTTCATTTAGTTTTTGAGATGCTCTGCCATAATGATTTATAAAAGTGCTTTCAAGACAACTTCAAAGGTGCAGTAATTTTTTCGACTAAAACTCGACCAAAACTTTAGATGACTACAATATGACCAAAACTAAAATACATTTTCATCAGAAGACTAAAACTAAATTAAAAACTGCTGTCAAAATTAACACTGGTCCATGACGATGACTTCTGTTTTGTTTGATCAGCCGTTTTACTGCCATGTTACAGGTATTGTTTGAAAACAATTAAGGTATGTAAACTAACATTTACAAAATCTTTCTGTGCAAATACCGTATTTTTCGGACTATAAGGCGCACTTAAAATCCTTTAATTTTTTCAAAAATCGACAGTGCGCCTTATAACCAGCTGCGCCTAATGTACGGAATAATTATGGTTGTACTTACCTACCTCTAAGCAATTTTATTTGGTACCTGGTGTAATAAGTGTGACCAGTTGATGGCAGTCACACATACGAGATACGTGTAGACTGCAAGATGACGCCAGGAAACAACACCAAAACTTTAAATGTTCCACTGAGAATAAAGAACATTACACACGGCACTCAAAAATCTGTCAAAATGTTTTAGTACGACTTTGGTAAGCTATGAAGCCGCACCGCTTGATGGATTGTACTGTGCTTCAACATTGGAGTATTATTATGGTGTGTGTATAAGGTAAGACATATTATCCGGCGTTTTGTTTCACAATATTATGCAAAAGAAACTTTTCTTACCCTCTGGTACCTGCTGATGTGTATTTGGGATCTGCATAAATCCTGAAAATTTCCGCGCCTCCGCCTTTGTAGTCCGTGTCGACACTGTAGTCGATAAGCTTCTTCTTTTTCTCTATCTACTTGTTATGTGACATTCATCCTCCACTGTTGCCATTTCTAATATAAAGTAGTGTAAAGTCCTTACTTATATGTCAGTAAACTTGCCATGAAAGCACTAAAACATACCGGTGTAGTGAGTTTACATTATTTACCCAAGGAACTTTAGTTATTACAGAGTTCTGGTCGGACAGTTTTTCATGGGACACATTTCGGGCGTTGTTGTTGCACTAGTGAGCCACGGATGAGGAGATGCTGCTCCGTTATTGATTGAAGTAAAGTCTGAATGTCATTAAAACAGTTAGCTCCATCTTTTGACACTTCTTCCACTCCTGTCCTTGCACGCTACACCGCTACAACAAAGATGACGGGGAGAAGACGCTGTCGAAGTGGAGGCACGTAAATAAGACCGCCCACAAAACGGTGCATCCTGAAGAGACTGTCAGAAAGCGGCTTGAAGATGATCTGTAAAACATCATCTATGCAACATTTTGACCAAAGAACCACCATTACATGTTATGTAGACCACAAGGAAGTCTTTTACATTTAGAACAAATCAATGAATAAATGAAAGATAATGTAATTAAATCTAATATCATGTCAGATTGCTGTTTTAAAGTTGTGATTAATATAAATTTACAAATGTCTTTTATCGTGTTTGATCAGTCGTAGGAGGGAGCATGAAGATGCAGTAGGAAGATGTCATGTTGGTCCTTTTAGACACACACAAACACACACGCAATCACACAGAACAAATGTATGTTTGCCAGTGTCATAGCTGCAGGCATATTGACACAAGCTGCCAGATAAGGTCAGTGGTGTCCACGTCTGGACAGGTTGGGTGGAGATGGAGGCTGCCTTTCACACACACACACACACACACACACACACACACACACACACACACACACACACACACACACACACACACACACACACACACACACACACACACACACACACACACACACACATTCTTGTATTTTCTACCTTCTTGGGACCTCTGAAAAAAGCCTACCTTTTTAGGACCACGCTTTCTAGATGTATAAGAATGTGTATTTACAACAATAATGATATATATATACATACTATGCAAATATAAAAAAGCTTGAGTTGGAATTTCACAAGAAAAATGTCAGTTTCACAAGAAAAACTTAGAATTTTGGCAGTATTATAATAAAAGTCGTAATTTTACTCAATGCAAGTCAACATTTTGCAAGAAAAACTGAACATTTGTGGAGTATTATGATACACATTTTACTCAATGACAGTCGCAATTTTACAAGTAAAGCTTAAAATGTTGGCAATTTTATTAAAATAATTGTAATTTTACACGACAAAAGTCAGTTTTGTAAGAAAACTTTAAAATGTTGGCAATATTTTAATATTAATCTGAATTTGACATGGAAAAATGATGACAAAAGTCTTAATTGTACTCAAAAAATGTCACTATTTTACTGAACAACAAAAACATTGGCAACCATTTTGCATTAAAAAGTAATAATTTTACATTAAAAAGTAATCATTTTACAAGAATATATTGCAATATTAAAGAAACAGAAAGACTGTGAAAAACTGCTCCCAATTTTTCCAAGAAAAACGTTGACACATTGTGAGGAAAATACATTTATTTATTTTTTTTTTTTTTTGTTTGAACTGGTTTTCTAATCATTATTTACTTAAATATATCACAGTATGTCTCCAAATACATATTTATTTATTTAAAAAAAATTAATGTTGGCCAAAGGGGGCGCATTTCAATTTCTTACACACACTTGTTATTTCACATGTTGACCAGAGGGGCAGCACTTTTAAAAGCGACACACAGTCAATTTGAAAAATCCCTCCTTTTTTGGGTACCACCCTCATTTTGATAGATTTCACTATCCGGGGTGCAAATGAGACATTCTCTATTAGATGCGATGTTGTTGGGACCATGATTTATGTCATCACTTGTTCACACCTCCTCATATGGAAGCTACTTTTCCTTCTTCATGTCTCAAGAAGGGCAGAAATACAAGAACACACACGCACACACACACACACACACACACACACACAAAAAGGTCTAAATGTTACAGCGTGTCTGTCTTTTTGGAGCTTCCTGATAAGGTTATGAAGAGGTCGCTCTGATGCAACATATGACATGAATATAGATAAGCAGCGTTTCCACTAACCTTTGGATGGCTTCGCTTTGCAGGTGCGCTGAATGCCAACCTGAGGTATCAACCTGCGCTCGGTCATGAGATGGAACAGAATGTTTGATGAACACATCTGTCAGTGTGCAACGCTGTCCAAATAGTGTATTTATACGCACTTTATTGATGATTGACTGGACCCAAGTTGTAATTGTCACAATTATTTTGGTGGCGGTGGATTATAGACCATACGAATAAAATGGCGTGCAAAACCATCACTGTGACGAGCACGCATGTGAATGACACATTCTGGCAGCTACAAGTGAGCGTCCTCCAGGCAATGTAGCATCCTCGCCAGCGAGCTAGCGGCAAATGTTCCTCCACAGTTCAAAGCTGCTTCCAAATCACTCATTTTTGCCATTATGGCAGCAGATAAACTGTTTCTTACAAGTCCTATTATCACTGGAGGACTAGAGGTTAAAGAGTAGCTAAAAATGCTACATGGCACAGGATTGAGGATACAAAAAACATAGCAAAATAAGCTAGAGCACTTAAATGTATACAAGTGTTGACAATAATGATATCAAATAAAGTATCAGTATATGGTTGATACTACAGTGATTAGCT
>NC_084746.1:39029161-39111661 GCF_033978785.1 Entelurus aequoreus | reverse complement strand
GAGTCAAAGACTCCTTGTTTGGTGGAGGATCGGATTATTTTACCCAGGAGGAGTTTGTCATAAATGTGTGCAAAAAAAAGCCGACTGCCCAGGTTTCTTACAACACAGGTTTTATATTGTTGTGTCTGTTGCCAGATAAAGGAATGCACTCAGGGCCACCCTTGCTACACGCCAAGGGTGTCAAAGTGGTTTTCACTGAGGGCCACATCTCAGTTATGGCTGCCATGTAACAGAGAGTATCAAAAGAATATAAATCAGGATACTCAGGATACCTCATGATTTCTTGTAGAATTCATGGTGTTTCCTAGAGCATATTACTGTATTCGGAATGGTACCACTGTTTTTTTACGCCAAAGTTCTGGCAAACAAGTGGCCATTTTTCTTTTTCTTTTTTTTCCACCATAAAATCAATGGCTGTTGTTGTTTTGACAGTGTATCACTGTAAATAGAAAAACGATTCTGGCGACTGAGCAGCCATGTTTTGTTTTTTTACTCAAAAATCTATTGTCATTTTTAGAATTTACAATTTAATGGGGAGGTGTTTAGACCGCTAGGAGGTCACGGAGAAGACCCAGGACACGTTGGGGGACTATGTCTCCCAGCTGGCCTGGGATTGCCTGGGGATCCCCCGGGAGGAGCTGGACCAAGTCACTGGGGAGAGGGAATTCTGGGCTTCTGTGCTTAGGCTGTTGCCCCCGTGACCCCACCTCGGATAAGCTGATGATGATGGATAGATGGATGGATGGATGGACATTTTCATGGATAACTTGCTTTGAAATCACAAGTCAATCAGATATGTATTTTTACTCTAACAAAAACAGTTTGTAATGTATTTTAATACAATATGTGTTACATTATTACTACTATTATTACAGATTATAACTACTTTTCATCCTAAATTTATACAAATTTATTTACATTATTATTACACATTCATACATAAGTCAAACATGTTTTTGAGTATTTTTATTTTAAGAATTTATTTTTTGTTTTTAACAATATAATATTTGTTACATTATTAGATAATATTAATTATAGAAAAATAGAGGCAATTTCATGTAATACATAATAGTTTTTCTTTCAAAACAGAAAGAAAAAATAAATTCAGGCCGTGTCTACACTAAGTCGTTTAACCCCTTAAACAAATAATTATTTAGCCTGAGCCCTGTTTCAGCCACACTAAACCCTTCCTTGGAGACATTTTTACATGGGTAAGTCAGCCGTGTAATTCTTGAATCTCCGGCACTTAGCTTTGTATGGACTCATTGATCGTTTACCAAGTGAGTTCGGAGAGGAAGTGACGCCAAAAAGACCACGCCCACACAGGAAGTGACGCCAGAAAGTCTGCGCCCCACACAGGCGCGGACATAACAGTTTCTCCTTCTTGTACAGGCGCTTTTGGAAATCACAAATCAACCTCTAAAGGCCTTAGTGGCCACATGCGTGGACAGCACCTTTTAGCTTGTATTTCCAAAATTGTGTACACTACTGAATTGGGGTCTTATGGCCCTTATGTGGACACTTATACTGCCATCTGGTGGTGTCAGAAGAGTATAACATACAGTGGAATTTTGAAAATAAAAATAAAAAGGGCATGTCACTACACATAAAGTACACGTTTGTGTACTTATGGACATCATACATCATATCAAAAGATGATTTTTAGTTTTTATTCTAATTAGGGTCCAATATGCCCAAATAGCAAAGAGAAATAAAAAAAGCATGTAAACAAACAGCTTGGGCTTTAAGAGATTAAGATAAGGCAACGGGCGATTGCAGCTATTTGGGATACAACACTTCTCAGACGGCAAGAGAACTTTCACATGTCCGGGTCAGCTGTGAGTCTATTTACTGAAAAACTTGGTCCCTTCCTCCCGTGGATGTGATACAGGCAGTGTGTGACTACAAATATTGCTTTATGGATGTGACTGTGAAATAGCCAGGCAGTGTGCATGATGCCCGCATCTTCGCTAACTCCGCCATTAGCGCGCAGCTGAAAGATGGAACCATCCCCTCGTGTCCCAAACTGTTTATCTCATTGTCTACTTTCTCATGTCTAGTAAAGATGTGATTAATTTATGATGGCTCAGGTGTGATTCACTACAATAGGGCCCCACAGCACACTGGATTCTAGTTAATTGAAATACCACAACACTGGATATTGTTCAAAGGAGATACATTTTAATTTAAAAACTTGCACACAAAACACAGCAAACAAATGTAAAATGCGCAGCAAACTATTTACAATATAGCTCTTTTAAATAACTTCACAGGGAAGTAAAGTCATCTACTGGAAAGATTGGACACTTTTTTTTTTGGGGGGGGGGGGGGGGGGGGTTCCGTGCATGCGTACTAGGTCGCGTCGCGCCGGCGGACGCAGGGTCTTAAACGGCATTGTTGTATGTGGACACGGATAAGGTTAGGTGTGATAACCTTATCCGGCTTAGTGTAAACGGGGCCTTGGTGTGAAAATTACTTTATTTAGACGCATATACAAACCCCGTTTCCATATGAGTTGGGAAATTGTGTAGCTGTAAATATAAACTGAATACAATGATTTTCAAATCATTTTCAACCCATATTCAGTTGAATATGCTACAAAGACAACATATTTGATGTTCAAACTGATAAACTTTTTTTTTTTTTTGGCAAATAATCATTAACTTTAGAATTTGATGCCAGCAACACTTGACAAAGAAGTTGGGAAAGGTGGCAATAAATACTGATAAAGTTGAGGAATGCTCATCAAACACTTATTTGGAACATCCCACAGGTGAACAGGCAAATTGGGAACAGGTGGGTGCCATGATTGGGTATAAAAGTAGATTCCATGAAATGCTCAGTCATTCACAAACAAGGATGGGGCGAGGGTCACCACTTTGTCACCAAATGCATGAGCAATTTCTTGAACAGTTTAAGAAAAACCTTTTTCAACCAGCTATTGCAAGGAATTTAGGGATTTCACCATCTACGGTCCGTAACATCATCAAAGGGTTCAGAGAATCTGGAGAAATCACTGCACATAAGCAGCTAATATCTAAAAGTATTAATATTCTCTTCATGTCATATTAGGCTTCTTTCTTTTTTTTTTAGTTTTAGTTTGTATCCAATCAGAATTCAGCTAGCTTATGTTGCCATGCTGTACCAAATCTGCCTTCAGAATCAACAATGTCTGTGCACTGTAAGTGAACGGGCACATACAGTTGATAGATAATTGCCATAGCCAATCAGATCACCAGTTGTTGTCAGTAAGGCCTTCTAGCTGGCCTCACGTTGAACGTGACATCTACGCGTCCTGTGATTGGATACTCACTGGTTTGAGCCCCGGCGGTGCTATGCAGATCAGCAGAGCCACACCCGGGACCGTTAGCAGATTAATTTGAGAACACATACAGTTGATAGACAGTTGCCATATCCAATCAGATCACAAGTTGTTGACAGTAGGCTATATAGGTAGCCTGATGTTAATGAGACTGTGATTGGATAAGTGAGTATCCAATCACAAGTTGCAATTTACTGAAGCAGGAAGTGTTGCACCGAAGAGAAATCACAGATACTCACTTTTTCAACCCACAAAGGAGAACAAGGAGAGTTGATTAGGTGGCAGATATATATTTGCAAGGCCATTTTCAAGAAGAATATTTCAAGAAAAACGACATCTTGTGAGACGACGTCGGCGATGAAATGGGGAAATGCTCGCCACTTCCACTCGAATCAAGCACCTACGAGCGGTACTACTGGCTTATACGGCGTCGAATGGGTGCTACAAATTGTGAGTTCAAATATTTGATTTCTTTATTTTGTCACGTTTAATATGTTTTTTGCAATTTGACAGTACCACATGAGATATGTTTTAATTGCTGATGCGGGTTTATTGATTTTTCAATGCGCCAGAAAATAACCCGTTTTGTACACTGTTGATGTGATTCAATGCGGAGTAAATGTGTTTCTGTATAGTATTTCTCCAGCAATGGTCATGTGGGGACATCAATGATGGTATTTTGAGAGGTAATCATTGAAGTGGGACATCACTGAAGGCCTAGGTGCACTGCAAAAAGTCAGTGTTCAAAAACAAGAAAAAGAAAAAAAAAGATGAGGGTTATTTTATTTCAACGAAGCAAAATTATCTGCCAATAGAACAAGAAAATTTGGCTTGTCAAGACTTTCCAAAACAAGTAATATTAGCTAACTTCAATGAACCCAAAAATACTTTAAAATAAGTATATTCTCACTAATAACAAGTGCACTTTTCTTGATAGAAAAAACAAGAAACCTTATTGCTCAATATGTTGAAAAATATTCTTAAATTAAGTAAATGCTAGTGCCATTATCTTGACATAATGATATGCGCTTGGCATTATATTTCTTGAAACCAGAAAACTTATACTAAAAACAAATGTATTGTTCTTAATGGAAAGGCAACAAGGCTTGTTACTCTCAGGGTCTCCTAGCTGCTCAGGCAAATCATATTGTCTAAAAATGCATTTTTCCATCGATAACATGACATCATTGTGCCAAGTGCGTGCTCTTTCAGTCAATTAGTGTGCATATATACAGCCCGGCCCCCGGCCAAAAAATGTTTTATTGTAATTTTTAAAAATTCATCTGAATGTGCATGAACTATTTCTGTTCAAAATTGTTAGAAATGTCT
Source organism: Entelurus aequoreus (assembly GCF_033978785.1). NCBI lineage: Eukaryota > Metazoa > Chordata > Actinopteri > Syngnathiformes > Syngnathidae > Entelurus > Entelurus aequoreus. The sequence continues at coordinate 39,107,010 of NC_084746.1, read as the reverse complement.
CATGTTAAATGTTTAAATATTAACTGTCAGTTTACTGTACTGTGCCAACTGTACTACTTTATGAGTACTTATTTTGTATTGTTTCATTGAAAATAAAACAGAAAAGTCCACCTGTTTTAATTTTGAGACAAAATTGTGTCAGTCAGGATTTTTTTTTTCATGCTTGAAATAAGAAATGATTACTTTAAAAAAAGTAGTTTTATACTTGTGAGTGTTGATGACACAGCTTTGCAACACTTGATATTCTAGTTTCAAACATGCTTTACTAAATATAGGTCATAAAATCTCAGCTACAAGCTGTAATATCTTACTGAGATCATTTAGGACCAAAACCTTTCAAACAAGTAAAACACTCTAACATAAAATCTGCTTAGTGAGAAGAATGATCTTATCAGACAGAAAATAAGCAAATATCACCCTTATTTGAGATATTTCACCTTACTTAGATTTCAGTTTTTTAAGTGTGGGAAACGCACGGCCCGCCACTGCATGGCAGTGTGTGAATGTGTGTGTGTGAAAGGGTGAATGTGACGTACCATGTACGATATAAATACAGACCATTAACCCCTTAAAGACCCTCCAACATCTTTGAGATTTATATTTGTCTCTTGCTTGCCAACAGGTTTCATCCACCACCATGTTCCCGGCTGGCAGTGTTTGGTAACATCCTGCGCTTCTAATTTCAGTGGCATTAAGGTGCAGGCTGCTGTGCGCTGATATTTTCCGTGTCGTCTCTGCTGCTTTGCCAGCCAGTGAAGGTTTGGCACTGTGTGCTTTCTCTGGACATCAATCACACCTTCTCCATTTCTCCCCCAAATATGCTCTCTGACCAGCCTCCTATCGGACTAAAATGCTCTCTGCCTGGCATAGCAGGACGTCCCTGCCTGCCAGTACAATGGACTGAGGCCAGTGTGCGGGGCAGAGATAGTACCCTCACAGCTCTGGGGGTCACCATGAGTCGGCGTGCGGCCGAGAGATTATTTAGCGCTCTTGATCGCTATCGTGGTCGTGCTATGGATGCTTTGACACAACTCAGTCTGGCCTCCAAGTCGGCTGGTCCCTGCCTTTTTACCAAAAGGGAACGTGCACGGCTGGGAGGTTACCATGGCAACAGTCTGCCCATTGGGCGTAGGCTGTCTGCTAAATTGTGTCCTCGTTTGATGAAAGCACACACACACACACACACACACACACACACATTCTTGTATGTGTTACCTTCTTGAGACGTGTGAAAAAAAGCCTACCTCTTTAGGACCACCCTTTCTAGATATATAACGATTAGTATTTACAACATTAATAATATATACACACTATGCAAATATGAAAAAGGTAAGCTTTTTGTTATTTTTATTTTTTTTTTGCAAGTGGTTCTAAATCTTAATTACTTACTTCAAGTTATTACAGTATGTCTCTATATACATATTTATTGACTTTAAAAAAATAATAATTTTGGCCAAAGGGGGTGCATTTCAATTTCTTAGACACATTTTAGTATGTGTTTCTTCTTCAGACCTCTGAAAAAAGCCTACCTCTTTAGGACCACCCTTTCTAGATATATAACGATTAGTATTTACAACATTAATCATATATACACACTATGCAAATATAAAAAAGGTAAGCTTTTTGTTATTTTTTTTTTTTTTTTGTAAGTGGTTCTAAATCTTAATTACTTACTTCAAGTTATTACAGTATGTCTCTATATACATATTTATTGACTTTAAAAAAAATAATAATTTTGGCCAAAGGGGGTGCATTTCAATTTCTTAGACACATTTTAGTATGTGTTTCTTCTTCAGACCTCTGAAAAATGCCTGCCTCTTTAGGACCACCCGTTCTAGATATATAAAGATTAGTATTTACAACATTAACAATATATACATACTATGCAAATATAAACAACGTAAGCTTTTAGTGATTTTTTTTATTTTTATTTTTTATTTTTTGTTTGTAATTGGTTTTTAATCTTCATTATTTACTTCAAGTTATTACAGTATGTCTCTGTATACACACACACACACACACACACACACACACACACACACACACACATATATATATATATATATATATATATATATATATATATATATATATATATATATATATATATATATATATATATATATATATATTATGATTCATTTTGGCCAAAGGGGGCACATTTCAATTTTTTACACACACTTGTTATTACATAAGTTGACCAGAGGGGTAGCACTTCAAATTTTTACACACACTTGTTATTTCATATGTTGACCAGGCTGGGAGCACTTTTAAAAGCGACACACAGTCAATTTGAAAAATCGCTCCTTTTTGGGACCACCCTCATTTTGATAGATTTCACCACCAGGGGTGCAAATGAGATCTTTATTTTTTGTAATGTGCTTAAGGCCGATGACAAAGGAGTCACGGACCACAGATGGCCCCTGTGCCGCACTTTGGGCAACCCAGCTGTAGAGGCTAACTGTTAATGACCACTATAGTCTTAGTACCGTAGTGTATTTGTTCATCCTATGGTCACATATGGGACGCGGGTTGTCTTACGTCAGCATCGGAAGTCGTACAATCAGCTGTTCACCTGTCTGTTTTTTTTCGGGGATGAATAGGGACGTCCTTCTTTAGCTACCGTCTTGTTTTAGCATATATTGCTGCCTTTGCAATGTTTACTTTTGTATGCACATTAAATCAACAAAAAATCCTGACTTTGGAGCAATGTTCACGGACTCTAGTATTTGGCTCTCTATTAGATGCAATGGTTTTTCCGTATTGGGACCATGATTTATGTCCTAACTTATTTACACCTCCTCATATGGAAGGTACTTTTCCTTGTTGATGTCTCAAGAAGGGTAGAAATACAAGAACACACACACACACGCACATATCGTGATTCCTGGCTGTCAAGCAGACACCTGCTTGGTGCATTAATTAGTAGGTTTGAACAATTTCCACGTTTGCATTGCTCCCTCTAGTTGTTGTCTAAGTGGAGATAAGATAGGTAAACATTCAGTGTAAGATATACTCTATGTAGTCAGACACTTCCTGTTTCATCTCATCTTTATACATTCCATATCTTCCGTCCCTTGTGATCAAGACAAAGCAGGGTTACAGTCTGAAGCCTAATTGGACGATACATCACTGCTCTCAGGAGGTTTCGCTTTTGTTGGCCAACATTTCTGCAGCTTCAAATATTGTGTTATTAGTAATTGAGGGGGAAAGGTCCAGTTATGGTCAGAAGTTTGCAATGAATGTTTTGCTGTGTCTAAATCTTAGCCCTTAATCATTTATTTGAACCAGGTTTCAGGGTGGAATGAAACTATGCTACCCAGAGAATCTGCTTTGGTTGCAATGTAATGACAGTGATTGGTGCATAATAAGGAAGTGTTGTGTTGCTGTTCAAAATGTGTGTGCTGCTACTTAAGCACTGCTAAGGTCGGCAATAAAGATTAGCCTTTTAATTGTTTTTAAGCCTTTTTACAGCATTTTTCTATAGTTTTGCAAGCTCAATATGAGTCCAAAGAAAGCAACAAACAAGCAATGTGTGGTTTGAAACATTCAGGAAGCATCCACAGCGTTGTCGCCACTGTCTTTCTCCCCTCACCCTCCCTTCCACAGAATGCATAGAAGAATAACCGACAAATTGGCTGTTAAAGTTAAGGAGTTTTGTAATTTGAAACTGTGAGTGCACCACAGGGCTGGCAACTGTGTGTGTGTGTGTGTGTGTGTGTGTCGGCAGGGCGGCTGCCAGTTAAGACAGTTCAGCTTGTTGTTGTTTTGACTTTGTTATTAATTAAAAAGTTGATCCATTTCATTTAGTTTTCATTTATTTCAGACAATGACACAGAAAAAGTACAAGGTAGACAACACATAATAATATGAATTAATATAATACAAAAGGTAATGTACAGTATGTAAATATGATGATCCAGTTTTGCCTGAAAGGGAGTGGGAAGAAGAGAACTTAGTTAATCCCCCCCAAGGTTTTGTTGATAGATGAAGCCCGTTAGAAAAGACAGACCATAATGAGGGAATCGAGAGTTATTTATTGACGTCAAGGCACCTTCTCTCACACACACACACACACACACACACACACACACACACACACACACACACACACACACACACACACACACACACACACACACACACACACACACACACACACACACACACACACACACACACACACACACACACACACACACACACACAATTCCTGCATCACCATTGTGACGACTTTTCACGTCAGGTGTCACATGTTCTGTTTTCCTTTTGTTTTTATTTCCTAGTTCCACTTCCTGTTTGTCTCCCTGAGCGCTTTTCCCCACTCACCTGTCGCTGATTGGCAGCCTGGTCACAACTGGTCATGGTCGCAAATCAGCCGGCTTCTATTTAAGCCTGCCACGCTCTCCAGTCAGGGCTCTGGGATTGTTTTGTGCTAAATTTCACACACTGTCTGAGTTACCTTGTATGCTGCTTAGACTTAGACTTCCTTTTTATTGTCATTCAAATTTGAACTTTACAGTACAGATAAGAACAACATTTTGTTATATTAGCTCATGGTAGTGCCGGATAAAAAAGCAATAAGGTGCATATATAAATATAAATGCTTGTGCACTTCCTTGCTGCACCTCGTGCCATTTTGTGAGGATTAAAAGACTCTTACCTGCACGTCGTCCTCCTGTCTCCTGCATCTATTGCAGCCATGCAAGTTCCTGACAACAATAACACATGACCGGTCCAACTGCGCCAACAAATTGAAAAATGACATTTGTTTAAGCAACTGGTTTTGAGTAAGGACGAATAGTAAAGGGTGTAAATGGTCCACTATGTAAAGTTGTTTATAGGTGTCTTAATTACATGATGTATTCATATACTGTACATCTGTACCTGTCACGGCTGGTGCCTTTATGTTGGGTTTTGATGGTGTTCTTCTGTGTTTAGTGCTTGTTCCTGTCATGCGCTCTTATTTTGGTGGCACTTCCTGATGTGTTGGTGTTTCTTCACAACTACTTTACACATGCCCTCAAGCACTTTTCCCCTCGCCTGTTTTCTGTTGGCGATTAAGACTATTTAAATGCCTACTGTAATGACATTTTTTTATTAAAACGGGGATAGCAGATCCATTCTATGTGTCATACTTGATCATTTCGCGATATTGCCATATTTTTGCTGAAAGGATTTAGTATAGAACAACGACGATAACGTTCGCAACTTTTGGTCTCTGATAAAAAAAAGCCTTGCCTCTACCGGAAGTAGCGTGACATAGTCAGTTGTTCGCTTCCTCATATTTTCCTATTGTTTTCAACGCAGCTAGAGCGATTCGGACCAAGAAATCGACAATTACCCCATTAATTTGAGCGAGGATGAAAGATTTGTGGATGATGAACGTTAGAGTGACAGACTAGAATGCAGTGCAAAACATATATTTTTTCGCTCTGACCGTAACTTAGGTACAAGCTGGCTCATTGGATTCCACACTCTCTCCTCTTTCTATTGTGGATCACAGATTTGTATTTTAAACCACCTCGGATACTATATCCTCTTGAAAATGAGAGTCGAGAACGCGAAATGGACATTCACAGTGACTTGTATCTCCACGACAATACATCGGCGAAGCTCTTTAGCTACTGAGCTAACGTGATAGCATCTGGCTCAAATGCAGATAGAAACAAAATAATAAATAAATCCCTGACTGGAAGGATAGACAGAAGATCAACAATACTATTAAACCATGTATATGTAACTACACGGTTAATAATTCTCAGCCTGGCAAAGCTTAACAATGCTGTTGCTAACGACGCTGAAGCTAACTTAGCAACTTAGCAACCGGACCTCACAGAGCTATGATAAAACATTAGCGCTCCACCTACGCCAGCCAGCCCTCATCTGCTCATCAACACCCGTGCTCACCTGCGTTCCAGCGATCGACGGCGCAACGAAGGACTTCACCCGATCACAGATGCGGTTGGCGGCTAGCGTTGGCTAGCGCGTCTGCTATCCAAGTAAGTCCTCCTGGTTGTGTTGCTACAGCCAGCCGCTAATACACCGATCCCACCTACAACTTTCTTCTTTGCAGTCTCCATTGTTCATTAAACAAATTGCAAAAGATTCACCAACACAGATGTCCAGAATACTGTGGAATTTTGAGATTAAAACAGAGCTTTTTGTATTGGCTTCAATGGGCTACCGATACTCCTGTTTCACTGGCTACGTCACGCACATACGTCATCATCCAAAGGCGTTTTCAACCGGAAGTTTAGCGGGAAATTTAAAATTGCACTTTATAAGTTAACCCGGCCATATTGGCATGTGTTGCAATGTTAAGATTTCATCATTAATATATAAACTATCAGACTGCGTGGTCGGTAGTAGTGGGTTTCAGTAGGCCTTTAAGTTGAGTGTGAGCCACCATTCCTAGTTTGGAATGGATATTCTTCATGTGGACGCTCTCTCCTCCTGCCGTGAGTTTTGCTTTATTCCAGCATTGCGTTTTGTTGTTTTGCACCTGTCAGTTTTAGTTTAGTTTTTTGCATAGCCCTCCCTATGCTTCAGTGCCTTCCCAGCGGCACTCATCTTTGTTTGTTTTGAGCATCATTAAATACTTTTACCTGCACGTTGCCTCCTCGCAATGCGACCCGAGAGTCCCAGTACCGAGTTTGCTGTATTATTGCAGAGAATTTCAAACATGCACCTAATTCTTACTATACTTACTGTAACTAAGTTTTGTGCAAATCAACAACTTGCAGTTCAGTAAAACATAAAAAAAACCCATCCTGTATGACATTCTGACTAGCGAATTGCATTTGCGATTAATCATAGTTCAAGAATGTAATTATTATAATTAAAAAAATGGATCACTTGACAGCCCTACTAGGAACTAATAACTGTAGTTTTCTCTCCACTGATACACAATACACTGCTGATTGGGTAGTTACATGACAGGAAGCCAGGTGTGAAGGGTGCATTAGAGTAGAGTCGTAGTTGAGAGTTGAATAATCAAAATCGAGGTAAAACAATCAATTAATGGCTATTTCAATCTTTACCATAAATGCCCAGCTCTATGATTTGCCAATTAATGCCTTCAGATCACAAAAGCCGATTCCCGCCGGATGTTACTTTATATATTTTTGGTCCCCTATCTGAGAGACGCGGCTAGCAGCTAACTGTCTCTCTCCATACTCAGCGTTAATCTAAGTTAATCATTGTCACCGCCTTTTCGCCATCAACGCATGTCTTACATATACCATTTTCACTGAAGGATGAGCCTAAACATGTTACACACCAAGTGAGAGCAAGCCGAAGCAGGCATGCTAACCGCTAACTTGCTCGCTTGAAACAACACAAAAAAATAAATGCTTAAAGATTTGGATTTAAAAAATAAATCCTGAGGACAAAAAGGTATGACTTTGAGTAAGCTGATGATTGTGTTTATTTTGTGTTTTATGCTATGAAAAAAAATAAGGCCTTTATAGTGTTCTGACTTTAAAAGCGGATGTTGTATCTGTGCGAATAGGAGGCAGATATTACAAGTAGAGATATCCGATAATATCGGACTGCCGATATTATCGGCCGATAAATGCTTTAAAATGTAATATCGGAAATTATCGGTATCGGTTTCGACTTTTTAAAACGCCGCTGTACGGAGTGGTACACGGACGTAGGGGGAAGTACAGAGCGGCAGTAAACCTTAAAGGCACTGCCTTTGCGTGCCGGCCCAATCACATAATATCTAGGGCTTTTCACACACACAAGTGAATGCAAAGCATACTTGGTCAACAGCAATACAGGTCACACTGAGGGTGGTCGTATAAACAACTTTAACACTGTTACAAATATGCGCCACACTGTGAACCCACACCAAACAAGAATGACAAACACATTTCGGGTGAACATCCGCACCGTAACACAACATAAACACAACAGAACAAATACCCGGAACCCCTTGCAGCACTAACTCTTCCGGGACGCTACAATATACACCCCCCCCCACACACACACACACCCACGCACACACCCCTCAACCCTGCTGACCTCAACCTCCTCATGTCCCAAATTCCAAGCTGCTGTTTTGAGGCATGTTAAAAAAAAATAATGCACTTTGTGACTTCAATAATAAATATGGCAGTGCCACGTTGGCATTTTTTTCCATAACTTGAGTTGATTTATTTTGGAAAACCTTGTTACATTGTTTAATGCATCCAGCGGGGCATCACAACAAAATTAGGCATAATAATGTGTTAATTCCACGACTGTATATATCGATATCGGTTGTTATCGGAATCGGTAATTAAGAGTTGGACAATGTCGGAATATCGTCAAAAAAAAGCCATTATGGGACATCTCTAATTATAAGTAAGTGTATACTTTCTACTCCTTTACAGTAATGATTGTTGTCTTTTTTTATGTTTTACTGTTTATGTCGATATTGACTGAATTAAAAAAAGAAGTCTAGATGAAACCACAGCAGACAATAATTAGCTATTAAGCAATAGGGTAGGATGGAGTTCTTTAATACCACAATTCTGTGGGTGCAGAACATATTTTACATACTGTAAAAGAAGTAAACGTCATGGAAAAATGATGGAAAAACTGAACATGCGAAATAACAATAATTGACATAAACAGGGAATTAGTAAATAAATAATAATAATGATAAATGGGTTATACTTGTATAGCGCTTTTCTACCTTCAAGGTACTCAAAGCGCTTTGACAGTATTTCCACATTCACCCATTCACACACACATTCACACACTGATGGCGGGAGCTGCCGTGCAAGGCGCTAACCAGCAGCCATCAGGAGCAAGGGTGAAGTGTCTTGCCCAAAGACACAACGGACGTGACTAGGATGGTAGGGATTGAACCCCAGTAACCAGCAACCCTCCGATTGCTGGCACAGCCACTCTACCAATTTCGCCACGCCGCCCCTTTAGATAAAATAGAGTAATATAATCCCAAATGAACATGAGACCTATTGTGAGTGTGAGATCTAGAGGAGAAGCACTAAGGTTGTGAGAACTGGGTGTCCTTGCAAGATCAGGGTGTGGACATGGGGTCGTGACATGGCCTGAATGGATGCATGATTAATGATCAGTGGGAGGGAATCGTTGAAAAGCAGATGACGTGGGTTGTGGGCTCCTTCAATCTTCCCTTTTATTCTGGATAAAATATTTATTTCCCGCTTGCATTCCCTCGGTGTGAGAGATTACCAGGTGACGACGTGACGCTGACCAGACTTGCCAAATGATGTCATCGCTTTGAACCCCGGACGTCTTTAAATAAGACAGCTTGCGTGTGAAGTTGCATAGATCTGGGCTGAACGAGTCCCCGTCGACCTATATTAGCAATTTATTAAAGATGTTTTTGCAGCCATACCCTGAAAAACGCGGTTTGTCCTCAGCTTAAATAGGCCTGTGGGCATTCTGTAAGGCTTCTGACAAGCCTTTGTTTCAATCCCGGCCTTTGTTTCAAGTAATTGTATTGTGCCATTCAATGACCTTGAAGAGAAAATGAACACCTGGACCGAAGAAGCATCTCATTACGTGGACGGTGGCAGCAAAATGAGCGGTGACAGATGAAGAGGAAGATGGAATACCAATGGGCTCCACCACCGTTTGAGCTTTTGTGGTTGTTGTCACATTTTGTGCCCTTCCGACAAATAAAACAGCAAATAATGATACACTCATCTAAACGACACCGGCATCCTCCTGTGACTCCACCAGTGACTGAATACTGAAGTAGGGGTCAACTGGGGTTTTAACCTAATCATAAGATAGTCTGAACTTGCCAATAAGGAAGGGGGGTCGATGTGTGACTGACTGAGCCGGTGCCGAGTGTATGATCTATTCCATGTGATAAATGAGGGCTGGGGTTAAGGGTGTCGGAGGGGTCATTGACATTTTTGTGCAACTCCTGCCCAATTTGTGGGACATGCACCATTTCTTTTAAGCTTTCACATGCGGCCAAGCTGGGGTTTTAAAACTGAGACAATTGCAAAAAAAAACCTGTACGTATTACCTACAATTGACTGAAGAGGAAAAAAATCAATCCGTGACAAGATCCATACCTTTTTAAAGGCCTACTGAAATGAGATTTTCTTATTTAAACGGGGATAGCAGGTCCATTCTATGTGTCATACTTGATCATTTCGCGATATTGCCATATTTTTGCTGAAAGGATTTAGTAGAGAACATCGACGATAAAGTTCGCAACTTTTGGTCGCTGATAAAAAAGCCTTGCCTGTACCGGAAGTAGCGTGACGTCACAGGTTGTGGAGCTCCTCACATCTGCACATTGTTTACAATCATGGCCACCAGCAGCGAGAGCGATTCGGACCGAAAAAGCGATGATTTACCCATTAATTTGAGTGAGGATGAAAGATTTGTGGATGAGGAAAGTGAGAGTGAAGGACTAGAGGGCAGTGGAAGCGATTCAGATAGGGAAGATGCTGTGAGAGGCGGGTGGGACCTGATATTCAGCTGGGAATGACTAAAACAGTAAATAAACACAAAACATAGATATACTCTATTAGCCACAACACAACCAGGCTTATATTTAATATGCCACAAATTAATCCCACATAACAAACACCTCCCCCCTCCCGTCCATATAACCCACCAATACAAATCAAACACCCGCACAACACACTCAATCCCACAGCCCAAAGTACCGTTTACCTCCACAAAGTTCATACAGCACATATATTTCCCCAAAGTTACGTACGTGACATGCACATAGCGGCACGCACGTACGCGCAAGCGATCAAATGTTTGGAAGCCGCAGCTGCGTACTCACGGTAGCGCGTATCCAACTCAAAGTCCTCCTGGTAAGAGTCTCTGTTGTCCCAGTTCTCCACAGGCCAATGGTAAAGCTTGACTGTCATCGTTCAGGAATGTAAACAATGAAACACCGGCTACGACGGTAGCCGCTAGGTGTTTGTGTTGCTGCAGCCGGCCGCTAATACACCGCTTCCCACCTACAGCTTTCTTCTTTGCTATCTCCATTGTTCATTAAACAAATTGCAAAAGATTCACCAACACAGATGTCCAGAATACTGTGGAATTTTGCGATGAAAACAGACGACTTAATAGCTGGCCACAATCTTGTCCCAAAAGGTCCACTACAATCTGTGACGTCACGCGCAAACGTCATCATAACGAGACGTTTTCAGCAGGATGTTCCGCGGGAAATTTAAAATTGCACTTTACTAATCTAACCCGGCCGTATTGGCATGTGTTGCAATGTTACGATTTCATCATTGATATATAAACTATCAGACTGCGTGGTCGGTAGTAGTGGGTTTCAGTAGGCCTTCAATAGAGTTGCTTATACCAAGGGTGATGAGAAGCGGCAACAGAAAATGTTTCACTTTAGGTAAAACATGATGTGTTCAAACACGATGGATTTACAAGCTTAATTGGGTCTTGGACAGGGTTCGTCCATAGAAAAGTTTGTACATTGAAGCAAAATTCTCCATTTATAACCGAGTAAACATGATTTAATAATGGATACACGAATAAGCGCAGCCACAATGGCTGGATGAAATGTTTGTACACTAAGACAGTGTTTTTCAACCACTGTGCTGTGAGATATTGTCTGGTGTGCCATGCCAAATGATGTCATTCCACAATTGTTCTGAAAAATATTTGATATTTTATAATCCGCAAATAATGTGCCGTTGTTGAGTGTCTGTGCTGTTGAGAGGTTGGCAGAGTAACCATGGAATACTCCTCCATATCAGTAGGTGGCAGCAGGTAGATAATTGCTTTCTAGGCCTACTTTGAGACAAGAGAATTAGCGATGCTTGGATGTTTATGGTTATGGTTTGAATTCGTATTGAATAATTCTTAATTCTGAAGAGAATGACTTTATATTGTCAATAGAAGCAATTGAGTTTCATTTTCTTAACATTTTCTACTGGTAGTGTGCATTTGGATTTGTTCAATGAAAACATGTGCCTTGGTTAAAAAAGGTTGGAAAACACTGCACCAAGACAAGGTTAATGCAACAAAGCATATTTTTATTTGGTCTGTGGTTTGTAACTCTAAAGAGCCGTAAAATGAGGGGTTTGTAAATCATTGTTTCACTCTACTTCTTAATCCCGTCTAATTTAAATATAATCAATCTGAAAAACATTTGTAATTTTACCTTTATTTGTATAAAAAAAAATCCATGTCCTTTTCCAGAAAGCAGCTTTTACTTTGTCTCCCAGCTGCTTTATTTTGCGATAATGTTGTGCACTGATTTCGCGCCGGCTGTGGCTGTGCTTCGTTGTGTAGAAAATACTTAATAGATCAATGAATCAAATTAATAATATGAAAATGAACTGCATCGACAAATGACCATGTCCGTGTGTGTTTGTAAATAATGTTAAAAGCAGCTTTTTTAAATGAATCGATCGCAGAGTGTGCAGGTGTACCTAATGTGAATCTATATAATGTCCATGAAGTTTATTTTCGATCATTTCTTGGATAAAAAAAAAGTGGTGGCGTCTTCAGGATTTATACAGTGTGCATTTTTGAAAGATAAACTGTGATATTGTTGGAGAGGTTGGGGCATGGCTTCATTTGCAATCATCTTGCAGACAGACTCACATTTACATATCCCACTACTATTATCTTGACTACAAGGAAGTGTTTTGAATGTAGATTGTGGATGTTATGGCAAAAAATTAATAAAAATTCAGTCATCTTGGGTTGAAAAAATGTCAGAGGGCCCTAAATCAGGCTTGGGCAATTATTTTGACTCGGGGGGCCAAATGTAGAGAAAAAAATGTGTCTGGCGGCCGGTATGTCCATTTTTAGGAACACTAATACAAAACCTCACAATAATGATTGAATGCTAAAAACGTTATGACAGACCGCCTTAAAACACGAAATGGAATTTACATTTTTTTTTACTGAATGACACCCAGAATGTACATGAAAATAAAGATTGTGGGATTTACAATATTAACTATGATGGGTAAAACACTGAATATTGACAACATATGAACGTCACACCCCTTCTCCATCCACATATTTTACAATCAAGTGAAACGCAACAAAAATGCAACAAAGAGCGAAATATGAACTCGAAGGGTGAAAAAAAACCCCCACCTACAATTTGTTATATCTGATATATCTCTAAGCTTTAGAAATGTGTTGTAAAAATCTCCTTCTGTGTCTGTCCCTGACACCCGCATATCAGGCTCTGGAAACACTCTGTGGAAACGCTCCCCACCCACACTGCTTGGTGCCTCGTCTGAGCTGCTGTGATTTAGATTACCATCGTAACTAATTAGATTACCATAGTAACTACACTACCGTTCAAAAGTTTGGGGTCACATTGAAATGCCCTTATTTTTGAAGGAAAAGCACTGTACTTTTCAATGAAGATAACTTTAAACCAGTCTTAACTTTAAAGAAATACACTCTATACATTGCTAATGTGGTAAATGACTATTCTAGCTGCAAATGTCTGGTTTTTGGTGCAATATCTACATAGGTGTATAGAGGCCCATTTCCAGCAACTATCACTCCAGTGTTCTAATGGTACAATGTGTTTGCTCATAGGCTCAGAAGGCTAATTGATGATTAGAAAACCCTTGTGCAATCATGTTCACACATCTGAAAACAGTTTAGCTCATTACAGAAGCTACAAAACTGACCTTCCTTTGAGCAGATTGAGTTTTTGGAGCATCACATTTGTGGGGTCAATTAAACGCTCAAAATGGCCAGAAAAAGAGAACTTTCATCTGATACTTGACAGTCTATTCTTGTTCTTAGAAATGAAGGCTATTCCACAAAATTGTTTGGGTGACCCCAAACTTTTGAACGGTAGTGTAAATTGGACGACCATAGTAACTAATTAGATGACCATAGTAACTAATTAGATTACAATATAGATGACCATGGATTGATTAACGTGGACCCCGACTTAAACAAGTTGAAAAACGTATTCGGTTGTTACCATTTAGTGGTCAATTGTACGGAATATGTACTGTACTGTGCAATCTACTAATAACATTTTCAATCAATTAATCAAACCATTGTCACTTATTAGATTACCATAGTAACTAGTATATAATGCAAAAGGGCAGATTCCAACCATTCCAAACATCACTGCACATCATAATGGCAGCTACAGTTTCCATCTTAAAGATCTAAAAAAAATATTTGGGAATGTCCGCTGGGCTAGATTGAAAAGCTTAACGGGCCGCATGTGGCCCCCGGGCCTTAATAGCCCTGGTCTGCCCTAAATAATAGAAATATTAAGGCAGTGCTTGGTCTTGAAAAGCGTGACCCCTGCAACACCCATCAAATGGAAGGTCGATCCTATTTAAAATATCCGTAAAAGGACAGATGAAGACAATACGATCATCGGCTTGAACAATGTCCTTTTCTCCAAAGAGGTGGTCATCACTCTTGTGAGTGGAGTTGGACCAACAACCTTCATCCTTCTTCGGGTGAAGTCTGAGTACGCCAACCTCGATTGGTAGAAAAGCCAATCCTCTTCATAATCCTTTTCATTGGCTGCCCCCGACTCCCCACTGCAATTTTTCATTTTACCTCGCTCGCGCCCGCTTATTCTTCTGTGACAGCCTAATGTAATTCTTATTCCGCGCGACCCATAAATCCCACGTCTCCAATTAATTCTTATTCTCAGCGACTGCGCGCGCTTTGCAACGGCACGTTTGCGAGCGCATGCGGGCAACAAGGTGACACGGTGTATGATGCATGGGCCGCAGTCTGTACTTCATTATACGCTCGGCCCGGCCTCACCTCTGAAACCCAACTCTCGGCTCTTATTCCAGCCTGCCGCTGGAGGTTTTGTAGAACAGGAATCGATGCGGAACAGACCCCGTTTTTAGAATCCGGCGTCAAATAAAAGGAGCTGACTGACACTTCATGTATCGCTGACAGCGCTCACCCGTTTGGACGGGTGGCAGGAAGCGACATGAGGTCATCACAGTTGGGTTATAATGACTAGTACCTCTGTCAGCTGGCTGAGACAAGGATGCAGAGCTGTCAGTCCGTGAGGAGAAGGGAAAACAAAGGCATAAATATGTGAGAGGAGAATGAACAATGCTGGAAGATCACTGTGGAGACCACTTGGAAGGAGAGGAATGTTTTGTTTCTTTCTCCCTTTGTTTTGCAGCCAGTTCAATTGTGGGTTATTCTCCCACAGGGGAGACTAATTGCTTGTTGATCTTATATTCCATCCTCCTCCCGTGTCGGAAAGCCAACACAAGCGATGAATGACGGGTCCGTGCAGTACAGGAACTCCTCTACTCCAAATATTCACAAATCAGATCAAATACTCAATTGGGTTTCCTCCAAATGAAATGAAGCCTGTCTGGACCCACTGCTGCCTGTCCTTAGGATCCTCTGTGGGTTTGCTAACGTATCGCTTGCGCCTTCTCTCTGGCTCGGTGAAGCAGAACTCGTGTAATGAAGTTAGGATTCATGCACGTATTGTGTATCACTCAGCCACTTTGACACATGTTGGAATGCTCGTCTCCGCACAGTCCTACCTTGTCCGAGCGTGCACATGAAACCATCTCAAGGTCTGTCTGAAAAGTCAAGCCTACATAACGGGGTAGGGTTGTACGGTATACCGGTATACTAATGAATCATATTCGGTACTATACCGCTTCTAAATATTCCCCCCAATCGTGATATTGTTGCTTTTACGAGCAGAGGAGCATGTTCGGCAGCGCACACACACGGAGCACTTACAAGCAGACACAGTGTGTAGACAGAAAAGGGAGAATGGACGCATTTTGGCTTGAAAACTAAAAATAAAGGTGAAGTTATAACACTGAAACACCCTCAGGAAGAGGTGCTTTAAGACATGTCCAGCCCGCAGTCAGCAGTGTTTTAGCTTCTTCTAAATCACTAATCCTAGTCTCCATGGCAACAAATAAAATAAGTTTCTTACAAGTACCATTGTCACTGGAGGACGAGGAATAGCTAAACATGCTTCACTACACACCGTAGGACAGGGGTGTCCAAACTTTTTCCACTGAGGGCCGCACACGGAAAAATTAAAGCATGCGGGGGCCATTTTGATATTTTTCATTTTCAAACCATGACAAAATATATGGATTTTTTTTTTAACCTTTAGGGCTCCCGGGGACCATAAAGGGTCTGTCATTAAAATGTTAAAAATAAGTCAACTTATTATTATTATTTTTTATTTAACGCTTACAGTAAATCTCTATCAACTTCAGGTTGATATATATTTGGGATCCAAAAGGTGCCCCACTCTTAAAGTGATACATTTTTATTACTTTGTTTTTTTTACTTTCAACACTTAAGTTACGAGACCAACCTCAGATATATCTGTCGATTTTACGTTTGAACTATTATTTTGTTTGTTTTATGCTCTTTTGTCAAAGAAAACTTTGATGTTTTTATATGGCAACCACACAACATATGCAATATTTTTTCCACATAAAACATTTTAAAGTGGCATTTTTGAAGTAATTAGAGCCACAAATAGGTCAATAATTCATTATAACATAGATGTTTTGTCTTTTTTTTTTTGAACAACGGCGGAAAAAAGAAAGACAAAAGAAAAAAAAAAACTGCCTGCATGGCAGCTTTGTGTCAACATTGCAACTTTTTCTCGTTAGATTTCACCTAATTCCACTTTTCTAATACTATCAATTTTGCAATTTTTGCAGAATGTGTGGCGGGCCGGTAAAAAATTAGCTCCGGGCTGCAAAAGGCCCCCGGGCCGCACAACACCCCTGCCGTAGGAGGATACAATAGCTCACCGGCGTCACAATGTAAACAAATGCCATGGGTGAATCTACACCTGACATCCACTGTAATGATACCAAGTACAGGAACATATCTAGTTGATACTACTATGATTGCATCAATATTTTTTAACATCACACAATCTTTTTTCGTTTTTTTGAAATTCATATTATGTTTATAAACTGAAGAAATATGTCCCTGGACACATGAGGACTTTGAATATGACCAATGTAGGATCCTGTAACTATTTGGTATCGGATCGATGCGTAAATTTGTGGTATCATCAAAAACTAATGTAAAATATCAAACAAGAGAAGAATAAGCACTAAGATTACATTTGAACAGAAGTGTAGATAGAACATATTTCTTATCGAAAAGGTTTCATTTTAAAAGGCACGTTACATGTTAAATTATTGCTGTTTTGTGGGCGCCAAGCACCAAATGTTTTAATTTTGATGCAATTCAATGGGCAATGTTGATTTGAGATAAGTGTTTTGAATTAAAAGCTCCTTTAATACCATACATTTAAGAGTACTACAACAGTGTGCTCTAAATTAATTGAATAAAATAATTCATTATATTGATATAAATAATATGAACACAATTGTATTAATGATAATTAATAAAATGAAGAAATACGATGTGAGGCCTATTTGGAAGTCGAGCAAAACCCCATCTGTAACATTTCTATTGATTTGATCAGTTTGTCTCAATACTTTTAGTCTTCCTGGTGTTACGTACGGCGGGGGAAGGAGACGACACAACGGCAGGAATCAGTCAAATAGGTTTATTGAAACTGATGATGTACCGGGGTGTGTATGCTACTAAGAGTGTATGGTGCAAGACAATGTGAAGTATTAGCAATGTGAATGTAACCAGAGGGTATTGTATGTGCGTGTTGGAGGAATCGTTCAGAAGTCCAGAGGGGCTAGGCAAGAAGGAAAATGGTAAATGGTAAATGGGTTGTACTTGTATAGCGCTTTTCTACCTTTTTAAGGAACTCAAAGCGCTTTGACACTATTTCCACATTCACCCATTCACACACATATTCACACGCTGAAGGCGGGAGCTGCCATGCAAGGCGCTAACCAGGACCCATCAGGAGCAAGGGTGAAGTGTCTTGCTCAAGGACACAACGGACGTGACTAGGATGGTAGAAGGTGGGGATTGAACCTGTAACCCTCAGATTGCTGGCACGGCCGCTCTCCCAACTTCGCCATGCCGTCCCCACTTGCTCACGGAAGTCCGTGGGCAAGCGAGAGGTCAGGGGCTGGAGAGAGGCGTCGAGGTCCGTGTCCGAGCGGGGGTCGAGGGGAGCATTCCAAAGTCCGGTGGGGAGTCCACAGAGGCGAGGCGCACAGCTCGATCGGTGGAGACGGAAGGAACACTGCGGGGAACACCGAGGACATATTGTATAAGACACGGGCAAAGGGAAAAACACAGAGAGGGAAGCCAGAGACGGGATGCTTACTACTTGGAGTGAACTACGTTCCGGCACTGGATCTTCGGGTCTGCTGGTCCTTATGCCGTCTGCCCTCATCAACTCCAGGTGCGCAGATTGACTGCAGCTGTGCAGGCACGTGGCCGCGATGCGGGAAGAGCGAGCAGGGGCGTGTCCTTGGGCGCTTGCTGCAGATGGCGGTATAGCTCGGTTGGTAGAGTGGCCGTGACAGCAACTTGAGGGTTCCAGGTTCGATCCCCGCTTCCGCCATCCTAGTCACTGCCGTTGTGTCCTTGGCCAAGACACTTTACCCACCTGCTCCCAGTGCCACCCACACTGGTTTTAAAATGTAACTTAGATATTGGGTTTCACTATGTGAAAGTGCTTTGAGTCACTAGAGAAAAGCACTATATAAATACAATTCACAAATAAGGGATTGCGCATGCGCCGTGGCACCTGGCCAACATAATGCATTTAATTTGAACACATTTAACAAACAAAACAAAGCATTGCAACCCTTTTTGTTTTTCCCCGTGGCAGATTCTTTGACCTGCATTTGATCATCCTGTAATCCAGACCTGGGCATTCTGCGGCCCTTTGTGCGTCCCTGTCCGGCCCGCGTGAGGCCAATTATAAATTACAAAATACATTTTAAAAAGTATCTATGTCGAGTGTGCAATACAACAGTGCTGCTTTTGTTTTGAAAATCGTTATTTGTATTACTTCTGTGTGGACGTATGCGTGTGCGTGATTGTGAGTGAATGTGAACAGCTGCAATCACAAATTACAAAATAAAGTTGAAAAAACATCTATGTCGTGCGCGCAATACAACTGTGCTGCTTTTATTTTGAAAAGTATTATTTATGGGCGTGTGTCCGTGTGTAACCTGTGAGTGAAGGTGCGCATGCAGCGACAAGTGATGCACGGTTTACACCCGAGACGCTGAAAAGAGAAAAGTTGATGAAGAATGGCGTGTTTTCAACAAGACATGGACTGCAAAGCAACGTTCCCTCTAAGGTGCGTGCCTGCGCAATTGCGCACTGCTCAAGCGTCCGCTGCGCGCAGCAAATATATGCCGCGCACCAAATCAAATCCCATCTGAATTCTAAACAAAATAAACATATTTATTCTATGTAATTTTGCAATGCAACTTTGAGTGACAGTGACAACAAGCGGCCCTAAAGGTGTTCGTCAACACCGTTCAATTGAACACCGTTCAATTATTGTAACGTCTATTGAAATGCTTCGAGGACAGGAATTATATCGATCACTTTATTGAGCAAAACTGTTTATATTCGGACATAACCACACCAAAAACATGAGTAAAACAATTCTATCTCGAAAAACTAGTCATTTTCTGCCGTACAAACCAGGCCAAAACCAACTTGTCATCTGTCACCAACACGCATAGCACTAAACCACTGGTGCGTTTATGGCCACACAAAAAGTCGGACAACTCAAACACCACACAAAGTTACACTATGACTCCTCAGTCATACGTGTGCTTATTTTACTGTCATTTATTATTAATGTTAATTTATTTATATTAGTCATGGAATGCTGTTACACACACTATGTTGAAGTATTACTATTATTATTAATTATTATTATTATTATTATTATTATTATTTATCTTACGGTATATATCAAAAATAATAATGAGCAAAATTTAATTGAAATATTGTCGATGTGGCCCTCCAGCAGTGCTCGGGTAGCTCATGCGGCCCCCGGTAAAAATTAATTGCCCACCCCTGTTGTAATCTCTCATACCTGGAGAAGTTATTGCTTTTGCAGCAGTTTCTTCCCCTTGTGGACAATGATAGTTTCAGGGTGTCAATATTCTTCTGTTAGACGTGTCGCCTCAAATGTGATGCAATGTATGAGTATTATCACTCAACACAAGCCACCGACTTAAACTTGGCATTTGAGACACAACCTCGCTCTGCACACACACACACACACACACACACACACACACACACACACACACACACACACACTCACACACACTGTTTATAATGCTGTTCCTGCAAGAATGTGCACACTTATATTCATGGTCCTAAGATAGCTCGGGTGCAATCGCAGCATTGCAGTTTGTTTTGCCGCTTGTGAAACGCGGCTTTAATCTGCCTCGCAGCTCCCGGGGTTGTTTTATAAGCCGTGTGCGTTTGTTGGGGTCTGGCCCTACGTGTACGTGCGTTTGGATGCGGTGGCTGTGTCTGTGAGCAGACATCAAGACAGTCAGTTAGCCGCCTGTGTGTCTGACAGCGGCGCCAAGGGAGGGAGAACACTCACTGTAGGGTGCCATGGCTTCTGTGTGTGTGTGTGTGTGTGTGTGTGTGTGTGTGTGTGTGTGTGTGTGTGTGTGTGTGTGTGTGTGTGTGTGTGTGTGTGTGTGTGTACATCAGGGGTGTACACACTTTGTCAGCAGGCCAGATACTTTTTTAATGACCAAGTCCAGGTGATCTACTTCATATATATATATATATATATATATATATATATATATATATATATATATATATATATATATATATATATATATATATATATACATATATATATGTGTATTTATTTATTTTGCCGTTTTTGTTAACAAGTTAACACGCGAAGTCCCAGAGAAGGGTCAATTGACATTTTACCTAGAAAACACACAAGAGGGTCATTTGACCCCTAGTCCCCCCTGTGGACACTCCTTTTGTTATGAAAATGTGGCTGTTAGTGGCACACGGCAGGGGGCCACTTGAGCCTGTGTGGGGGAGGGGACCTTACAGCTCAAGCTTTAGTTCTGAGGTAGGTTGTGTGTGTTTTTGCAAGGATCAACAGAATGAAGGGATCAACACTCTGACATTTATTGTTAAAAAAAATACAAAACAAAACATATTTACAAAGAATGAAAAAGCAACTGTTTTCCCAGTTTTGGTGTGGAGGGTTGTTGCAGAAGCAATTGTTATTTTTGTGTGCCAAAAATAGTTTAAAAAAAAAATTTTACAAAGAAAAAAGCATATTTACAAAGAATGAAAAACCATGTCCATGTAAACGTGACTGACATACATTTGAGCAGTCACTCACAATCCTGGCACTGCCATTGCTCCTTTCGGCATTTCCCACATGTATAATTTTTCTGTCTACCTAGACAAACTGCCCCTAACAGCCTCATTACCATAACAAAATGAGTGATTAGTGTATTCGGGAAAAGCGTCGGGCCAAATGACCCCTCTCTGGGTCTTCTAGGTAGACAGAAAAATGCTGGGACTTCTAGTGTTAAAGGTGTTTAATGATAATACAAGCATGTTTAACATTCCTTTCTTTCATGAAGACAAGAATATAAGTTGGTGTATGACTTGATTCTGATGACTTGCATTGATTGGAATCAGACAGTAGTGATGATAACGTCCACATTTTCAAATGGAGGAGAAAACAAAGTCCTCCTTTCTGTCCAATGCCACATGAAAGTGGTTGCTTTTTGTTTGTCCAGCTTCCATACTCCTTTTTATACACTTTATAAGAAATACATTGGCGGCAAACTCCGTAGCTTGCTAGCTTGTGTGCGCTAGCTTACTGAGACTTTTATTTTGTTAGCGACAGGCAGGGTGGAGCAGCGCTTTTATTGTGAAGACAGGAGCTGTGCGGTCGGTCTTTAGAGTTTTGATGGCAGGTACGGCGCGAGAGTCTGTTGAAATAAAAAGTGTTTCTCGCCTTCCTGTCGGTCGTTTTTTCTTAATAATGATCTGGCAGCAGCCAGCGTCATCTCACAAGACCCTCGGGTGCCGTGAATGTCAATCAAGTGACCAAAGTGACGTCTTGGTGAATATTGATGATCCATAATTTTTAGGTATATTTTTTTAAAATGCGTGGCTGGCGATGGACTGACACACCCTCCACCATCGACCGCTAGCTCGCCATCCACGTAATGGCCGCCCCTGGTGTACGTGTATACCAACCTCCTTTCACTCCCCTTGCCTAGGTGTACGTCCGAGATGGCGGGTGAAGTGATTAAATTAAACTGTTTTGTTCCTCCCTTTTCAACCACCATGTAGCAGATGAGCATGTTGATACATTTTTAATGATGATGCACGCGTGAAATCTTCAAATCTTCTTTGATGTTTGTATTTCCATTTGTCGTACTACACTCCCCTCCGAGGGCCAACCCTTGCTTATAGTTGCTGCGTAATCGTTTTATCATAAACACGTCCAATTCTGCATGCATTTACTTGTAATCTTCACAGCGTACCTTTTGGTGACCATTTAGTGTTTTACTCTCCAACTACAGGAAATAGGAGCAACACAACATTGGTAAGCCGGCTGAAATATGAAACATGTATCACAGTTATTACAGTCGCTGTACACAAGCCCTTCTTGCTGTGTCTTCTTTCAAGTAAACAAATGTTTAATGCCTGGATTTTAGCATGGGGATATTATTCAAACAATCCGTGGCCTTTTTCGAATTGAGGACTTATGTTGAGTTGTGCAAAACCACGGCTGACCGACAGTCGTCCACCAGCGCATGGTACACCATAATCTAGTACAGTGGCGGGCCGTGCGTTTCCCACCTAGGCCTTCAGTGATGTCCCACTTCAATGATTACCTCTCAAAATACCATCATTGATGTCCCCACATGACCATTGCTGGAGAAATAATATACAGAAACACATTTACTGTCCATTGAATCACATCAACAGTGTACAAAACGGGTTATTTTCTGGCACATTTAAAAATCAGTAAACCCGCATCAGCAATTAAAACGTATCTTACGTGGTACTGTCAAAATTAAAATAGCAAAAAACATATTAAACATGAAAAAATAAAGAAATAAAATACTTAAACTCACAATTTGTAGCATCCATTCGACGCCGTATAAGCCAGTGGTACCGCTCGTAGTCGCTTGATTCGAGTGGAAGGGGCGGGCCTTTCCCCATTTCATTGCCGGGACAGCTGAGCTAGCTTCCGGGGTTGGCCGACATCGTCTCACAAGATGTAGTTTCTCTTTAAATATCCTTCTTGAAAATGGCCTTGCAAATATATATCTGCCACCTAATCAACTGTCCTTGTTCTCCTTATTTGTGGGTTAAAAAAGTGAGTATTGGTGACTGCTTTGAAGGCCGACATGGCTACGGCGCAACACTTCCTGCTTCAGTAAATTGCAACTTGTGATTGGATACTCACTTTGGAATGACAAGTGAGTATCCAATCATAATTTTGTTAACATCAGGCTACTTCGACAGGCTACTGTCAACAACTTGTGATCTGATTGGCTATCGCAACTGTCTATCAACTGTATGTGTTCTCAAATTCATCCGCTAACGGTCCCGGGTGTGGCTCTGCTGATCTGCATAGCACCGCCGCGGCTCAAACCAGTGAGTATCCAATCACAGGGCGCGTAGATGTCACGTTCAACGTGAGGCCAGCTACAAGGCCTTACTGACAACAACTCATAAACTGATTGGCTATGGCAATTATCTATCAACTGTATGTGCCCGTTCACTTACATTGTTGATTCTGAAGGATTTGGTACAGCATTAAGTTAAAGTTAAAGTACCAATGATTGTCACACACACACTAGGTGTGGTGAAATGTGTCCTCTGCATTTGACCCATCCCCTTGATCACCCCCTGGGAGGTGAGGGGAGCAGTGGGCAGCAGCATAGCCGCGCCCGGGAATCATTTTTGGTGATTTAACCCCCAATACCAACCCTTGATGCTGAATGCCAAGCAGGGAGGTAATGGGTCCCATTTTTATAGTCTTTGGTATGACCCGGCCGGGATTTGAACTCACAACCTACCGATCTCAGGGCGGACACTCTAACCACTGGCAACACAAGCTAGCTGAATTCTGATTGGATAAAAACTAAAACCTAAAAATAACAGCACTGGAAAGAGCATATTATGACATGAAGAGAATATGAATAATTTTAGATATTTAGGGAAAGTAAATTACAAATGACTTGTATCTTTAATTATGATCATGATTTCTGGTTATGTTAGGCCAGCAGAGAAGGCCTTGCTGGCCCTGATGGCACACCACTCATCTAGTAGTCGTCGGGCAAACAAAAGAATGTCACTGCCGCATGCCGATGCAAATCTGATTACCGTATTGAACCGAACAGAAGATGCTACTTAGTCTGGTGATGTCTTATATTGGCTGTCTTTATATAGTTGAACCAACAGGTGGTGCCAAAAAAGTGTCACTCACACACACTATAGAGTCCTGGGGAGAAGCAACCATAATGCAAGTGTCTTAAAGGTAGGGCTGGGCCGATAAATCGATATCAATATGAAATGCGTTCAATTAAACGTTTGATAGATATCGACCGGAAAAGAAGAATGAAGCAGCAAATATATATATGCAAAACATAACTGACACAGGGGTAAATTTTAGTTTTTGGCTGAGACCACAGATCTTGGGCTGGAAAAGGTTGGTGACCACTGCAGTAGACATTATTTGCATACAAACATGTTGATATTGTCATGACAAGGGGAGGAATACTGAGTATAAGCATCATTTTAAAAGGTTGAAATGGTCACGAAATACTGCTTAATTCTTGACTAGCAATACTCTGCCTCAGGGCTGTCAAACTCAATCACAAAGTTCCAAGCACACTTTAGATTGTGGGCCAAACAGGATTAATTGAATCATGAGTGCTTTTTTGGCTCCTTTTTTAAGTGTTTGTTGATTGACCACCTCCTTGTTATACTTGTAACATCGGGTAAAAAGCTACAATATTGTATATGCACTGAAAAACTGCAGAATTTGTTTGAGAAGGAAGATTTTGGGGTGTCTTCTGCAGAATCTGGAAGACTTAGCAAGTCGAAGCATGCGTCTAAGAAACAAGTGTTCCCTAGCATGCCTTGTTGTGGTTCCAATTATGACTTGTGACAGTGTTGTCTCGCATCTCTGATTTGTTATTTGTACCGTCAGGGTTTAAAGTGGTGTCACTGTAAAATTAAATGACTGCTGCTTTGGTGGTATGTTGGCACCCTCAGTAAGTATGGTTAGTACAATGCATCCTACTAATGCCACCATGGCCTCTGCAGTCAATTGTAATAGAAAGTATGTTTACATATTGTATGTACATTAGGGTTTGTCTTTGTTGTCTTTGGCCATGCGAGGAGGATGCACCTGATTTTCAATTGGACCCGCAGGCTGAGAGTTAGAAAGATGTGCTCTACCTAAAGTCAAGACTGTACAGGGTTTATCCTAAACTGCTAAAATACCTGTGGCGGTGGGGGCGTGGTTATGGGCGTGGTCACAGTGACGTCATCGGTCAATTTGCACAATGTGCTAAAATAATATGATTTTCTTTGAAAAGGCTCAAAAAACATATACATATATTTAAAACAATCTGTTTTTATAATTCATTTTTTTGTTGTTTTTTTCCATGTTTTCATTTGTTGCTGCTTATTGTACAATGTACTTTGTTGAGATTTGTCAAGTGTTTACAGACTATTAATGACTTAAAAACTAAATTAAAAACAACTAGAAAAAATCTAGCATCTTCTTCTGGTGGTATTATAGATGCTTTTATTTATTTATTTGATGCCTTTTTACTGAAAATGCACAAACACTGTTTTGATATTATGTGATAATGCCTTTTATACTTTATTTCTCTTTTATTTTTTTTTGTTTGTTTTATGTACTGTATTGATTGTATGTCTACTTGGACGTTGGAGTCTGCAATTAAGCTTAATTGAGACTGTACTCGTGTTTGGAGACTACTACTGTCCCTCCATGTCCCTGACTTAAGAGGCTGCAGCGAACATGTCGTTACACTGGCTTGGCGCTGTTGCTCTCGTTTCACTTTCTCTTTTTAAAAGCCGCCACTGTCCTCCTAATATTTGCACATTTTGTAGAGGGCTGTCCTTGGGTATATCTGCAATACATATACAAATTGTGTTTTCATCACAGACATGCTGACAACGCTCCAGACAATGGCGTGCGTTTTGTTTACATCCGGTTTCGTAGCGCAGTTTTCGGTAATCAAAGTCTTTTTTCAGTGGTCAAGTTTTCGGTACATCACTTTTCAATAGTGCGCAAATAATAGGCTATATATTTATCAAATCATACTGTAACGGCCTGCTAATGTTAATGTTTTATGTTTGTGTGGTTTGGATTTGATGTCAGTTTTTCCCATGGTCACAAACACACCATTCCTGCCTGAAAGGTGATTGGTGGTAGGGGATGGAATTTAAAGGCAATTTCAGGGAAGGGGGAAACAAATAAGAATGTAGCAAGGCTCCAATGGGGTATCTTAAGATCACAAGTTTAATACCTAAAGTGTTGTTTTTTTAATGTTTTTTTTCCTCTCTTGTTATGTATGGTTTTGTGTAAATACATATTTGATATATATACACCAACATAGTCTGTAACCTAAGTACTCACCCTGAGGATACACACTCCAGTACAGTAGGTGGCGGTATGCACTTATAACGTTGGTTGCGACCCGCCATACAATGAAGAAGAAGAAAAGGAAGCAGGTGATTGGCGGAGAATGAGGAAGTGTTGTCTGTCTGGCGGGGAAGCGAAGACTCGAGGAGACGAACGGGAGGTAAAACCTGTGCTGTTGTTTATCATAAGATTGGTAATTAAATGTAAAAAATAGCGTCGGACTTTCTGCAATTTCTTCTGGGGGCTACAATATATCATATTACTTTCATTTGTTTTCAAGGAAAAATGCCCTTATTTTTAATTTCAATGTGTGGCGGTTTCCTTTTGCAACGGATTATGGGTAATCCTTGCGGCAGCCGGCATTTTGTGTGTCAAAACTTTGTTTTTTCGCCTGTGGCAGCTTTTTAAAATATTTTTCACACTTTTGCTTCGACAATGACGTCAACCTCGGGACATTTGAAAGATGACATGAATGTTACCTACAGACAGACGTTAGATGGGGTTTGTGATGGCAGGTATTTACGGAAACAGAAGGATATTGGCGATAAAGATCCATATAAGATGGGAAAAGACGAATGGACCACTGACTCGGAGTCTTACCCTGATATAAGTTACCCGGACATCGTCAACTATTTGGTGAACAATGTAAGTGCGTATACTCTGGAGGAGCTCAAGGACTACTAGTCGCTGGAAGCGTACAATGACGTTGTGTGTGAATGGCTACAATAAATTAATCTGGCTACAAAGGAAGATAAATAAGTGCTCATCGCTCGTGTTCGTCACTGCCATAGATCAAGGGTGTCAAACTCTGGCCCGCGGGCCAAATTTGGCCCGCGGGCCAAATTTGGCCCGCCGTGTAATTTAATTTGGCCCTTGAGGCAATATCAAATTAACATTAGAGCTGGCCCGCCAATATTATACACCGCATTCACAGCTAATACTCATACTTGCCAAACCTCCCGATTTTCCCGGGAAACTCCCGGATTTCAGTGCCCCTCCCGAAAATCTCACGGGGCAACCATTCTCCCGAATTTCTCCCGACTTCCACCCGGACAACATAATTGGGGGCGTGCCTTAAAGGCACTGCCTTCAGCGTCCTCTGCAACCTGTCATCACGTCCGCTTTTCCTCCATACAAACAGCATGCCGGCCCAGTCACATACTATATGCGGCTCTTACACACACACATACACAAGTGAATGCAAGGCATACTTGATCAACAGCCATACGGGTCACACTGAGGGGGGGACGTATAGACAACTCTAACACTGTTACAAATATGCGCCACACTGTGAACCCACACCAAACAAGAATGACAAACACATTTCGGGAGAACATCCCCACCGTAACACAACATAAACACAACAGAACAAATACCCAGAACCCCTTGCAGCACTAACTCTTCCGGGATGCTACAATATACAGCCCCGCTACCACCAAACACCGCCCCGCCCACCAAGTTAATGTTGATATTTACCTCATAAGGCTGCAAATAGAAAAGAGGCATTCAATTTTTTATTTAATATACCATTGATATTTTTTCGTTTGTTTTTTGAAAGTTGATTTTGCACTATTAAGTTATATAAGCGTTGCTTGTTTCATCTTCAGTGTTAAAGCAAATCAGTGTAGGAAACTGTGCAATAATTAGCGTTTTATTCATGCACTTTCTCTTGCTACTTCAAGGCTTGAATGTTTGATTCATTCATTATTGTTATTTTATTTTCAAATGTATTATTAGCCTGTGGAAAAGTTTATTTTGATATTTACCTCAGAAGGCTGCAAATAGAAAAGAGGCATTCAATTTTTATTTGATATGCCATTGATATTTTTTAATTATTATTATTATTATTATTTGAAACTCGATTTTGCATGTCACTATAAAGTTATATAAGCCTTGCTTGTTCAATATTCAATGCACAACTTGTTTGGGTCCCTATAAAAAGGTTCATTTGTTCAACCTTGGCCCGCGGCTTTGTTCAGTTTTAAATTTTGGCCCACTCTGTATTTGAGTTTGACACCCCTGCCTTAAACGATGGTTTAGTGTGGCTGAAGCGGGGCTTAGGCTAAATAATTATTATTTTAAGGGGTTATCCGGCTTAGTGTAGACATGGCCTCAGAGAAGATCGGTGGTCTTTTATCAGGACACTGTACGTGTATGGCAGGCATTTGTGAAATATGTTCACAAGTTGCTGCATTATTTGCAATTGAAGCGAGCGTTAAGATGCATAACAGTTACACAAGAAAAATCCATATCCACAAGGAAAACATCATTGTAAGCACATTACCTGTAACAAAGTGATCAGAGCAAACTCTATAGCAGGGGTCTCAAACATGCGGCCCGCGGGCCAATTGCGACCCGCGAGACGTTATTTTGCGGCCCCCACCTTAATATGAAAGTTTAATCTACCAATCATAGTGTGGTATAAGGCTCTCGACAATATCAAGGGCGTGCCGTGATGGCACTGCCTTTAGTGTCCTGTAGAACCTGTCACCGCACCGTCTTTTTCTCCATACAAACAGCGTGCCGGCCCAGACACATGTTGTATGAGGCTTCTGCAGGCACACGCAAGTGATTGCAAGACATACTTGAGGAACAGCCATACAGGTCACACTGAGGGTGGTCGAATCAACAACTTTAACACTGTTACAAATATGCGCCACACTGTGAACCCACACCAAACAAGAATGACAAACACATTTCGGGAGAACATCCGCACCTAAACACAACAGAACAAATACCCAGAAGGCCTTTGCAGCCCTAACTCTTCCGGGCTACAAAAACACCCCCGTTACCCCCAACCCCGCCTCCTCCCAACCCCGCCCACCTCAACCCCCCCACATAATTCCATAGTTTAACCCCCACCACTGATATGCACATTTGTTTTAAAGTTGTCCTTGAATACTGATGTTGGAAATGACCTTTTCTTCTATGCTCTTCATTCTCAGAAGTGATGGCAAACATTTTTTTGTAAATTTGCTGGTAATGTTTTACTTTTAGCCTTAAACATGACACATAATGTCTGTAACTTTACTAGCTCCTGTAATTTCAATAAACCCGAATTAATAAATAATATGTTAGTGTGTTCTAAATAATCTACTTTATGAATAATCCTCATAGCTCTTTTCTGTAGTTGCTACAGAGAAAGTTGCGGTGCACAAGGAATACAATTTGAAACGTCATTATACAACTAGACATGCTGAGGAGTATGCAAAATACCAGGGAGATGAGAGAGTGAACCGGGTTGCAAATTTTAAAACCAGTCTACTGAGGCAACAAGATTTCGTCAAGAAAGTAAGCGAAAAGAGCGATGCAGCAGTCAAAGCTAGTTACATGGTGAGTGAGATGGTTGCTAGGGCGGGAAAGCCATTCAAAGAAGGTGAATTCATTAAAAAGTGCATGTTAGATTTTTTTTTTAAGAAATATTTTCTTGCGGCCCAGCCTCACCCAGTTTCTGCATCCAGTGGCCCCCAGGTAAATTGAGTTTGAGACCCCACCTTTATAGTGTCGTTTTGCTAAATCCAGCTTGATTGATTCTAGCCAGCCTTTCTGTCGACAAGTCGCCCGGTTTATTTCCCCTGCTTTACAATGACCTCAGGAATATCGTAGTACTTAGTGGTTCCTTGTCCTGAATTTGCGCAATTTCTACAACCCAACACGACGCACGTGTGACCCATTTCGCACAAAAATAACAATAGAGGTATGCTTGGTTAAAAGTGTTTGCATACACGCACGCTTCGCTTAGTTTTGACACACAAGATGGCGGGCGTCATCTGAAACCTAAATGCCGTGGCGGCGCGCCACATTCAATCACATTAAGGGGAAACCCTGCTGCATGATGCATCACAATACCGATATTTAATCCCACCCTTAATGGTGACTTGATAAAAAAAATAGTTGGTGAAATGTGTGACTATTAGGTGCTAAGTGCCATGATCGGACGCAGCCAACAGTCAGCTGGGCTTTCAGTGCTTTTAGAGCAAAACGGGCTACTGATTTTGCAAACATAAGTAACAAACATAGTGACACTCTAAATAAGAATCGTCTTCAAAACAGGCCCTGCATCATTTCTTTGTTTGTCAATAAAACACAAAGTGCTCACAGCAAGTTGCTCTTAAGTGAACTTGATGTTGTTCTATTATGCACCAAACTGCAATGTTTAGGAATAATTTGAAGAAGAAAAAACACTTTTTGACAGTGCTGCTAATAAAGTGTCAATACCACAACTTATATGCAATTCTTGAATAAATGATTGCTAAAAAGAAACAAATAAATACATATATATTTGCCAAACTGTACCTCGCTGGACTTAGCAATTTGGCCCCTGCAAACTAAAACATAACACAATCACAACGCAGACAATTGAGTCTGTCTGGATATGTCTGTTTGCCGGCCTACATCATCCTTGTGGATGTATGGTTATTTTTTCTGACACATTGTTTTTTCTCTCTCACCCAGCGTGCCCGCCTGGTACCTTCAAGTCGACTCAGGGTCCTGGTCTGTGTCTTCAGTGCCCTTCCAACAGCCGCTCCACTTCTGAGGCTGCCACCGTCTGCGTCTGTCGCAACGGATACTACCGCGGGGATGCGGACCAGCCGGACGAACCCTGTACCAGTAAGTCCATGGCGTGTTCCCATTGTAATAGGACCATGCACAGCACAATCCTATTTAGCCTCTTTTTAACCACTGTGTTGGCAATCAGATCCTCGAGGTTTGTTTTGTGCTAAGGTTGCAACAAAGTGGAACCTCATGAAAGTAATAAACATATACACAAAGGACCTGATTTATTTAAGGTTTGCGTGTACTAAAATGCGTGCAAACCAGATAGCACACTAATTGCTGATCTAAAATAGAATAGAATAGAAAGTACTTTATTGATCCCTGGGGGAAATTCAGCACCACAGTTCGCTCACAATAGACAATAATAATAATAAATAATATAATATATATAATATATTATATATATAATATATGAATAATATAAATATATTATACATACCCCGTTTCCATATGAGTTGGGAAATTGTGTTAGATGTAAATATAAACGGAATACAATGATTTGCAAATCATTTTCAACCCATATTCAGTTGAATATGCTACAAAGACAACATATTTGATGTTCAAACTGATAAACCTTTTTTTTTTTGCAAATAATCATTAACTTTAGAATTTGATGCCAGCAACACGTGACAAAGAAGTTGGGAAAGGTGGCAATAAATACTGATAAAGTTGAGGAATGCTCATCAAACACTTATTTGAAACATCCCACAGGTGAACAGGCAAATTGGGAACGGGTGGGTGCCATGATTGGGTATAAAAGTAGATTCCATGAAATGCTCACTCATTCACAAACAAGGATGGGGCGAGGGTCACCACTTTGTCAACAAATGTGTGAGCAAATTGTTGAACAGTTTAAGAAAAACCTTTCTCAACCAGCTATTGCAAGGAATTTAGAGATTTCACCATCTACGGTCCGTAATATCATCAAAGGGTTCAGAGAATCTGGAGAAATCACTGCACGTAAGCAGCTAAGCCCGTGACCTTCGATCCCTCAGGCTGTGCTGCATCAACAAGCGACAGCAGTGTGTAAAGGATATCACCACATGGGCTCAGGAACACTTCAGAAACCCACTGTCAGTAACTACAGTTGGTCGCTACATCTGTAAGTGCAAGTTAAAACTCTCCTATGCAAGGCGAAAACCGTTTATCAACAACACCCAGAAACGCTGTCGGCTTCGCTGGGCCTGAGCTCATCTAAGATGGACTGATACAAAGTGGAAAAGTGTTCTGTGGTCTGACGAGTCCATATTTCAAATTGTTTTTGGAAACTGTGGACGTTGTGTCCTCTGGACCAAAGAGGAAAAGAACCATCCGGATGGTGATGGTATGGGGGTGTATTAGTGCCCAAGACACGGGTAACTTACACATCTGTGAAGGCACCATTAATGCTGAAAGGTACATACAGGTTTTGGAGCAACATATGTTGCCTGTAGTCCAGACCTGTCTCCCATTGAAAATGTGTGGCGCATTATGAAGCCTAAAATACCACAACGGAGACCCCCGGACTGCTGAACAACTTAAGCTGTACATCAAGCAAGAATGGGAAAGAATTCCACCTGAGAAGCTTAAAAAATGTGTCTCCTCAGTTCCCAAACGTTTACTGAGTGTTGTTAAAAGGAAAGGCCATGTAACACAGTGGTGAACATGCCCTTTCCCAACTACTTTGGCACGTGTTGCAGCCATGAAATTCTAAGTTAATTATTTGCAAAAAAAAAAAAAGTTTTTGAGTTTGAACATCAAATATATTGTCTTTGTAGTGTTTTCAATTGAATATGGGTTGAAAAGGATTTGCAAATCATTGTATTCCGTTTATATTTACCACTATAACAATTTCCCAACTCATATGGAAATTGGGTTTGTGCATATATACTACATGCAGTCAAGAAGGAACATATGCATTATACAGTCTGATGGCTGTCGGTATGAAGGACCTCCTGTGTCGTTCCGTGGTGCATTTTGAGAGTCTGAGCCTTCCACTGAACGTGCTCATTCTCCCCGCCAGGTCCGAGTGTAGTGGGTGGGAGGTGTTGTCCATAATGGCTAGGAGCTTTACTAGACGTCTCCTCTCTGACACCGCCGCCAGAGAGTCTAGCTCCACTCCATCTACTTAACGTGTGCAACGTTGATTGCGTCTGTTAACAGCAGAATAAGGCGTGCAATCCATTTTGCCTCTCTATTTCATTATTACGCACTAGGGTTGGACGGTATACCGGTATTAGTATAGTACCGCAATACTAATGAATAATTTTCGGTACTATACCGCCTCTGAAATGTACCGGTCCCAGACAGACGATGGACAGAGAATCCTCCGTCCTACGTGTGTGTGTCAACATTTTGGATGGTCGGAAATAAAACATATTGGACATAATTTTACTATTCAGCAATTTCCTTTTATAGTTGTATACCTGCTACAGGACTTAAGGGGCCGAATAAAACTAATTAAATTGACACATTTAGTGTCCTAAATATTTTTTGAATGACGTTTTTTTTTTTTCACATAGAATATTTTATTTTAGAATATTTCTTAAATGAAAAAAGCTTATTTAAGTGTGCATTTGTTGGGTCTAGTGTAGCCATTCTCCAATGGGCACACCTTCAGCTGTAAAAAAATATATAAAGAAGTAAAACGTGGTAGATGTCTCCTGCATGTTTGAAAACATAAAAAACGCCACAGGTAGGAGCATGATCACAGGAATGTGCAGTAAATGAGTGTCTCCATGGTGATGCCCCATATAGTACACACAAAATCCTCATTTAAATAAGGCGGTCTGCACCACCTATCAATTGCACACGCAGTGTTAGCAAATTTAACTCCCACTAATAGTACACGCTATTTTATAGTTTGCACACACTGTTTAGCGTGTGGTATTTGAATCTTAGTAAATCAGGCCCTAATGGTAGAGGCTATGACATGACACACAGTAAGTACCAGTTTAAAGTGATTATTCGTTTTAGAAATATTTTTGAAAAACTCTTAAAGAGGACCTTTGATGATTTTAATCTACATATAAAAACACTTCCTTATGGTCTTCATCATATGTGTTGGATTTGCTTTGGTGCCTTGAGTCTGTTGGCAAGACGTTACCATATTGCAAATGAAACCACGCTCTGCACCGTCTCCAAAAGTGTCATCATTTATCTTTTGAAACTGTACACTATTTAGATATGTATTTTGACGTTGTCACCGTTATCTTTTCTTTACATACAATCTTTATAAGAGACAAGAACACACATATGCTTTTTTTTTTAACACATTTAAACTCGTAAACAAATGTAAATAAAAGTCATCTTAGAATAGAGGTAATGGCAGGTCCTCTATTCTGCCCATAAAGCTCTCTAAATAACCATTCAATAAACACCAACTTTATTTAAATTTCCTGAATATTAATCAAGTATCAGCAATATTGTTATTAAAAACACAAGACGTTAACAGATTGCAAATGAAACCACGCCCGACCATCTCCAAAAGCATTATCCTTTAGCTTTTGAAACTGTACACTGTTTAGATATGTATTTTGACGTCACCGTTTTTTCTTTACACACAGTCGAAAATAAACTTCTTAAACATTAGATACAGTAGATTCACCCGGCCACAACATTAGGTACACCTGCATCGATATACTCGATATATCGCGGGTTTGTCTCTGTAATATATAGAAAATGACTATACAGTGATATTCGAGTATACGTTCTCACGCAGTTGCTTTTAGCTGCACTCATTACACTACAGGCTCTTCTCACTCTTTGTTGTTTGTCCTTCTCACAGACAACAAACGCACCTTCTTACATACGTCACATAGGTATACGCCTTCGCGGAGCAGAGAGGTAGCAGCATGGCTAAAGTTAGCTGTGGTGCGAGTGGTAATACTAGAGAAAGAAGGTGCAAATCTGGTAACAAATGAAGGAATAATTAATTCCCAAGAAAAACAGCACGGGGTCCATCGTCTGGTTTGGCTTCAAGTGGGAATATGTCGAACAGACAACCGTAATTTGTCAAATGTGGGGAAAAAGCATTGCTTCAAAAAGTAGCATTACTGCTAATATGTAGCATCATTTGAAAAGTCACCCGCTAGAGAATGTAGAGTGCTTACTCCGCATGTCAACATCTCCGTTCGGTGCCACACGCCTACACCATCAAAATGCAGAGGCAAACATTTCCAGATCAACACCGTATGTAGATTAACTACGATCAAAGTATTGGACAGGACGTCAAAAATGTGTAATAAAGTTATACTTTATATAAGAAAAAAATGGCATACAAAACGGTACATTATCATTTATTTACAAAACGATCCTTATATCTTGTTATCTGTTATTCTGTCATGTAATCCTCAATCTCAACAACCACAATGCACCTTCTCCCGGTCTTTTCAACATCCGGTTTGCCGCAATGAATTGTGGAACATGCAGTATTTTAGTTAACCCTTTGTTAGGCTATAAAGTAGAAAACAACTCAATTCAATGTCAGTGTTTCTCAAATAATATCAAATACATGTACAAATCAAATCAATTCTCTTTTAGCTCTTTTTAGCTGTAAATAATAATAAATCAGTTTATCAGCAATTAAATCAAGCATGCAAATTATGAATGATCACCACACATGAACTATATAACCCATAAGTTACAACACGGTATGAAAAAAATAGTCAACAAAAGGAGACAACGTCCACAGGAACCTACCACATAGCGAAGGACGTACAGTCGTACGCAATTTGATTTCCTATTATGCAGCTAATTTTTATTTGACACTTATTGAAATATGTTGTGTGACATCATGCACAAAAGTGCACTTTATAAGTTTTAAACTATTATAGTGGCGTTCTGTACAAAAAGTGCACTTTAATTTATTGTTGTTATATGTCATCTTAGTGACATCATGCACAAAAGTGCACTAATAGCTTGTTTTAAAATGTCTCTGACAATTTTGCACTTTCTGTTTTGGAAATGACATGAATGTTTGTGCCACTGCTTAATAACTGTTTAATAAATACAGTGTTGGTCAATTGACTTAGTTGTGATTTCCCTCTCTGCATGAAAGTTTAAAATGAGCAAATATTAATGCAGTATGAAGAATAATGTTTGAATGTAGACACACAGAATCATCATACTGCTGTGATCATATGCATCAAGTGTTCATTCAAGGCTAAGGCAACATTTCGAGATATATATCGTGTGTCGCAATATGGCCTAAGAATATCGAGATATTAAAAAAAGGCCATATCGCCCAGCCCTACCTGCACGTTCTCCGATCGATTCAGACATAAAACAGCTGCTTTTTTCCCCCTCATGGTCTAAAGCAGAGGGGGAGGAGCTCTGTCTGAAAGCTTGATTTGATGCCTAATAAGTGCTTCCATCTCGATGTGACTTATGATGCGATGCTTTGGCATTGTTTAACCAAGAAAAGACAAAATTCATCATGGGGTGCCTTTTAAATGTTCTACATTAGAGCTTCTGCTGAAGTCTTGTGCATTTTCGGATACAATTTATCGTATATTACCAAATAAACGCCCTTGGGCAAATAACCGCCCATGTCCTTATAGCCGCCCGGGGTCTGACCCCATTTTGTGAATTAACCGCCTCTTCCTAATAACCGCCTATGTCCAAATAGCCGCCCATGGGCTGCTACTTGCATAATTTAGATTAAAATGCTACTGGGGTTGCGTTTGCTGCAGTATTATTGTTTTGATGGTTTTATAGAGTACTTGGTACCATAAATGATTCCCGGGCGCGGCGCCGCTGCTGCCCACTGCTCCCCAAGGGGATGGGACAAATGCAGAGGACAAATTTCACCACATCTAGTGTGTGTGTGACAATCATTGGTACTTTAATCTTTAATCTTTAATAATTTTATTTTTCCTGTATGCTGCTTTATTTAAAACTTGGAATACTGTAGCCTTTATTTTATTTAAGTGACAGTATTATTGTTCTGTTTTGATGGTGGGTTTTATACTTGAGTACTTGGTGCCATAATTTTATTTTTCCCGGTAGGCTGCTTTATTTAAAAAGTTTATTTATTTTTGACAATTGTTGCACTACTGCCATGTTGAGGCGTTGTTGATCTCTTGTCTTTTGATAGCCTACCTCATGTTGATCTCTTGTTTTTTTGTTTGTATGTTTACAATAGCTTTTACATTTAAAGTTTTTTGTACGAAAAAAAAATACTGGACAGTAACCATTGTAACCAAATAATGGCCTGGTGCAGGCTGGTGCAAAAATAAATAAAAGCCTTGTGCAAATAACCGCCTGTTTCTTTTAAACGCCTGACTCCAAAATCGATTTTGTGAAATAAACGCCTGGGCTACTATTTGGTAATATACGGTAGTTATTGTTGTTCTTGATAGTTTGATGCCGTTCCCAAGTACTCAAGCAGATGCTGCAAAACAATGCATCTGTTGGCCATCATAGTCAATTGCTCTTCTCATTTGTGGAGTTTTCATTATGCAGTCGTTACTAATACGCTGATTTGTAACTGGTTAAAAACTCAAAGATAAAAAAACCCCACATAATAGTGTGCAGTTATGTTTTTAAATGAATGCCTTAGAGCTGGAGCGGGACTACCAGTGCAGCACAGCTGCCTGCTTGGTGGTTCCAAAGTGGTTCCCAAGTGGATCCATCCACACCTTTTCAGGCTTTGGATTCCCACTCACCGTGTCTGGCCTCCCATGGCACGGTGCACAACATCTCTCTGGTGAATTAGTGGCTGCTCCATCCAGCACACCATCTGCTTCTACCTTGAGGGCTCTAATCTCTCCCCAAGCGATCTTCGCAAGAGGTCCCAAGTGAGCTCCGGTATTTATTACAAACCTTTATTGGTTCTTACTATTTTAATTAGACCACATCAGTTATTTCATGCTCTTCTGGCTTCTACTTCATGCAATGCTGCTTACTCACGGAGTCCATAACTCAAGTTGAATCAGTTTTATTTATTAAGTACCGGCGCTTCACACATGGAACACTTGAAGAACCACACGCCTCATAACTCAATAGCTTTATTGTCAGAGTGGAACTATTCACAAAATCCATGGTTTTGTGACACGGTCTTCGGTTTGTTTCAGTCTACCTTGTTGTTCTTTTTAAGACCCCAGAACACCATTTATCCCAATAATCCAGCATTACTATTTATCAGTTGTGGTTCTAAAAATAATATATTATAAAACTTAAACATGTCTCTTAAAGGGAACTGTCCTTTCTTAGAATTGTGCCTCTCATGCACAATCCTTATGTAAGACAAGCACACACGTTTTTTTAATGCATTCTAAATACTAAATAAATGCAAGCAAAAGTCTGCTTACAATAAAGCCTAAGTGAGTCGCTCTATTCTGCCCACAAAGTGCTTACAAAATATCCAAACACCCCCATCAAAGTGTTACATACACGCTATAAAGGCCTACTGAAACCCACTACTACCGACCACGCAGTCTGATAGTTTATATATCAATGATGAAATCTTAACATTGCAACACATGCCAATACGGCCGGGTTAACTTATAAAGTGCAATTTTAAATTTCCCGCGAAATATCCTGCTGAAAACGTCTCGGTATGATGGCGTTTGCGCGTGACGTCACGGATTGTAGCGGACATTTTGGGACACCATTGTGGCCAGCTATTAAGTCGTCTGTTTTCATCGCAAAATTCCACAGTATTCTGGACATTTGTGTTGGTGAATATTTTGCAATTTGTTTAATGAACAATGAAGACAGCAAAGAAGAAAGCTGTAGGTGGGAAGCGGTGTATTAGCGGACGGCTGCAGCAACACAAACACGTAGCCGGTGTTTCATTGTTTACATTCCCGAAATATGACAGTCAAGCTTTACCATTGGCCTGTGGAGAAC
Organism: Entelurus aequoreus; assembly: GCF_033978785.1. NCBI lineage: Eukaryota > Metazoa > Chordata > Actinopteri > Syngnathiformes > Syngnathidae > Entelurus > Entelurus aequoreus. Next base: position 39,068,048 of record NC_084746.1, on the reverse strand, counting down.
TGGGACAACAGAGACTCTTACCAGGAGGACTTTGAGTTGGATACGTGCTACCGTGAGTACGCAGCTGCGGCTTCCAAACATTTGATCGCTTGCCCGTACGTGCGTGCCGCTATGTGCATGTCACGTACGTAACTTTGGGGAAATATATGTGCTGTATGAACTTTACGGAGGTGAACGGTACTTTGGGCTGTGGGATTGAGTGTGTTGTTCGGGTGTTTGATTTGTATTGACGGGTTATATGGACGGGAGGGGGGAGGTGTTTGTTATGTGGGATTGATTTGTGGCATATTAAATATAAGCCTGGTTGTGTTGTGGCTAATAGAGTAGATATATGTCTTGTGTTTATTTACTGTTTTAGTCATTCTCAGCTGAATATCAGGTCCCACCCGCCTCTCACAGCATCTTCCCTATCTGAATCGCTTCCACTGCCCTCTAATCCTTCACTCTCACTTTCCTCATCCACAAATCTTTCATCCTCGCTCAAATTAATGGGGTAATCGTCGCTTTCTCTGTCCGAATCGCTCTCGCTGCTGGTGGCCATGATTGTAAACAATGTGCAGATGTGTGGAGCTCCACAACCTGTGACGTCACGCTACTTCCGGTACAGGCAAGGCTTTTTTATCAGCGGCCAAAAGTTGCAAACTTTATCGTCGATGTTTTCTACTAAATCCTTTCAGCAAAAATATGGCAATATCGCGAAATGATCAAGTATGACACATAGAATGGACCTGCTATCCCCGTTTAAATAAGAAAATCCCATTTCAGTAGGCCTTTAAGTATGCATGTAACAGGCACATTCACAATAACATGTAATATTAACGTATTTTGGTACATTAATTTCACAAACACATCACAACGTTCGCTTTTTCCTTCAACATCACTGATTATTACTCACTGAAGACTTCATGAGACTACAAACATATAAACACATCACTTACTGAACAACGTCTACTCTCACTGGGCAGCCGACTGTTGGGATGTTGATATATTTCCGCTTAGATGAAGAATGACTTATAATCCTAACAAAAAAAAAGGGGAGGGGTGAAACAAAGCGTATTTTCTGGGTCTAAATTGGCATTCAAGGTTGAACAACTTCTCAGATTATGTCCTCATCATTGTACTATACAGGTGAGAGGCATGATTTACAGTCTACAACTAGGCCCGGGCCGATAACACATTTTGCTTGACAATATATTGACCTACAAATATTTGCCGATAATCGATATTACTTCCATTATTTTTATGGGACCAAATTAACCATTGATGTAATGATAATACATAATAATAATAATGCGTGTATATACTTCTGTATAGATGCTGATTATATTGAAAATGAATGGATGGATGAAATTAATTCAGAATGTTTATTCTTCTTTGTACTTTGTAAACACTTTAAGTTTGAAGAGTTTCTTGAAGTGGATCATATTAATACATTGTTTGATTTCTTTGGTTAATCCATTCCATCATTTAAATCTACATACTGATATACTGAAGATCTTAAGTGTTGTACGTGCTTACAAATGTTTTAATTACTGCTTACAAATGTTTTAATTACATTTGTCTCTAAGATTATATTTCTCCTCTTTTGTTGAGAAGAATTGTTGTATATTTACACACACTTAATGAGGACAAGATAATTCACCCGCTTCTTTTCATTCCGCTAAAAGCGACACAAAGGTTGAATGCTCTTGAAGTATGCACATGGCGATTTATCGACGCTGGAAAACTTACCGACTTAATTGGTATTTATCGTCGGTTAGTTGACTTATCGAATATTGGCCCAGGCCTATCTTGAATTAACGTTCACAAGCTCCGAGGCGAGGTAGCAGCTCATGCTGTCACTATAGCAGCAAAGGGAAGTTACCTCTCTATGACAATGTGCTGCTAAAAATAGGTCCTTAATGTTAGCTCCTGTAATAACAATATTGCTAATACTTGGTTAATATTCAGGAAATGTAAATAAAGTTGGTGTTTTTTCAATGGTTATTTAGAGAGCTTTATGGGCAGAATAGAGGACCTGCCATTACCTCAATTCTAAGCTGACTTTTATTTACATTTATTGTTTAAATGCATTAAAAAAACATGTGTTCTTGTCTCTTATAAAGATTGGGATTTACAGGCTAATTATAGGCTAAACTCCAAACAAAAAAATGCAGTTCCCCTTTAAAGGTCAGACTTTTGAATTAGTGTGAACAGGAACTGTGACTGTACAATCGTTATGACTGCACCATAAAGTGAAACACGAGCTTTACCAACACGAGGCATTTTTTGTTTTGTTTGAATCAATGCAAAAATGTCTGTTAATTAAATGCAATAAAATATTTAAAATATTGGACAATTTTGACTAGTAGTTTAAAGGCCTACTGAAATGATTTTTTTTTATTTGAACGGGGATAGCAGATCCATTCTATGTGTCATACTTGATCATTTCGCGATATTGCCATATTTTTGCTGAAAGGATTTAGTATAGAACAACAACGATAAAGTTCGCAACTTTTGGTCTCTGATAAAAAAAAGCCTTGCCTGTACCGGAAGTAGCGTGACGTAGTCAGTTGTTCGCCTCCTCATATTTTCCTATTGTTTTCAATGCAGCTAGAGCGATTCGGACCGAGAAAGCGACGGTAACCCCATTAATTTGAGCGAGGATGAAAGATTTGTGGATGAGGTACGTTAGAGTGACGGACTAGAATGCAGTGCAAGACATATCTTTTTTCGCTCTGACCGTAACTTGGGTACAAGCTGGCTCATTGGATTCCACACTCTCTCCTTTTTCTATTGTGGATCACGGATTTGTATTTTAAACCACCTCGGATACTATATCCTCTTGAAAATGAGAGTCCAGAACGCGAAATGGACATTCACAGTGACTTTTATCTCCACGACAATACATCGGCGAAGCTCTTTAGCTACTGAGCTAACGTGATAGCATCGGGCTCAAATGCAGATAGAAACAAAATAAATAAATCCCTGACTGGAAGGATAGACAGAAGATCAACAATACTATTAAACCATGTACATGTAACTACACGGTTAATAATTCTCAGCCTGGCAAAGCTTAACAATGCTGTTGCTAACGACGCCATTGAAGCTAACTTAGCAACAGGACCTCACAGAGCTATGATAAAAACATTAGTGCTCCACCTACGCCAGCCAGCCCTCATCTGCTCATCAACACCCGTGCTCACCTGCGTTCCAGCGATCGACGGCGCGACGAAGGACTTCACCCGATCATCCGTGCGGTTGGCGGCTAGTCGGCTAGCGTCGGCTAGCGCCGGCTAGCGCATCTGCTATCCAAGTAAGTCCTCCTGGTTGTGTTGCTACAGCCAGCCGCTAATACACAGATCCCACCTACAACTTTCTTCTTTGCAGTCTCCATTATTCATTAAACAAATTGCAAAAGATTCACCAACACAGATGTCCAGAATACTGTGGAATTATGAGATGAAAACAGAGCTATTTTGTATTGTTTTCAATGGGGTACAGATACTTCTGTTTCACTGGCTACGTCACGCGCATACGTCATCATCCAAAGACGTTTTAAACCGGAAGTTTAGCGGGAAATTTAAAATTGCACTTTATAAGTTAACCCGGCCGTATTGGCATGTGTTGCAATGTTAAGATTTCATCATTGATATATAAACTAGCAGACTGCGTGGTCGGTAGTAATGGGTTTCAGTAGGCCTTTAAGTTAAATCATAATAATTTTTGTGACATAAATGTAAGGTAAAAAATGCTTATGTAAGCTTTTTTTTTTAAAAACCTTTTCTTTGTTGACGTTGTCAGACCGATATCCCGGTGAGACATGCTACCAATTGGAATTCATGCCCAGCCTGCATCTGCACATGGTTTCAAGGAATGCATAAATTTAATTGACCCGTTCACGTACCGGTAATTACAATCATTATACTAAATAACCCTATATTTTGTACATTGTCATATAATATACATATTTTACACTACAAACAGGTAAACAAAGTAACATTTGTTAGTGTTTGCATTCATGTGAATATGTCACAAATCAAGTGCCACAAGGTTTACCAGCAAAAAAACAAAACATTACCTAATAAATCATTTATTAGATCATTTGTAGTGTGAAATATTTATAGTAAATGACAAAACACAAAAGTGTAGCATTATTTAGGGTAACGATTGTACTCAAATGAAAGATTTGTTCAATGCGCAATTACATCTTTCCGCATTTCTTTGATTGATATGCATGTCTCGCCACAACACCGGATGTTGCGCACAGCACTGATATTGTGAAGGCTGGATGTGTGCTGCTGTGTTTAATGGCTGCTGTGTTTGTGAGTGAGACATGTCGAGATTGCTTCGCAAAAAACCTGTTGGCTGCTTTCCTGTCTGTATATTGAGCTCGCATCAGTGGTGTCGTCCACAGCAACACAAGCAGATGAGATGTGTTGCGGGTCCTTAGCTCTGTAGTTTGTTCACAGAATTAGCCACCGTTTCACAAGGTTATTTTGACATGGGGGGTGGGAGGTTGGGTGTGGTTTTGGGACGAATAAGCTGCCCGGGACACATGATTTCCCCACACAAACATTCCTTCTGTAACAATGACTTTTCAGTCACAATTATGTCAATTTGCAGGATATTCCACTTTTAACAGTAGATTCCGTTTTTATGGGACAATTCCGTTCAACGTTCACATCGTTAATGCGGATGATCAGAACTATACCCACACACTCCAAACTTGATTTGTAACACAAAGAAAAAACACTTAAAGGCCTACTGAAATTTTTTTTATTTATTTAAACGGGGATAGCAGATCCATTCTATGTGTCATACTTAATAATTTCGCGATATTGCCATATTTTTGCTGAAAGGATTTAGTCGAGAACATCGACGATAAAGTTCGCAACTTTTGGTCGCTGATAAAAAAAAGCCTTGCCTGTACCGGAAGTAGCGTGACGTCACAGGTTGAAAGGCTCCTCACATTTCCCCATTGTTTACACCAGCAGCGAGAGCGATTCGGACAGAGAAAGCGACGATTACCCCATTAATTTGAGCGAGGATGAAAGATTTGTGGATGAGGAACGTGAGAGTGAAGGACTAGAGTGCAGTGCAGGACGTATCTTTTTTCGCTCTGACCGTAACTTAGGTAAAAGGGCTCATTGGATTCCAAACTTTCTCCTTTTTCTATTGTGGATCACGGATTTGTATTTTAAACCACCTCGGATACTATATGCTCTTGAAAATGAGAGTTGAGAACGCGAAATGGACATTCACAGTGACTTTTATCTCCACGACAATACATCGGCGAAGCACTTTAGCTACGTAGCTAACGTGATAGCATCGGGCTTAACTGCAGATAGAAACAAAAGAAATAAACCCCTGACTGGAAGGATAGACAGAAAATCAACAATACTATTAAACCATGGACCTGTAACTACACGGTTAATGCTTTCCAGCCTGGCAAAGCTTAACAATGCTGTTGCTAAGGACGCCATTGAAGCTAGCTTAGCTATAGGACCTCACAGAGCTATGCTAAAAACATTAGCTATCCACCTACGCCAGCCAGCCCTCATCTGCTCATCAACACCCTTGCTCACCTGCGTTCCAGCGATCGACGGAGCGACGAAGGACTTCACCCGATCATCGATGCGGTCGGCGGCTAGCGTCGGATAGCGCGTCTGCTATCCAAGTAAGTCCTCCTGGTTGTGTTGCTGCAGCCAGCCGCTAATACACCGATCCCACCTACAGCTTTCTTCTTTGCAGTCTTCATTGTTCATTAAACAAATTGCAAAAGATTCACCAACACAGATGTCCAGAATACTGTGGAATTTTGCAATGAAAACAGAGCTTTTTGTATTGGATACAATGTGTCCGAATACTTCCGTTTCAACGATTGACGTCACGCGCATACGTCATCATACATAGACGTTTTCAACCGGAAGTTTCGCGGGAAATCTAAAATTGCACTTTATAAGTTAACCCGGCCGTATTGGCATGTGTTGCAATGTTAAGATTTCATCATTGATGTATAAACTATCAGACTGTGTGGTCGGTAGTAGTGGGTTTCAGTAGGCCTTTAACGCACTCCGATCCTTGTCAGGGCAACCAAACAATTCCCAGCAGGCACAAGACAATGATACAATGTTGATGTTTAACGTTGGATCCACGTTGGTGGTTGGGAATTGACCAAATTCCAATGTTCAAATCAACGTCAAAACCTGACATTAAATAAACGTCGTCAAAAAGCATGTTGTTTCAACGTGGTATTTGTGTTGTAGAATATTGCTTGGGAAATGACCACATTTCAATGGTCAAATCAACGTCACAACCTGACATTGAATAAACGTTGTCAAAAAGCATGTTGTTTTAACGTTAGGTTTGTGTTGTAGAATATTGGTTGAAAAACGACCAAAATTCAATGGTCAAATCAACGTCACAACCTGACATTGATTAAACATCATCAAAAAGCATGTTGTTTCAATGTTAGGTTTGAGTTGCTCAATGTCAGGACCTAATTCAACAAGTTCTCAACATTGTCTTATTGTCTTGCGCTTGCTGGGTTGGGAGTTTTATGATAAACCGTTTCTTCCCTATTGAATCATGTAGTCTTATTGAATATATGTTCAGCTTCTTATATTCAGACATATTTTAAGTGTATATTCCTGAGAACCAGCATCTTCTGCATTGGACTTTTGGGTTTTTGCATAAGAGTGCTATTTTTCCACGAAATTTGCTACTCTGGTAAGCGAACTAAAAACTACAACTGTCCATTGCAGAGGACACTGGTTCTCGGGAGGACTTGTCTGAATATATATAACTGTACATACACGATCCTACTGTACTTTAAAGAACCCCATTTAAACCCATCAACAAGCACTTTGTAGACAGAGGCAAGAAGAAACTCCCTTGAAGGGAAAAACAAAACAAGCATCCATGGAGTTCTTGCCTCCTTTACTCGGAACAGCACCCAAAAAACACCCGGATGAGCCTGATGCCCCTTCCAATCAGGTGCTTGATCAAAGTGTGTCTATGGGTACTTTCATTTATTCAGGTCATTGTATTCTCCAGGCATTTAATCGATTGCAAGTGGACATTTTCCCTCTCATCCGAGCAGGAGTCATCAGTACATGCTAATTTAGACTTAGATTAGTTTGATTGAGTCTTGGTTAGATCCAGTCTAGGTCTAGGCTAGACTGGATCTGACCAATATAAGTCTATGAGCATAAACTGATTACATTTGCTCAGATGAGAGGCAAAACGTCTTCTAAGACAAACTGAACAGTCCAGTTGCGATCAGTTGACTTTTTCAAATATATTGAAAAAAAATACTTTGATGTGGAATGGATGTATTTAAAATGTCAATCACCCCTTTGAACACTGAGCCTCCACTTCAGTCTAACTTACAATGTGTTTTAAAGGAATTCTCTTACAACAGAATATCAAATGCCTCTGACTGCAGTGTCGCAGCTTAGCTTGATGCTCTGGCTTCCCTAGATCTCAGCAGGGGGTGGGCGGTGAGATCATCCTTGTAAGAATCTCTCTAACGCTGCCGGGCCTGATAAGAGCAGCCGCAGTAGCTTAAATCAGGCCGCTCTGTGGCAGCAGAAGCTGTAGTGCTTTCTGCAGGCCTGCTTCAGAGGTGCTAGTCCCTGTGTGCTCCAGATCGCTCTGATTAACTGGCTGATGGATAGTCCGACGCCTGGCTCTGTCAGCAGGGCGTTTTTACGTCATAACCCCCCACTCTCCTGCCTTCAGGGATAGGCCAACGTTTCTCATTGCTACGTCATTCCAATCTACCATCTTTTGCTAACAGCAGCCGAGGCCTGAAGTGAGCAGTTCTATCACATAGGAAGTGGTCGATGAATTTGTGTGCGAGTCAGAGGAGGTAGCTAAGGTAAGCTCGACAGTGAAGCCAGCACTGATTGGGTCATAAGGGCCAAAGGGTGCAGAAGAAACGGTGTATCATATTGCCAGGAAGGATACAGGAGAAAGAGAGGGTTGTTACAGCAAGGAAGGATCTGTCAAACTATGAAGGTGTTGGGTTTGATTTATACGGAATGAACGGTTGCAGTGAGCCCACAAACATGACCAAAATGAAATGTATACATATGGAAAATGCAAAGACTCTTCTGTTCATGTTTACTTCTTGGAAGCCACCAATGCCAGCTGCATGAGCCAAATATTTGCAATGTAATGTAATCAATCTAAATATAGGGAGAGAAGGGAACATAATGTGGTTCGAATCGTCTAATCTGGAACCAATACACATACTCTATCTGTTGCCATCCGTCTCTGAATAAGTGCATATGGTTATCTCTGGGTTAAAATCAAACGGCACAAACTGTATATGTTTTTCTTAGGAAAAATATCTCCCTGACCTCTCTGAAAGAGTCAAAGAAAACGGAGCAAGGGCATACATTTTCGATACAGCTCTTCTATTAGATTTGCAGTTGTACCTAATGGTGTGAGTGTTGAATGAACATTCATAGCGACAAAGTCTGTGTTTGAGCTCTCACCAGCCCACACAACCCTTCAGTGCTCCTCTCGGCTCCTCTGGCTGTGATCGCTATCTGCACACAGGGACCTTCTGTTGCTCCCTCAAGCCTGTTTCACATCATGAAAACAAACAGTTTGAAAGAGCAGACACACGAGGCTCAGGCCATTCAAAGGGGTGGAACGAGTAAACAATGTGCACCAGGGGTTTATTTTGGACACACAGCTTTTATAGACATGTTAAATCCTTTTTCACTATCATGGCAACCTGTAACCTGCCTATGTCTCCACCCGCATGCGTGGGTGTGGAAAATCAAATCAATAATGGTACTTTCAACATGATGCGGAAGAGACACACAAGATACACTATATTGCCAAAAGTATTTAACCACCTGCCTTGACTCACATACGAACTTGAATTGCCATCCTATTCCTAACCCATAGGGTTCAATATGATGTCAGTCCACCTTTTGCAGCTATTACAGCTTCAACTCATCTGCGAAGGCTGTCCACAAGGTTGTGCAGTGTGTTTATAGGAACTTTCGAGCATTATTCCAAAAGCGCATTGGTGAGGTTACACACTGATGTAGGTCGAGAAGGCCTGGCTCTCAGTCTCCTTTCAGATTCATCCCAAAGGTGTTCTATCGGGTTCAGGTCAGGACTCTGTGCAGGCCAGTCAAGTTCATCCACACCAGACTCTGTCATCCATGTCTTTATGGACCTTGCTTTGTGCACTAGTGCACAGTCATGTTGGAAGAGGAAGGGACCCGCTCCAAACTGTTCCCACAAGGTTGGGAGCATGGAATTGTCCAAAATGTTTTGGTATCCTGGAGCATTCAAAGTTCACTGGAACTAAGGGGCCAAGCCCAACTCCTGAAAAACAACACCACACCATAATTCCTCCATCACCAAATTTCACACTCGACACAATGCAGTCCGAAATGTAGCGTTCTCCTGGCAACCTCCAAACCCAGACTGGTCCATCAGATTGCCAGATGGAAAAGCGTGATTCATCACTCCAGAGAAGGCGTCTCCACTGCTCTAGAGTCCAGTGGTGACGTGCTTTACACCACTGCATCCCACGCTTGGCATTGGACTTGGTAATGTATGGCTTAGATGCAGCTGCTTGGCCATGGAAACCCATTCCATGAAGCTCTCTGCGTACTGTACGTGGGCTAATTGGAAGGTCACATGAAGTTTGGAGCTCTTTAGCAACTGATTGTGCAGAAAGTTTTTGCACTATGCGCTTCAACATCCGCTGACCCCTCTCTGTTGGTTTACGTGGCCTACCACTTGGTGGCTGAGTTGCTGTTGTTCCCAAACTCTTCACTTTTCTTATAAAAAAGTTGACTTTGAAATATTTAGGAGCGAGGAAATTTCACGACTGGATTTGTTGCACAGGTGGCATCCTATGACAGTTCCACGCTGGAAATCACTGAGAGCGGCCCATTCTTTCACAAATGTTTGTAGAAACAGTCTCCATGCCTAAGTGCTTGATTTTATACACCTGTGGCCGGGCCAAGTGATTAGGACACCTGGTTCTGATCATTTGGATGGGTGGCCAAATACTTTTGGCAATGTAGTGTATCTTACATTCCAGTTGCCCTTGCACAAAATACACAGTGTCAGTTAAAACTGGTACATATGATCGTATTGACCGCCATTTTCAATGCAAGCTCAAGTAACCAAATATGGTTATTTTCCCTCTAGAGTGATACATTTTCCGTTTAGGTGCAAGGGCACCAAAGTAAGTACCGTATTTTTCGGAGTATAAGTCGCTCCCGAGTATAAGTCGCACCGGACGAAAATGCATAATAAAGAAGGAAAAAAACATATACGTCGCACTGGAGTATAAATCGCATTTTTGGGGGAAATTTATTTGATAAAACCCAACACCAAAAATAGACATTTGAAAGGCAATTTAAAATAGATAAAGAATAGTGAACAACAGGCTGAATAAGTGTACGTTATATGAGGCATAAATAACCAACTGAGAACGTGCCTGGTATGTAAACGTAACATATTATGGTAAGAGTCATTCAAATAACTATAACATATAGAACATGCTATACGTTTACCAAACAATCTGTCACTCCTAATCGCTAAATCCCATGAAATCTTATACGTCTAGTCTCTTATGTGAATGAGCTAAATAATATTATTTGATATTTTACGGTAAATATTTTACGGTAATGTGTTAATCATTTCACACAAGTCGCTCCTGAGTATAAGTCGCACCCCCGGCCAAACTATGAAAAAAACTGCGACTTATAGTCTGAAAAATACGGTATATAATGTAATTGCCCAAATGAAACACAAATCAATCAATCAATCAATCAATGTTTATTTATATAGCCCCAAATCACAAAAGTCTCAAAGGGCTGCACAAGCCACAACGACATCCTCGGTACAGAGCCCACATAAGGTACGTCGATGTGAATGACTATGAGAAACCTTGGAGAGGACCGCATATGTGGGTAACCCCCCCTCTAAGTACAGTCCTTAATGGATCTAACATACCAGTGAGAGTCCAGTCCATAGTGGGGCTAGCAGGAGACCATCCCGAGCGGAGACGGGTCAGCAGCGCAAAGATGTCCACAACCGATGCACAGGCGAGCGGTCCACCCCGGGTCCCAACTTTGGACAGCCAGCACTTCATCCATGGTCACCGGAACCGGAATAACCCGGCGAGGGGGCAGAGGAGAAAAGAAAACGAAAGGGGGGTCTAATTTAAAGGCTAGAGTATACAAATGACTTTTAAGATGGGACTTAAATGCTTCTACTGAGGTAGCATCTCTAACTGTTACCGGGAGGGCATTCCAGAGTACTGGAGCCCGAATAGAAACGCTCTGTAGCCCGCAGACTTTTTTTGGGCTCTGGGAATCACTAATAAGCCGGAGTTCTTTGAACGCAGATTTCTTGCCGGGACATATGGTACAATACAATCAGCAAGATAGGCTGGAGCTAAACCGTGTAATATTTTATACGTAAGTAGCAAAACCTTAAAGTCACATCTTAAGTGCACAGGAAGCCAGTGCAGGTGAAACCAGTATAGGCGTAATATGATCAAACTTTCTTGTTCTTGTCAAGAGTCTAGCAGCCGCATTTTGTACCATCTGTAATCTTTTAATGCTAGACATAGGGAGACCCGAAAATAATATGTTACAGTAATCGAGACGAGACGTAACGAACGCATGAATAATAATCTCAGCGTCGCTAGTGGACAAAATGGAACGAATTTTAGTGGTATTACGGAAAAGAAAGAAGTTTAGTTTTAGTAACACTCTTAATGTGTGACTCAAACGAGAGAGTTGGGTCAAAGATAATACCTAGATTATTTACTGAGTCGCCTTGTGTAATTGTTTGGTTGTCAAATGTTAAGGTGGTATTATTAAATAGATGTCGGTGTTGAGCAGGACCGATAATCAGCATTTCCGTTTTCTTAGTGTTGAGTTGCAAAAAGTTAGCGGACATCCATTGTTAAATTTCATTAAGACACGCCTCCAGCTGACTACAATCCGCCGTGTTGGTCAGCTTTAGGGGCATGAAGAGTTGGGTGTCATCAGCATAACAGTGAAAGCTAACACCGTATTTGCATATGATGTCACCTAGCGGCAGCATGTAAATACTAAAGAGTGCAGGGCCAAGAACCGAACCCTGGGGGACTCCTCACGTTACCTTAACAAAGTCCGATGTCACATTGTTATGGGAGAAACACTGCATCCTGTCAGTAAGATAAGAGTTAAACCAAGACAAGGCTAAGTCTGACATACCAATACATGTTTTGATACGCTCTGATAAAATATTATGATCGACGGTATCGAAAGCAGCGCTAAGATCAAGAAGCAGCAACATAGATGACGCATCAGCATCCATCGTTAGCAATAGATCATTAGTCATTTTTGCGAGGGCTGTCTCCGTAGAGTGATCTGCCCTGAAACCGGATTGAAAAGGTTCACAGAGATTGTTAGACGCCAAGTGTTCATTTAGCTGCTGTGCAACAATTTTTTCGAGGATTTTCGAGATAAACGGAAGGTGCCGTTTGCACTCCGATACACCCACTCACTGCCCTTCAGCATGTGTCCTGCCGCCTTCATGTGATTTTACTACTAAATTAAAGCCCTACTGTCTGGATATGCTGATATTTCTAACCTGAAATATAAGCTAAATGAAAGAAATGTGTCTCCCAGCGCAAACAGTTTTGACTGGCATGGCGAAATGAACACCAGCTGAGAGCCTGTAAGAAACGTTTCCCAACAAATTAAATCTTATGGCAAATTAAAAATGGCCACGGGCTGCACTAATACTCTGCAAATCACTGGATAAGTGGCAGTCACATCTGATTTCTCATGGCATGCCTGCACATGTGTAAGTCGGCTGGAGCCATGAGGACAAGGCGGTGGATGGAATGGATGGCATACAGTGTGCAATGTTATTTTCCCAGCTAGTGTATTAATCACACAGATGGAGGCGGTGCATGTGTGTTCGTGTCACAAGCGTTTTCCACATGGGCATGACCTATTTGCGCATACATGATGCATGGTACACAAGATGCACAGATAACACACCGCTCTCGTGCGGTTGTTGTTTCACCTCCTCTTCCCCGCTGTCCCGAACACTCCCACTCATTCAGGCTTTGACACACATGCTTCATTGCACCACTACCTATTACCATTGTCAAAAACATCCACACCAATTCCTTTTTTTTTTCCAGTATCAAATAATGTTCAACACTTTTTCCTCTGTGAGCCATGGCAATTAACGGCCCGTTAGCACTGAGTCAGCGCCAAAAAAAGAATGCCAGCTGTCCTAAAAATTGAGCCAGTGTCCCACATATATCTATTTCTTTGATGTACTTTAGCAACTTTGTGGTTATATAGTAAGCAATGTTCCCTCTAATTTTTAATGTGTGAGCAAATGCAAAAACTCGCTGAGCATTCAGTGGAGCACATGTGAGCGACGTCAGGCGTGCACACTGTGGCCATACCAGCAGCACATCTGCCCCAAAGCTGACTAAATAACAAGTTAAATGTTTTATTATTATAATCAAATGACTGCAGTCATTTCCATTCATCCATCTATCCTTTTTCTACCGCTTGTCCCTATCAGGGTCACAGGGGTAGCTGGAGCCTATCCCAGCTGCATTAGGGCACCATGAGATTATTTTCTAATTATAGTGTTTTGGCCCACTTACAATGACAATAACATAAAATATTGTTTTTCATGAACTGTGTACCAGTATTGTATGTCTGGGTGGAGGTCCTGCTTTGGAAATAATGTGTACCCTTTTCAGATATCGCATTTAGTTCCCATTAAAACATTCACATGTTGCACAATGAGATGTAAGCATGGGATCATGTGTACATTACTATAACTTTTTGTTTGCAAAATATATATTTTTATTAGTATTTATTTAATATAACAACATAATTTCACGATTAATATTTATAAATTAAGATTCTTAATAAATGACAGTAGAATAAGCACACATTTGATGGGTAAATCACAGTGTAATGACCCGGAATTACACATTATGTGTGGTGTTGGAGTTGTCCGACTTTTTGTGTGGTTGGTTTTGGTCTGGTTTGTGTGGCAGAAAATGACCAATTTTGCTAGATAGACATGTGTTACCAATGCTTTTGGTCATTTGTTTATGGCCGACAATAAAGAGTTTTGCTCAAGAAAGTGATAAATAAAAAACCCGACAAAAATTTAAAAATACAGCAAATATTTACTTCAAGGCTCCACACCAGTACTGTTCTTTTTAGAATGTAAAATAGTTTTGTTCTTATATATGAGCCTATTTATAAGCACAGTACAGGGTTAAGTTATTTATTTATTTTTTTGTGGTATCTAGTAAGTGGAAATTATATATTATTATTATTATTATATATTATTATATATCGACTTCAGAAATTCGAGTACCGTGTCAGCCCTACTACCTATTACTGCAATTTTTCTAACTTGTTTATTATTTTGAGTCGTAACGTATATTTATGTTGTGCAATGGGGTGGTTATCATTCATAACTAGCCTAAGCACAGATCACTTTCAGGCCATCCTCCTGAGATCCTGTGTAATCTTCATTAATATACTGCATATATATATATATATATATATATATATATATATATATATATATATATATATATTATATAAAATATATATATTATATAAAATATATATAATATATATATATACAGTCACGATCAAAAGTTTACATACTTAAATACTGTGTTTACATACATAGATAATATGTTCTTTACATACTTGTAAAGAACATAATGTCATGGCTGTCTTGAGTTTCCAATAATTTCTACAACTTTTATTTTTTTGTGATAGAGTGATTAGATTCTTAATAAATGGAATGAAACTGGTAGCGTCCGCTGGTCACAAAAACATTCATGAAGTTTGGTTCTTTTATGAATTTATTATGGGTCTACTGAAAATGTGACTAAATCTGCTGGGTCAAAAGTATACATACAGCATTGTTAATATTTGGTTACGTGTCCCTTGGCAAGTTTCAAATGATAATGGAACTGTGGCAGTGGAGCGTCACTCTGAGTGGTTAACTACGCTTCACAACACACCTTATACAAGCCCGGTTTGCCAGAGAATAAGACCTAGCAGAAACAATCTTTGATGTACTTTAGCGACTTTGTGGTTATATATAGTAAGCAATGTTCACTCTCATTTTTAATGTGTGAGCAAATGCAAAAACTCCCTGAGCATTCATTACGGTTGTCTGTTCAACATCTACCCGCTTGAAGCCAAACCACCGCCAGAATTAATTATTCCTCAATTTGTTACCAGATTCGCACCTTCTTTCTCTCGTATTGCCACTCGCACTGCTCCGCTAGCATCACAGCTAACGTTACCATGTCGCTACCACTCTGCTCCGCGAGGGCGTATGAGGTTGAACGCACGTCAGTATGTGACGTATGTAAGAAGGTGCACTTGTTTTATGTCTCTGTGAGAAGAAGAGACAAGACAGAGTGACAAACACCTGAAGTGTAATGCCCGCAGCTAAAAGCAACTGTGTGAGAATGTATACTCGAATATCAAGATAGTAATTTTCTATATCGCACAGAGACAAACACGCGATATATTGAGTATATTCGATATATCGCCTAGCTCTAATATACAGTATATATATATTTGTATATACATTAGGGGTGTAACGGTTTTGTAGATACCAGGAATTTCGATTTCAAAGTCTTCACAATAACGCTGTGGCGGTATGAAACAAAAACTTGGTGTGTACTTTCTTTTACTGGCACTTTAGCGTTGATTGGGCCTGAAAAAAACTACATCCCCCAGAATCCTCTGTGCAGCGCTGGAGCGGCAAGGTAGGGGCATGGAACGCCCTAAGTGAAGTGTGTTTGTATTAGATGGGAAGACTTGTTGTTTTCGGACATTTCATCAAAATCTGACCAGAACATTTGGATTTATGTTCCTAACAAACAGAAAAAAAAAACCCTGGCGAAAACATAACCTCTTTGGCGGAGGTAAGAAAGTCTGCAAAACAAAGCGCACCACTTTCATCTTGAGCGTTTCCAGTTAACTGGTCCCGTAGAACCGCAGGGACGGAAATCACAAAAAAAACTATGTTGCGGGAAATACGAGTAAACTGAAAAACTTCTCGATGAAACCTCGATCAAACCATCCATTTTCCACCACTTGTCTCACTTTATGTCGCGGGTGGTTGGAGCCTGACGAGCTGCGCTCGGGCACCCTGGCCAAGTCGCCACCTCATAAACCGTCACCCAGAAAAAATACTTGAAGCCAAACATCAGTTTGTAAGTTTTTTACATTATTGAACGGAAATTGTTTATTTAGTTTGTGTGTGTGTGGGTGTGTGTGTTTGTGTGTGTGTGTGTGTGTGGAGGGTTTATTTCTCGGGAGGGTATGACAGTTGTTGGTCAATCTCACCTTGGGTTCTGACTTGTGGATTACTTTGAGTCTTACTGTTCATTTCTTTATGCCAGGCGACATTCATCAATAACTGTCAAAGGTGATTGTGCTAATTATACAAGACTTCTGTTGCCAGTGTGTGTAGGCAAGCTTACATTGGGTCTTGACTTTATGGATTACTTTGAGTTATTCTGTTTTTTTGCAAAGTAATTTATATGAATAATAAGTACAAGGAATAATATTTATTGCTGTGAAACCCACTAAAGTCGCTATGTCTATTACACCCACCCTTTCCTACTGGGCTGGGGCCAGGATGTATACTGCACTCAGTAGTTAAATGAAGCACATTTTATTACCAGGCATGTCTAAGCCTATTATGAATTGCCCCTTAGCTTTCTTCTTGTTATATTAACCAATTTACCTCACTGCTAGTTTATTACTAAGGACTCCATATACATTTTGTCAGAAGAAAGTGAAGACCATTAGTATGTTTGACAGCAGAGCACGTTTTGAAGACCTATACCCAGTTATGTGAGGATGAGGTTAGTTCTGCTTCATTTTATAAAAAGGTCAAGCATTAAGGGGGTTAAATTGCTTCTAAATGGGATCTGCAGGGCAGTCATAGCCAAACCTGAGCATGTTTGGCATTGTGTGCTCGCCAAGCTATCATTAAGCACTGGAAGGAGTTCCTCATGCAGCTCATAATCTACCAACGCTTAACGAACTCCACTCCAATTGGGCGATGGCTGGCTAACAAGTGCCATTTTTTTACTTAAAGTCCCAAAACTGAATGCGCCGCTCAAGCAAAACACCAGTTTTATCGTTTCATGATTTCTCCATGAATATCATTTTGGAAGCTCTGCTCCAGCTGCATGCTCCCGGGGAGTGAATGCAAGCGTGAATCTCCAGAGCCACTTGGATAAGAATACTCCATGCAACACTGCATTTTGCTAAATAACCAATGTTTGATAGACAAACGTTTCGCTGTATGATCCCTCCGGGTGTGAGGGGAATAAATTAGCATGCCAATTGTGCTGAAGGGAAGAAAGGAAAACGATAAGTTGCTTTGCCAACAACAAAAATCAGACAAATAACAGGTGATTGCACAGAATAGACATCTTCCTCTACAGCCTGGTATTTTTCTTAGAGCAGCGGTCCCCAAGCTATGGCCTGTCAGCGTCTAATCGAGTTAGAAAAAAAAAATAAAAATAGATATATGTTAAACTGTCATGTCCAGCCATGGAGGCTAATATTGTTGATGTAAATGCAGTACCAATTTACTTTACAAACTGGGATAGTTGCCCTATTTGTATTTGACTTTATTAAATGTTTGGATACATTTAGTGTTTTGCTACAAAGCGTAACTACAATAGAGATTCCAGTAGCTTAGCTATTTTTAAAACTGCGTAACGTAGTAGTGTCCAAAAAAGCTACAAAGGGAGAAAATGGACTGCAAATCCTTCCAATTGACCATGACCATTACTGCTGCTTGGCCCTCCTACGCCGGGGATTCAACGGGGGGGCACGACTAAAAACAATATGGAGAAACTCCATGATGATTTGTTGATTTACATATGAGAAAGTCCACAATGATTGGTTGGTTTGCATATGACAAAGTCCATGATGATTGGTTGGTTTACATATGAGAAAGTCCATGATGATTAGTTGGTTTACATATGAGAAAGTCCATGATGATTGGTTGGTTTACATATGAGAAAGTCCATGAGGATTGGTTGGTTTGCATATGAGAAAGTCCATGAGGATTTGTTGGTTTACGTATTAGAAAGTCCATGATGATTGCTTGGTTTACGTATGAGAAGGTCCATGATGATTGGTTGGTTTGCATATGAGAAAGTCCATGAGGATTGGTTGGTTTGCATATGAGAAAGTCCATGATGATTGGTTGGTTTGCATATGAGAAAGTCCATGAGGATTGGTTGGTTTACATATGAGAAAGTCCATGATGATTGGTTGGTTTACATATGAGAAAGTCCATGAGGATTGGTTGGTTTGCATATGAGAAAGTCCATGAGGATTTGTTGGTTTACGTATTAGAAAGTCCATGATGATTGCTTGGTTTACGTATGAGAAGGTCCATGATGATTGGTTGGTTTGCATATGAGAAAGTCCATGAGGATTGGTTGGTTTGCATATGAGAAAGTCCATGATGATTGGTTGGTTTGCATATGAGAAAGTCCATGTGGATTGTTTGGTTTACATATGAGAAAGTCCATGATGATTGGTTGGTTTACATATGAGAAAGTCCATGAGGATTGGTTGGTCTACGTATGATAAAGTTTGTTATGATTGGTTGGTTTGCATATGAGAAAGTCCATGATGATTGGTTGGTTTACATATGAGAAAGTCCATGAGGATTGGTTGGTGTACATATGAGAAAGTCCATGAGGATTGGTTGGTTTACATATGAGTAAGTCCATGAGGATTTGTTGGTGTACATATGAGAAAGTCCATGAGGATTGGTTGGTTTACATATGAGAAAGTCCATGAGGATTTGTTGGTTTACGTATGAGAAAGTCCATGAGGATTTGTTGGTGTACATATGAGAAAGTCCATGAGGATTGGTTGGTTTACATATGAGAAAGTCCATGATGATTGGTTGGTATATCAATCAATCATCAATCAATGTTTACATATGAGAAAGTCCATGAGGATTGGTTGGTGTGCATATGAGGAGAAAGTCCATGAGGATTGGTTGGTTTACATATGAGAAAGTCCATGAGGATTGGTTGGTTTACATATGAGAAAGTCCATGAGGATTGGTTGGTTTACAGATGAGAAAGTCCATGAGGATTGGCTGGTTTATGTAAGGTGTTAGGGCCAATCACAGACAAGATAGGGCGGGTCATGACACTTTAAACCATGAAGCCAAATCTTAACACATTGCCCGAAATGATGGCAAGGGTCTTGTTTAAATAACTATGTTTCATCCAGGGTGTATCAATAGGCTGTCAGCACTTTTATTTAATGGACATTAATTACAACATTTTCTAAACATTCTGTTTTGTTTTGGTTGACTAACAGCTGTGTGAGCAAGCCATTCAGGGATGAGGGAGGCCAAGGAAAAGTGTCAATGTCGATTACTTCATGCTGCTTATTTAGCTGGTATAAAAGTTCAAAGGATTCCAGTCCTGGCACTAACATATGTTCACTTTTATTGATTTATGTTCATGTAAAGATGGAGTTTGTTAATGTTTGTTTTGTGATGAACATATTTTGCACGTTTCCTTTGGCCAGGTTATTGTAATTTTGCCACTGTGGCTTCTGTTGAAACAATAATTTACCCCGTGCTCAAATGTCCCCATTCCAATAGAGTACTGTAAATCTGTTGGTGTTTATTTGATATTATTATTATTGTTTAACTGCCTTTAAATTATTATATGTAATATAATTTTTTACATGGTACTGCAACTTTGCAAGTTAAAAGAAATGTTAAAATGTTAAAAAGCCAGACAGAGGGCATGCTTCCCGTTTGTGTTTATTATAATAAACAAACTGAGCATGTATTCTCTGCTTGTTTGTTTGGTGAAAAGTTGTACGTTAAGTTGAGTTATATATTTACATGTACGTAGTGTTGATGTAGCAAACTACTTTTGCTGTGTATCTTGTAGTGTAGCTTGCTACAAGTCTCTGGAGTTAGCTACCCCTGTAGCTTTAATTGAGAGTAACTAGTAGCTTGGCGTACTACATTTTCCAAGTAGCTTACCCGTCACTGTGGATATACAAATAGATAGCCCGACTCCCGGCCAAATTATTTTAACCCAATGTGGCCCTCGAGTCAAAAATGTTGCCTGCCTCAGAGTGTGACTTACTGGATTGTTACTTTTACAAATCCAGGATTCACTGGCCTTTTGCTTACTGAACATGGAATTGAGTTTTAAAAGGTGTTTAGAGGAATATTTCTCCATACCCATGCTTCTTGCCAATAACTTGTATAGAGTTTGAAATGCGGTTTATTTACAGTCCATCTCGGTTTTGTTTGAGGTCTCTTCCTTTTGAGGGATTGTTTGCCTTTTGTCCGTCACCTATTAGGTCTTTATATATAAGACGTGCGGTTCTAGACCTGAGAGTGCCCTGAGATAAGATAAATATAAATCGAACAGGCCTAATTGTCTTCAAGATGAAATGTGCCACATCTTTATTGCCATTTCCAAATAGCCTAGCTTGGGTGTCAAACTCTGGCCCGTGGGCCAAATTTGGCGCGCCATGTTATTTCACTTGGCCCTTGAGGCGATATCAAATTAACACGAGAGCTGGCCCGCCGATTATATACAGTGGCGGTGCCGCGGTAACACCGCATTCACCGCTAATTCTCATACTTGCCAACCCTTCGGGAGACCCCAAATTTCAGTGCCCTTCCCGAAAATCGTCACGTCAGCTTTTCATCCAGTCCGAGTACTGGCCCAGGAACATAATATAGATGATAGATGATAGATGGGTTATACTTGTATAGCGCTTTTCTACCTTCAAGGTACTCAAAGCGCTTTGACACTATTTCCACATTTACCCATTCACACACACATTCACACACTGATGGCGGGAGCTGCCATGCAAGGCGCTAACCAGCAGCCATCAGAGGCAAAGGGTGAAGTGTCTTGCCCAAGGACACAACGGACGTGACTAGGAAGGTAGAAGGTGGGAATTGAACCCCAGTAACCAGCAACACTCCGATTGCTGGCACAGCCACTCTACCAACTTCATATGTGCGTCTTCTGCACGAACACACAAGTGAATGCATGCATACTTGATCAACAGCGATTCAGGTTACACTGAGGGTGGCCGTATAAACAAATTTAACACTGTTAGAAATATACGCCACACTGTGAACCCACACCAAACAAGAATGACAAACACATTTCGGGAGAACATCCGCACCGTAACACAACATAAACACAACAGAACAAATACCCAGAATCATTTGCAGCACTAACGCTTCCGAGACGTTACAAGGTGTGTGTGGGTGGGGGGGTTTGGTGGTAGTGGGGGTGTATTTTGTAGTATCCCGGAAGAGTTAGTACTGCAAAGGGTTCTGGGTATTTGTTCTGTTGTGTTTATGTTGTGTTACGGCACAGGAAACATAGAAGCAAGAACCAGGAATATCCAAACGTAACAGTTGCATGGAGAAAAAAATGAAGCCAGACTGAGCGTGGCAAGAAAGGTAAATAAATAGCTTTCTGATTAGTGGTCGACTGCAGGTGAGCGTGCCAACCACTAACCAGAGGCAGGTGAACCCAATTAATCCCCATAGAAACCAAAACAAAACCAGAGGTGCACAAAACAGGAACTCAGGGAGTCCAAAAATAACAGAACATAACTAAACAAAACATGATCCGGCCACAGATCATGACACTTTAATGTTGTGTAATTTAATAAAAACCTTATTTTCAAGCTGATTTTGCCTTGGTGGTGGGCCATGCTTGTTAGATTAAGGGAAAACCCTGCCTTAATCTGTTGTTGCTATGTGTTTTTTAGTAGACTGGAAATGTAATTGTTACGAGTATCATTGAAGAAAAAATTGCAATCTGAGTTTATTCTTTAACAGTCAGAGGCATCAGTTGAAGATGCCTCTGAGGAATGGCATTCCACTCCTAAATTAAGAGGCATTGACTATCAGTCAACAGGGTTGTGTTAGCTACTCTTTTGATTGATTGATTGACACTTTTATTAGTAGATTACACAATACAGTACATATTCCGTACAATTGACCACTAAATGGTAACACCCGAGAAAGTTTTTCAACATCTTTAAGTCGGGGTCCACGTTAATCAATTCATGGTACAAATAAATACTATCAGCTTAATACAGTCATCACACAAGTTAATCATGAGAATATATGCATTGAATTATTTACATTATTTACAATCTGGGGGCTGGGATGTGGAGGGGGTTGGGTCGGGGCGGGGTTAGGTTGGATTGCTACCAGCATATTTCAGTCATCAACAATTATATCATCTGAGAAATGGACATTAAAACAGTGTAGGTCTGACTTGGTAGGATATGTACAGCGAGCAGAGAACATAGTGAGCTCAGAAAGCATAAGAAAAAGTATATACATTTAATTATTTACATTTGATTAATTATAATCCGGGGAGGTGGGATGTGGTGGGGGGAGGGTGTTAGTCTAGGGTTGTAGTTGCCTGGAGTTGTTCTTTTAGAGCGGTTTTGAAGGAGGATAGAGATGCACTTTCTTTTACATCTGTTGGGAGTGCATTCCATATTGATGTGGCATAGAAAGAGAATGGGTTAAGACCTTTGTTAGATCGGAATCTGGGTTTAACATGGTTTGTGGAGCTCCCCCTGGTGTTGTGGTTATGGCGGTCATTTACGTTATGGAAGCAGTTTGACATGTACTTCGGTATCAGGGAGGTGTAGCGGATTTTATAGACTAGGCTCAGTGCAAGTTGTTTTACTCTGTCCTCCACCCTGAGCCAGCCCACTTTGGAGAAGTGGGTAGGAGTGAGGTGTGATCTGGGATGGAGGTCTAGAAGTAACCTGACTAGCTTGTTCTGGGATGTTATTCTCTTACCAAGTGCTGGTCCCACAAGTGTTCAGTTGATTCGAGGTCACCACTGTTGCATTTAATGATTACAAGCCAGTTTTCCAGTGATAAAGATTCCGCCCCAAAGCTTCACAATTCCACCAAAAGTGAAGATTTGGCACATCCCACAATGTGTTGTTTGATGTTTATATTCCTTGTGTCTACAGGTGTTCCTTCCAGCCCAAGGAATGTCATTTCCATCGTGAATGAGACCTCCGTGATCCTGGAGTGGCATTCTCCCAGGGAGACGGGCGGCCGGGACGATGTTGTTTACAACATCCTGTGCAAAAAGTGTCAGGCCGACCGCCGCGCCTGCTCCCACTGCGACGACAACGTGGAATTTGTCCCTCGTCAGCTGGGTCTGACCGAGACCAGGGTGTTCATCAGCAACCTTTTGGCGCACACGCTCTACAGCTTTGAGATACAAGCTGTCAACGGCGTGAGCAATAAAAGCCCCTATCCGTCCCAGCACGTGTCCATAGACATCACCACCAACCAGGCCGGTAAGTGGCTGTTTTGACAAGGTGTGATAATGATGAAGATGGGAATAATTAGCCTCAAGTCATCTTTTAATTATGCTTTACTGAATGTATTTTGTAAACCCCCCCCCTGCAAGTCAGGCTGCCACTTGCCCTTGCTGGAAAACTCTTGTTTTATTATTTATATACAATTTGTCTGAAACATTTCCGTTTTTTTTTTTTTTTTGCACACTGTGCATATCAGCTTCTCAGCTCACTGCATGACTGACTGCAGTGCCAAAGGGACTCCACATAGCTCAGCTGTGAATAATAATTGAAGGTTTGCAGCACAATGGTCGCTTGTAGAAGGGCAGGCAGGAATGCAATATCTCAAACAATTCAAACCTTGATTTCCGAACCCATCATTTTTTTAAACTTTTCGATTAACGAACTACTGATTGGATAAAAATATACTTTGGTCTACAAATTTTGTCTCCATTTATGAACGTTTCATCCAGTCATTGTGGGCGGGATGTTCATCCATTCAGTTAGCTACTGTGATACACTATATTGCTAATAGTATTTGGTCACCTGCCTTGACTGACATATGAACTTGAAGTGCCATCCCATTCCTAACCCATAGGGTTCAATATGATGTCGGTCCACCTTTTGCAGCTATTACAGCTTCAACTCTTCTGAGAAGGCTGTCCACAAGGTTGCGCAGTGTGTTTATAGGAACACCATTCTTCCAAAAGCGCATTGGTGAGGTCACACACTGATGTTGGTTGAGAAGACTTGGCTCTCAGTCTCCGTTCTAATTCATTCCAAAGGTGTTAAATCATGTTCAGGTCAGGACTCTGTGCAGGCCAGTCAAGTTCATCCACACCAGACTCTGTCATTCATGTATTTATGGACCTTGCTTTGTGTACTGGTGCACAGTCATGTTGGAAGAGGAAGGGGCCCGCTCCAAACTGTTCCCACAAGATGTGGAGCATGGAATTTTCCAATATGTTTTGGTATCCTGAATCATTCAAAGTTCCTTTCATTGGCCCAACTCTTGAAAAGCAACCCCACACCATCATTCCTCCTCCACCAAATTTCACACTCGGCACAATGCAGTCCGAAATGTAGCGTTCTCTTGGCAACCTCCAAACCCAGACACGTCCATCAGATTGCCAGATGGAAAAGCGTGATTCATCACTCCAGAGAAGGCGTCTCCACTGCTCTCGAGTCCAGTGGTGACATGCTTTACACCCCTGCATCCCACGCTTTGCATTGGACTTGGAGATTCATGGCTTAGATGCAGCAGACAGTTGACTTTGGAATATTTAAGAGCGAAGACATTTCACGACTGGATGTGTTGCACAGGTGGCATCCTATGACAGGTCCACGCTGGAAATCACTGAGCTCCTGAGAGCGGCCCATTCTTTCACAAATGTTTCTAGAAATAGTCTCCATGCCTAAGTGCTTGATTTAATACACCTGTGGCCGGGCCAAGTGATTAGGACACCCGATTCTCATCATTTGGATGGGTGGCCAAATACAATATAGTGTATTTTGTGGGCTACTTAAGTGTTCTTTTTTCAGATTTTTTTACAATATTTTTCTAGTTTTGCAAGCTCAATATGAGTTGAAAGAAATACGTTATTTACTGTTTGAAACATTCTTTAGTGAATTTTTGTATTCCGAATAATTTTAGCGACCTGCATGTTAAAGCTAAAGAGTTTTGTGATTTCAAACAGTGAGTGCACCACAGGGCTAGTGACTGTGTGTGTCGGCAGGGGGGCTGCATAAGGAGGACAGTTCAGCTCGCTGTTGTTGTTTTTTGGCTTTGTTTTTAAATAGAAAGTTGATCCATTGCCCCCTTGTTATGTCTGTTTGATATACACTTTATATTGTGTTCAAAGTGTACAAACCTTTACTAAAATATGGACTTTTGTTGAGGCATTTCCCTTGTTTATTATTGAGACATTTGCTTCAATATACAAACAAACCCTGTTCAAGAACCAATTAAGATTGTAAACTCAGGTTCCACTGCGCGATACTTAAAGGGGAACTGCACTTTTTTTTCTGGAATTTTCGTTGACAGTCATTATAAGAGAAAATAAGACAAACGTTTTTATTTGTATTTTTGCATTCTAACGTGTAAAAATCAGGTTTTTCGGTTACATTCTCTAACCTGTATAATAGCCAAGCTGTAGCAACATTGTTATTTTAAGAGTGAACTCTGAGAAACTATTTTTCTAGCGTAGCAACACATCGGCGTGTTACGGTATTAGCCGTGGAAGCCAACTACGGAAAGAGATAAGCTAGCTTATGTGTCAGCACGAATAGTGTTTGAGTTTGTAATACACAACACAATGCGATAAGACACCAATCTGTACTGAGTGAAAAACATGAACAATCATAATACAGTATCTGTAAAGTATTATTTCATGTTTTGTTTGTACACAGCTAGCTAGACGGTGTATGTTGTCTGTCATGATACACGCATGGCGTGCTGCATGTATCATGATCAATATTAAAGTGACTCACTCCATGGACAGTTGTTTGTTTGGTCCAGCTGGTCCTATTACGTTTTTTATGGTTTATTTGGGGTAAACACGCTATTTATGTCGAAATAGCTCGTCTCCAAATTCCACATTTATAGCGACGTCATTTTCACCTCACTGTTGGCTTCCGTCTCACCCTCTTCTTTGTGCTCGCTTCTAGAAACAGTAGTTAATCCTCTTTTTATTGAGCTTTAAAAAGATAAGATTGCGAATCCTCATTTGTCCAAAAATAGTCGTCCTCGTTGTTTGTTACCGAGTCCGCCATGATTAGAAAACACAAGCGTTTTGTATTCGGAAGTAGGAACACACTGGAAGTCAGACGTGCGCTGTGCCAAAGATTTAGTTCTGGCAATGGTTAAAATGACCAAAATACGTTAAATATTGAACATATTACATATTGTTATGAAGGTGTCTGTTACTACATTATATATATACTTGCAGTGTGTATATAAAACATATTACATATTGTTATGAAGGTGTCTGTTATTTCATTATTTTTATACTTGCAGTGTGTATGTTGTACATATTACATATTGTTATGAAGGTGTCAGTTACTACATTATGTATATACTTGCAGTGTGTATATTGTACATATTGTTATGAAGGTGTCTGTTACTACATTATATATATACTTGCAGTGTGTATATTGTACATATTACATATTGTTATGAAAGGCCTACTGAAATGTCATTTTTTTATTTAACCGGGGATAGCAGATCCATTCTATGTGTCATACTTAATCATTTCGCGATATTGCCATATTTTTGCTGAAAGGATTTAGTATAGAACAACGACGATAAAGTTTGCAACTTTTGGTCTCTGATAAAAAAAAGCCTTGCCCCTACCGGAAGTAGCGTGACGTAGTCAGTTGTTCGCCTCCTCATATTTTCCTATTGTTTTCAACGCAGCTAGAGCGATTCGGACCGAGAAAGCGACGATTACCCCATTATTTGAGCGAGGATGAAAGATTTGTGGATGAGAAACGTTAGAGTGACGGACTAGAATGCAGTGCAAGTCATATCTTTTTTCGCTCTGACCGTAACTTAGGTACAAGCTGGCTCATTGGATTCCACACTCTCTCCTTTTTCTATTGTGGATCACGGATTTGTATTTTAAACCACCTCGGATACTATATCCTCTTGAAAATGAGAGTCGAGAACGCGAAATGGACATTCACAGTGACTTTTATCTCCACGACAATACATCGGCGAAGCTCTTTAGCTATTGAGCTAACGTGATAGCATCTGGCTCAAATGCAGATAGAAACAAAATAAATAAATCCCTGACTGGAAGGATAGACAGAAGATCAACAATACTATTTAACCATGTATATGTAACTACACGGTTAATAATTCTCAGCCTGGCAAAGCTTAACAATGCTGTTGTTAACGACGCTGAAGCTAACTTATCAACTTAGAGCTATGATAAAAGAGCTATGATAAACTTAGAGCTATGACAAAAACATTAGCGCTCCACCTACGCCAGCCAGCCCTCATCTGCTCATCAACACCCGTGCTCACCTGCGTTCCAGCGATCGACAGGGCGACGAAGGACTTCACCCGATCACAGTTGCGGTTGGCGGATAGCGTTGACTAGCGCGTCTGCTATCCAAGTAAGTCCTCCTTGTTGTGTTGGTACAGCCAGCCGCTAATACACCGATCCCACCTACAACTTACTTCTTTGCAGTCTCCATTGTTCATTAAACACATTGCAAAAGATTCACCAACGCAGATGTCCAGAATACTGTGGAATTATGAGATGAAAACAGAGCTATTTTGTATTGTTTTCAATGGGGTACCGATACTTCTGTTTCACTGGCTACGTCACGCGCATACGTCGTCATCCAAAGCCGTTTTCAACCGGAAGTGTGGCTGGAAATTTAAAATTGCACTTTATAAGTTAACCCGGCCGTATTGGCATGTGTTGCAATGTTAAGATTTCCTCATTGATATATAAACTATCAGACTGCGTGGTCGGTACTAGTGGGTTTCAGTAGGCCTTTATGAAGGTGTCCGTTACTACATTATATATATACTTGCAGTGTGTATACAAAACGTTGATGGAGGGTTTTGAAGGCTACAACGGTGATTCCCATTAGCCAAATCTTTCAAGCGTTTTTTATCATCTTTAAAATCCTAATTTAAAAAAAGGCGTGCGTTCTTGTCTCTCATAGTGATTGTAAAAGATAGGCAACATTTTTTAAAAAAGTGCAGTTCCACTTGGTATATTTTAGAACGCGGTATATATTTGAGACAACACCACCATACCGGGATCTTTTGATGTGCCTTTGTTATGGCCGTTTGCTCTTCTATGCGCCTGACAGGCGAAACACAGGGCATTCTGTTTGGCTCGCCCCAACCCCTTGCGTGTTTACAGGGGCTTCTCTGATGACGCACTATGACGCGCATCAATCTGATTTTTTTTTTTAATATGGCGACACAATGCTGACTTCTCCACTCCAGAGTGATGCAATGCTTTGGACAGCAACTGCATTTGGCTATTGGTGAGCTTTATTTACACATAAACTAATTTGTTTGAGAACCCATATCTCTCCTTGTAATCTCATCTGTTTATGTTGTTCACTTCTGTTAGCGTTTTAGCATTGCAGCTCTTTGCGTCAAATGTTTAGCTACTCCTCGGTTTATAAGTGCTTCTCCCCATAGCCTGTGCAAATTAAGCTACTGTAGTGTAGCGGCTGGGTGGCTGAAGAGTAGTTTTAAAGGCGGTGAGCTAGTAGAAGCTACATCTATCCTGTGCACAAACGTGAGGCTATAAACCTAACATTCATAAACAAAATGAACGAAAATTGCTTTGACATAGTGACGGCTAACTAATTACTTAAGAATAAACAGCACATTATGCTACTACTTCCAACTCAAATAATCTGAGTACGCACAACACTGGTTATCTAGCCGTAAAAAGACGGCCTGTCGCCACCACGTCTCCACCTCACCACTGCCACCACAGCCTCGGGGGGCAATAGACTACAGACTCTGATTACATAGAACACATATTTATTAAAAAATAACCAAATAATATGTTATAATAAAAAAAAAATGTAGCATTTCAAAATAACATCCATTTGCTGAATGGCGATGTACGATATATATCTCGATATGTTTTCCTTAAAGTAAAAACAAAACCCAAAACAGTCCTAGTTACCTGAGATACTAAGTATATCATTATTATGACTTAGTAAGTCAATATTTTGACCTAATAATTTACTAAGTCAAAATAATGACTTACTAAGTCAAATTAATGACATACTGTAAGTAAGCGTTTGCAATAAGCATTTGAAAAAAATAGTTAAAAGTGGGGCCACATGCTGACATATACTCAACTCATCATGCTTAATTTAATACAGCATTTGGGAAGCCTGTAGTTGATTTTTATTATGTAAATGTTATATGTTTATTAACATGTGATAGCAGGGACCCTGGCATTCAAAACTAGGCTGCTACATTACTAATGATTAATGTAACTATAGCTGAAAAAATAGTACAATAGCAATAGGAGAGACTATTCATCCCTGAAAACCATACGGTTCATGTAGGCTTTATGATGCAGTTACATTATTATTTTAGCCTATAGGAGACAGCTTTAGGAAACTCTTCATTTAACATAATGTCGTTGTTTGCTGCTTCAACACAGCTCATTCAACACAGAAAAAGGTAAAGTGAAATTAATTAATTTTAATTAAAGTACCAATGATTGTCACACACACACTAGATGTGGTGACATTTGTAACTTAGTTGTTAACTGTAGGTCAATAATGATTGTCTTTCTTTCAGACAGACAGGTCTTTGCTGTCCGTTTCATGTGGGGCGCACACACACACACACACACACACACACACACACACACACACACACACACAGACACACACACACACACACACACACAAACAAACAAACAAACAAACACGCACGCGCACACCGCACAGAGAGCTAATGTTACGCTAAAAGCTAATTAGCCTTCACCTCAACGACCGCGAGCAAGCTCAGCTGCCGCTTATGTTGCTAAAACGTCAACGGGCTCATAGTGATGTTACTAGTAGTTTAGCTGTAGAGGACTGGGAGGTGTTTATTATAATTTGGGGAGAGTCCGCTGCCTTATGCTTACCTGCTAAACACCTTTCTACTCACCCCACCGTCTCTTCTCTCTGCCTGCCTGTGCCATGCGCTCTGAATACGCACTGCTGATTGGATGTTACTGTTCTGCGTGTAACCAATCAGATGGTTCTGTGGGTGGGACAATCTTGCACAGCAGAGAGACGTACTGACAGGGGATGTGGAGCATTGATTGATTGAAACTTTTAATTAGTAGATTGCACAGTACAGTACATATTCCGTACAATTGACCACTAAATGGTAACACCCGAAGAAGTTTTTCAACTTGTTTAAGTCGGGGTCCACGTTAATCAATTCATGGTAGCAGTTTGTTAAGGCGTTAGTTTAGGCGGTGGCTCTTTGTTGTTAAGGCGGGAAACCCTGCTGTACTCACACTAAAAATACCGTGGTATCAGTTTTGGTTCATATCGCCCAACGCTAATACAAATAAATATAATTATTATTTGATATACAGATTATTCTATGACAGGCACCGTCTTCTTTTCCTGTGTGGTTTATTTTCAGATCAAACCAATGATAGAAATAGCCACATTTTAGGATTTATGCAGTTCCTGCTTTTTAACAATGGCTACTACTCCTCTACTTCCATTTGGATGTTTATAAATCCTCAATGATATTATTTTATTTTTATATCTGTTTGAGGCTCACATCTGCAGCTTTCAGGCTGACAAGTCTCCTTGTTGTTTTCCTTGGGTCTTAGCTTAATTAGACTTTTTTTTTGGAACACAACGTCGCACAGCGAGTCTCCGCTTCTGTCGTCACAGAAGGCTACACCCCACTAAAAACCTGTCTGTAAATCTTCAGATTCACAGAGACGCGCTGGCCTGATCTCTAAGTTAACACAAGCAAGGAGTGAAGCAGGTTTAGATGCCTTTATGTGTATTAAATTACATTGAGTGCTTATATGAGAGCCTGAGAGCTGTTATTTTTGTGACGTGTTATTCTTAGTCGGGTTCTCACGGCAACAGACATGTTGAACGGCAGCCTTCACCTTTATGGTTGTCTAATGGCTGGCCAGGTTCGTCAATACTTTAATGTCAGCGAGCCTGCAGGAGGCTTCAAGATAAATACCCGGACAACTTCTGTTCTGATCTACTGTATCATGCATGTGTATGTGTGTGCATGTGTCTTTCTCCCTGTGGTGGAGCTCCAGCCGACCATTAAAATTGACCTTCATCCTATTACGTCTACCATTTTGTGTCTGACGAGGATGTTGTTTTGACCAGCCTTTTCTTGGAGCGATTGTCGTGCTCACACAAGAATAAGTACCGAAAATAAAGGGCGAGTAATCTATATGGTTTTCAAGGTAAAGTGATGTTGCAGTGAGGTGAAAGACGAGCTGTAGTTGAGGGGTAATGGTGATGTAAACTCTTGCGTATTTACCCTTGGAGGAGCCTCATGTTGTCTGGTTTTCGGTCCATGCTGTGTAGGCCACTATTTTGCATTTGTTTTTTGTGGTATCTAGGTTTTTGTTAGAGATCAGTTCCAAAAGGTCGGACAAACGCCAAATCGTACAAAAACCAAAGCAGTTTTCCCCATGAGGAATAATGTAAATGCAATTAATGCTGTTATTCCAAACACTCAAAAAATATTAACACAAAACACATTTTATTTTGAGGCTGAGTCACAAACCTGTTGGATATTTTTTTGGAGAACTCGATTCCACAAAACGGACTGTTTATAATCGAGATAGTATATGAAAACCAGCTTAAAAATTTTAGCAAACGTTTTGGCCGAAAATTAAACAATACGAAAAGTGAGATACGTACAAACCAAGGTATCACTGTACGTGTTATATTAAGTTGCAACAAAAACTATGCCTAGGCAACGCAACGTTCCGGTTGTTAAAGCGAGATCAGCGGTCCACCGTGGCTTGTGGTTTGTTGGCACTAAGAAAGGAGGCAAAGATGCAGGCGTACGAAGCGAGGAAGGAAGCCCGGCTGGCGTACAGGTCTGGAACTATACACGCTGGCTGAAATTAAACTTCTACTGTGTCTTAACTTTCTAATGCTAGATCCTTGACGTATATATGTGCATATTAACAAAAGAAGGCTTTTTTACTCTGTATGATGTAAATAACTTTGCTGCGCGGCTGTTTAGAGTTGTAAACAATTAGAGGCTCAATGCTATAAGGTACGCCACGGGCCCACTTCGTGAACGTAATAACGGATTATATGATTTACTCATCCATTGCCAAACATAGTAGGCACTGATCCAATTAAAACTAGGTTTCAGGAAAATCATTCTTTATTTTGCCAGAGGATGGTGATGCTATTGTCTTACAGTGGAAGGCTAAGATAACTACACAACAACTCGAGACTAGATCTGAACAATCTAAGTCTAAGAGAACGAACTGATGAAGCCTACTCGGATGAGCGGCGAAACATCTTCGAAGACAAACAATCCAGTTGCGATCGATTGAATGCCCTGAGATAACTCGAACTAACATTGCTAACGAATCGTTCACACATTTTTAACCTACTGTTATTACTTACTGTTTCATTGTCTTCTCCGTTTGCCATAGATAGTAGTCACAGAGCCTGCCATTAAAAGTAGTATATTTTTGTGAAAGTTTGTGGGTGAAGCAGAACTCTTCTTGGAACACACTCAAAGCAACTTCTTCACAGTTGAAGGTACATTTCCACAAAACAAAAAAGTTAGCCAGGCACTTCTTACTTCTTCAGATGGGACTGGAGGTTCGGATCGTGTCCTGTGTTGAGTAATACAACCAATAACAGCATTTTCGTTCTTCAAATTGAATCTCTCATTTTTTATTTTTTCATTTATTCATTTATTTCAGGCAATGCCATAAAAAAAAAGTACACGGTTGACAACATGTAATAATATACATTAATATAATGCAAAAGGTAATGTACAGTATGTAAGCATGATGGTCCAGTTTTGCCTGAAAGGGAGTGGGAAGAAGATAATTTATCTAATCCCACCCCCAGTTCTCAATTCAGTGATTAATACATTGTGTTTCACTGTTACTTTGTTTAAGGATTATACACATGTGTACCATAGTGGCATTACCACATGTAACAATAATTATTACACTGTAACAATAATTTGTATCAACAATGTAAGAAGAATGAATATATCAACAATGGTAATAGACAAAATACCAACAATGGTAATAGACAACATTGCAATAATGGTAAGGAAACATTGAGCACATGTTAACACTTTGAGACAGAGTACAACAGCACGTCAAATTAAATACTCTCATCTCTATATTTGAACCAGACCCTATGTGTGTATACTAGTTTAAATTGATTAATAGTTTGGCATTGCTTGTGTTGTAAGTCCAGTTTGTCCCATAGTTTTACTCCGCATACAGACACACAAAAACGTTTACGCGTGGTTTGAGCTCTCGGCAATGAGAAATACCCAAAGCCTCTCAAGTTATGAGCCTGCACTCGTCTTATAAAAAAACGTTGTAGATTAGGCGGCAATAATTTGTTAAATGCTTTATATAAGATTATTGATGTATTATATACAAGATCATCAAATTTGAGCAACTTTGATTGCACAAACAGATTATGAGTATGTTCTAAATAACCAATGTTGTGAATGATCCACACTGCTTTTTCTGTAATATAATCAGAGGATGAATTGTGTTGTGGTAAGTATTCCCCCATACTTCAACACAATATGTAAGGTATGGGAGTACCAAGGTGCAGTATAGAGTACGAGTGCATTTTCATTGAGGTATAGTTTTGCTTTGTTTATAATTGAGAGGCTTTTGGATATTTTTGTTTTAATGTGTCTGACATGAGGTTTCCATGATAGTTTACTATCAATTATTACTCCCAAAAATGTATTCTCATTTATGATTTCAATTTGGGTACCATCAATAATTATTTTCTGTTCAGACGTTATTTTGCGATTTCCAAACATCACTATCTTAGTTTTATTTATATTCAAGGATAATTTATTTGTGTCCAACCATTTTTTTACTATGTTTAGTTCTGTGAATTATTGTATTTATGAGCTCATTGTAGTCATCACTACTGTAGAATATATTTGTGTCGTCTGCAAATAGTATACATTTCAGTACTTTGGATGTATTAAACATATCATTAATATACACATTAAATCATCTTGAGCATTTTGTCGTCCAAATAACAGATGTGTGTGCATGAACTAACAATGGTGGACGCAAGCAAGTGAGTCTGGGTAGATTTATGCTATATATGGATAATACGCTGACGATATTTCCAACTGGTGACGTAACCAACTGTGCACATTACAACCAGGCCGTTTGGAGGAAGCAGGAAGGAAGGCAAGATTGTTCTATAAATATCTCTGCAATGCCTCCACGCTTTGATTTCAAACTTTTGGGACTTATGCAGATCCCAAATGCACAACAGCAGGTGGTAAGAATGATGGTTTTGCATGATAGGGCCCCTTTAAAGAGCCTTAAGGTGGTGGGCTCATCTAGCTTCGGGGTGGGGTCAGAGGCATTATTATAGCTGTGAGGAGCCAAAGTGACCAGACATCACAGGCCCCCTGCTCAACCCCTTCCAGTTTGCCTATCGGGCAAACAGGTCCGTGGAAGCTGTAGTCAATACGGGACTGAACCACATCCTGCATCACCTTGGTTCCCCAAGGAGCTACACTAGAATCTTGTTCGTGGACTACAGCTCTCCATTTAACACCATCATTCCGTATATCCTGCACCGCAAACTCACCCAGCTCACAGTGTTGGCTTCCACCTGTCAGTTGATCACTAACTTCCAAACTGACAGGAGGCAGCAGGTAAGGCTGGGGAGCATTACATCCAGCACTGGTGACCTCATCGGTACAGTATGTTCTCTCCCCACTGCCTTTCTTCCTCTACACCAGTGACTGCACCTCAGGGGAGGTTTAAAACTGCCTCAGGAACGGACGTTCATTTTTATACCTCCATATTTCAGTCTGTTTCAGTCTGGTCTGTATCTGCAACAAAGATGGACACACAACGGACAATCAGGACATATCATTGGTGTTGACTTTCCCCCCCATCCAGGACTTGTACAGGTTCAGTCAGGAAACAGGCAGGTAGCATCACTGCAGACCTCTCACACCCTGGTCACAAACTGTTAACTCCTCCTCTCCGGCAGACATTACAAATCTTTGTTCGCCAAAACAACCCGTCATAAGAACAGTTTCTTCCCCCAGGCTTTCAATCTGATAAACACTATAAAATAACTCTATTTGGTCACTGTGTAAGCATGTTCATGTCATCATCTTTTGGTTTTGCTCTATTCACCACTGCACTTCTATTTTTTAGTCTTGCACATATTAGTTATTCAAGTACTTGTTTATAGTTAATTGTTAAAGGCCTACTGAAATTAATTCTTTTTATTTAAACGGGGATAGCAGATCCATTCTATGTGTCATACTTGATCATTTTGCGATATTGCCATATTTTTGCTGAAAGGATTTAGTAGAGAACATCGACGATAAAGTTTGCTACTTTTGGTCACTGATAAAAAAAAAGCCTTGCCTGTACCGGAAGTAGTGTGACGTCACAAGTTGAAAGGCTCCTCACATTTCCCCATTGTTTACACCAGCAGCGAGAGCGATTCGGGCCGAGAAAGCGACGATTACCCCATTAATTTGAGCCAGGAGGAAAGATTCGTGGATGAGGAACGTGAGAGTGAAGGACTAGAGTGCAGTGCAGGACGCATCTTTTTTCGCTCTGACCGTAACTTAGGTACAAGCTGGCTCATTGGATTCCACACTCTCTCCTTTTTCTATTGTGTATCACGGATTTGTATTTTAAACCACCTCGGATACTATATCCTCTTGAAAATGAGAGTCGAGAACGCGAAATGGACATTCAGTGACTTTTATCTCCACGACAATACATCGGCGAAGCACTTTAGCTACGGAGCTAACGTGATAGCATCGTGCTTAAATGCAGATATAAACTAAATAAATAAACCCCTGACTGGAAGGATAGACAGAAGGTCAACAATACTATTAAACCATGGACCTGTAAATACACGGTTAATAATTTCCAGCTTGGCGAAGCTTAACAATGCTGTTGCTAATGACGCCATTGAAGCTAACTTAGCAACAGGACCTCACAGAGCTATGATAAAAACATTAGCGCTCCACCTACGCCAGCCAGCCCTCATCTGCTCATCAACACCCGTGCTCACCTGCGTTCCAGCGATCGACGGAAGGACGAAGGACTTCACCCGATCATCCGTGCGGTCGGCGGCTAGCGTCGGATAGCGCGTCTGCTATCCAAGTCAAAGTCCTCTTGGTTGTGTTGCTACAGCCAGCCGCTAATACACCGATCCCACCTACAACTTTCTTATTTGCAGTCTTCATTGTTCATTAAACAAATTGCAAAAGATTCACCAACACAGATGTCCAGAATATTGTGGAATTTTGAGATGAAAACAGAGCTTTTTTGTATTGGATTCAACGGTGTCCAAATACTTCCATTTAACTATTGACGTCACGCGCATACGTCATCATACATAGATGTTTTCAACCGGAAGTTTAGCGGGAAATTTAAAATTGCACTTTATAAGTTAACCCGGCCGTATTGGCATGTGTTGCAATGTTAAGATTTCATCATTGATATATAAACTATCAGACTGCGCGGTCGGTAGTAGTGGGTTTCAGTAGGCCTTTAATATGTATTGTTTACATTGAACGAAGAGAGCACCAAGTCAAATTCCTTGTGTGTTAAACATACTTAGCCAAAAACACTGATTCTCATTCTAATTCCAGTTCTGAATAAATTAATTGAGCAAACCAGGACACATTTGACGATCAATGAAGAATGAGTTAGAGGGAAGGCAACCAAACAGAAACCATGACAGTGAAGGAACTTGAAGAGAAAAAGTGTCTTTTTACCAGGGTGGCCTAATGGTGCTTTGACAGGCTAATAGCACGCTTGACAGATAGATGGAGACTAAGAAATGCCAATGTCTATTGTTGCACTCGGCAGCAGTAATGAAGTGTAATCTGCCAGGACGGTGTCCTGCGTTGTGTGGCCTTTTGTTGCCATGTAATTGCCTTGTTGCTGTTACACAAGGGGACACTGAAGATGCTGAATTCTCTGGGAAAGAAAATATATTAAAAATAACCAAATCTATTCTCGCTTATGTTGACAAAAAAACGTTGAAAGTTTTCCCTGCAATTACATATGTCATTGGAATGAAATAACTTTGGCATTTAATTGGAACCTGACATGCCGGATGGTTTGTTTCACAAATTAATTTCTTTCATAAATCAGTCTGGAGAAGAACCAGACACTTTAAAAGGGGAGAAAAAAGATGGAAGGTGATCAGACGAACGTTGTCACCCCTATTACGGGCCCATCACTTTTGCAAGTAGGCGTGCAGCGCTGCCAAAGATTGAACTACAATATTCCTGAGGGATTTGGCATTTACTGTAATTATATTTTTCATGAATTAAAATTGGGAGACACTGGCGGCTGATTCATTGTTATTTTGTCACCATGTTAAAAGGTGTGGTACAATCTACGTCTGAGTGTTCTGGAACTTCTGCTTCAATGCAACTAAAATTATGCTGCTCATGGCAGGAATGTAGCTCAACTTGACATAGATACTGATGTTGTCTTCTTTCGACAGCAAACTAGCTGAGACTAAATCAACAGTGCTTTTGCTATTTGCAACCAACCAATGCTCTCTGTTTAATGACAATCAAATTCACACTGTCGATTAATTAACAGGGTTCGTAAATAGAAAAGTTTGTTTATCCAAACAAATTTATTCTTAAACAATGTAAACATCAATAGTGGGTTCCAGCCTCAACTAAAGTCCACACTTTAGTCAAAGTTGGGACACTGTGAAAACAATATAAAGCACCATACAGTCCTGTATCTCAAATTAACATAACGGAGGGGTGATGGATCAACTTTTTATTTAATAACAAAGCCAAAACAACAACAAGCTAAACTGTTCTTCCTGTATGCAGCGGTCCTGCCAACATGCACCCGCATTGTCACTAGCTATGTGGTGCACTCACACTTTGAAATCACAAAACTCCTTAACTTTAACAGCCAGATTGCTACAATGGTTCTTAATAAAACACAACATAGAATTCCCCTTGTCAGATAATCTTCTTGGCGTACAGCAAAAGAAAGGAGTCGGGGAGGCAGTGTCGACAATGCAGAATGTGCTGACAAACTTTGAGCACCAGAGATCGATCAGCCCGCCCACTATGGATGTGCTGCCGGGCACAAAAAGGCTCGTATGCGATGCACACAATAGGCGAATTAAATGTTTGTACTTTGAGACTATTTTTCTTTGTTTGTATATGTGTATTATTATTATTACAGAGGTTTATTTGAAATAGAGACAGATACAAAAACATAGACATCTGAAACAGGCATTATATGGAGGAAAAGCGGACGTGACTGAGGACAGCATGCGGACGTTAAAGGGTGAAGGTTTCAGGTGAGAGAGGACGCTGAAGGCACGCCCCCAGTGAGCATATAGTGCTGCCATGTGCGTTGTAAATAAAACAAATTGCAGACAAACACATCACCAACATGGACGAGGTGCCGCTTCCCCAAAAAAGCGCAGTTCCCCTTTAAATGTCTTATTATTATAATCAAATGACACCAGTCATTTCAGTGAGCTAATTTTCTAATATAAGTGATTTGGCCCACTTACAATGAAAATACCCAAAACAATCTTGTTTTTTATTAGCTTTGTACTAGTATTGTATGTCTGGGTGGGGGTCATGCTTTGGAAATAATGTGTACTCCTTTCAGAGATCACATTTAATTCCCCTTAAAACATTCACACGTTGCACAATGCGATGTAAGCATGGGATAAAG
>NC_084746.1:38986661-39024161 GCF_033978785.1 Entelurus aequoreus | reverse complement strand
GTGGGTGCGGCTCTACAGTCCGGAAAATATGGTAAGGTAAGTCCTGCTAGCTATTATCTAACGTACTTACGAGTCAGACACTGGAGGCTTTGGTCCTATCTTACGGGGTCCACTGTGACATTTGCTACCCCAACTAGTAGCGGGGAGGCTCGTGCCCAAATGTTTGCTAACCTGATGCATAACGTAACTATTAGCTGAGAGACAGCTCATATCCCAAACAAAACATGTGTACTTGGGAACTCATAAGCTGAGGGAGGTACTACAATAATTATTTTCAAAATGTACCAGCACCACCCGCAACCCCAAAAGGGTCAAGCGGTAGAAAATGGATGGATGTATGTATGTGCTTGTTCGCTCTGTCCTTGCTGTTCTATTGAAAATATATTTTTTTAAATGACTCATGTTGTGTTCTTGTAATATATAGCCTTACCAATTAACTTGATCAAGAAGGTCGAGGAAGCCTCTAATATCATAGAAATGAAACATTTCATTGTGCTACGTAAGGATTATGTTATTATTGCTTAGTGCACCAAACCCAAAAAACCTCCCTTCCCCATTTACACTCATTCACACTCATTCGCACAAAAGGGTTGTTTCTTTCTGTTATTAATATTTCTGGTTCCTACATTATATATCAATATAGATCAATACAGTCTGCAGGGATACAGTCCATAAGCACACATGATTGTATTTTTTATGACAAAAAAAATAAATACAAATAATACCATACCATAACTTCCACCCTTAACTAACACCCTCCCCCTTCCACATCCCACCTCCCCAGATTGTAAATAACCAAATGTAAATAATCAAATGTATTTCTAATGTATATACTTGTTCTTATGCTATCTGAACTCACTATGTTCTCTGCTCGCTGTACATATCCTACCAAGTCAGACCTACACTGTTACAATGTCCATTTCTCTGATGATGCAATTGTTGATGACTGAAGTGCTGATATCAACCAAACCCTCCACATCCCACCCCCCGGATTGTAAATAATGTAAATAATTCAATGTATATACTCTGATGATTAACTTGTGTGATGACTGTATTATGATGATAGTATATATTTGTACCATGAATTAATTTTTGTGGACCCCGACTTAAACAAGTTGAAAAACGTATTCGGGTGTTACCATTTAGTGGTCAATTGTACTAATAAAAGTTTCAATCAATCAATCAATCAATCAAAGGGGATAAGCTGGGTCACCCAAAATAAAAAAAAGGGACCGGATCTTCATCTTCCAGCAGTTGTTTGGGACACGAGGGGATGGTTCCATCTTTCAGCTGGGCACTAATGGCGGAGTTAGTCATGCACGCTGCCTGGCCATTTAACAGACACATCCATAAATCAATATTGTTAGTCACACACTGCCTGTATCACATCTACGGGAGGAAGGGACCAAGTTTTTCGGTAAATGGAATCACAGTTGCGAAAGTTCTCTTGCCGTCTGAGAAGTGTTGTACCCAAAATAGCTGCAATCGCTTTCTCTTAAGGTATTGATTTGTGATTTCCTTAAGCGTCTGTACATGTAAAAGAAGGATAAACACAGCATGTCTGGATGACTAGCGTCCATCTTTTTAGCTTCGGTTGTTAAGAAACACGCTGTGGCGCGTTCTTTCCGGCGTTACTTTCTGTGTGGGGCGCGGTCTTTCTGACGTCACTTCCTGTGTGGGGTGCAGTCTTTCTGGCGTCACTTCCTCTCCGAACTCAGTTTGTAAACGATCAATGAGTCCATACAAAGCTAAGTGCCGGAGATTCAAGAAATACACGGCTGACTTACCCGTGTAAAAATTTGTCCAAGGAGGGGGACCTTAAACGCTGGTTTAGTGTGGCTGAAACGGGGCTTAGGCTAAATAATTATTTGTTTAAGGGGTTAAACGACTTTAGTGTAGAAATGGCCTAAGAATATCTGCGAATAAAAAATGAGGATTTTCCCACTTCCTTAACTTGTTCCTTTATTCCCTCATTCATTCTCTCTTACTTCCAACCCTTCTTCTTTCTGTCATATCCAGACAATAAGAGTCTTTGGCTTTGATTAATAGTGAGCCAAGCTCTGTATTAAGAGTCAGTGGCAGCCAGTTGGGCGAGATAAAAAAGTAGAGCAGCGGAGGAATGGATGGGAGGGGCGTGGAATGAACAGCACGGTCACCAATCATTGTCAGCATCAATGTCCCTGGGGGACAGTGGGGGACACACTTGGAGGGGACATTAGACTGAACCTCACCCTTAACACAGACATGTTGCTGCTTTGCACACAGGAGAGCAGCACTATATAGTTTAACATTCAATTCTCACAATCGGTCGGGTTGGACGAAGCCGATCATTGGCCATTTTTTTCCCATTTATATTGACCAGAGTGTAAGATGGTATCTGTTCCCTTGTCTGACAAATATGTATCGTCATACCTTCAGGCTATAGAGATGTATACCGTATTTTTCCGATTAAAAGTCGCTCCGGAATATAAGCCGCCCTAAACAGCAGGCCCGGCCGACCTGTCTGACAAGCCTGTAAATGTGTTGGTCATGTATGATGTCTTTTTGTTATTTTTGTTGGTGATGTGTAATGTCTATTGTTTAAATGTACGGCAGTGAAAATGAATTTCCCCAACGGGGACCAATAAATCTAAATCAAATCAAATCAAAATTCTGAAAATATAGAACATTACACAGCGCTCAAAAGTCTGTCAAAATGTTTTAGTACAACTATGGTAAGCTACGACGCCACAGCCCTTATATGGATTATCGGAGCATTATAGCTACCATAGTCAGACGTACTGTGCTTCAACATACGGGTAAAATTATGATGTGTGTAGAAGTACCCCAAATAGGTACCTATTAGGAGACATTATCTGGTGTTTTGTTTTGCCCTATTATGCAAAACTAACTTTTCTTACCTTTTTTGTTCCTGTTGATGTGTATTCTGGAACTGCATAAGTCCTGAAAATGTGTGCGCGTTCGCTATTGTCATTCGTGCCATAGTCAAGAAGTTCCTTTTTTTCCTCTATCCTCTTGTTGTAGGGGCATTCATCCTCTACTGTTGCCATTTCTAATACAAAGTAGTGTACAGTTCGAACTTAATTTGTCAGTAGACTTGCTGTGGAAGCGCTAACAACTACGACAAGGATGACGAGAAGAAGACGCAGTTGAAGTGGAGCCACGTACATAACATACATAAAACAGACGGTCAGAAAGCGGCTTGGAAATGGTCAGTAAAACATAATCTGTGCTACAAGAACCTCCATTCCATGTTCTGTAGACCACAAGGAAGTGTTTTACATGTAAGGAAAAAATCATAATATGACCTCTTTAATGTGCCTCATAATCCGGTGCGCCTTTTGTGTGAAAATACAACAGAATAGACACGCTCATCGACAGTGTGCCTTGTAATCCGGTGCGCCCCATGGTCCAAAAAATGTATCCTAATAAAAAAAATTTGAAATTGTGGCAGTACAAGTCAGATATTTTGGGGGCCTTTAAAAGGGAAAGCAAAAAATGCAGTGTACTAAACTGTACTGCTTCAAAAGGCTTTTTGGTCTCACCAATGGGGTAAAATCGTGTAGAATCTACAGAAATGGACCCGTATTGCACCCATATTGATGCTGAAAATATAATAGCTCGTAGCCTTCTGTTGTTTTGTGGTGGTCAGGCAAAAATGAAAGGGCACAAATGCATTCCCAAACCTTTTCCTCTGCAGGTATTTCGACACGGAATGCACCTCCCTTGGGGTCTGTCAGGAACAGGCTGTGCCTCTGGTCAGTAATTGATAATGCGGCCCAGGCAGCCCGACCTAACCCTGTTTACTGGAGCGTGAACTAGCCTCAGAGGCTGAAGTGCAGCAAGGTGACGCTCAGCCCTCACACTCTCTGGCGAGGGGCGGAGGGCGACAAGAGCCAAGGGAGGCAGATGCCACAGAATCCCTTCACACTGACAAGATACACGGAACCCAAATATTTGTTTCCATTTGCATCTTAGCCCAGTCATCAAGCCCTCCAGTCTCGAAATATTTACACCAATTAGAGTTATAAAATAGCTCATCTAGTTCTAATGATTGGAAGCAAAGAATCTGTAGTTATTTTCCTTTGACAGAACTACTATGGTTGTAGAATGGCTCTATGAGGGCGAAGAGACGGAATAGAAATGGAGCAGTTATTTAAGAGCTCGATAAAAAGGGACATTAAGTTGAGAGAGGATGCCATTTGCAGTCTTTTGAGTAAGAGAAGACTTATTGGGAAAGATAGCAAGTAGAGGCCAGGTGGAGCAACGACGAGGCCTGAGTAGCAAGCAAGTAAAAAGGCAGACAGCCAAGTGACTGATAGCTGCAAAATGTAGAGCTTGGACTTTTTTGGCTGCAGATGGCGGGTTGGAGATTCTCCAATCTCTTATACAAACACCGACACATGCCATTCAGTACGACACACTTCTGACTTTTTTTAATCAAACTGACTTGTATGATCACAAGTTGTTTGACGATGAGTAGGTTTGATTGGACTTATCTTTGAATTACCCTTTTTAGATTGGTGTATTAAGGCATACTCATGTGTCGTATTTAGTAGAGATGTCGGGGATGGGGGCCGTTATTTGCCTTTCTTAACTGATCGCTGGATGAGCCGCCGAGCCCAGTCGATGTTTACAACAGCTGTGTCCCAGTGTTTATATGTCTACAAATTGTACTCACGTGACAGATTCCTTCACAAGGGATGCACGCTTATGGAGACACGATTACATTTGCCGATTCTTAGTCTTGGCAAAACACCGGATCAAATACGAGAGTCGACTGCGACGAACGCCTTGTCTATCCACAGTGTGAAGCCGCTTCTAAGATACTAATCCTCATCACCATGGCAGAAAATTAACCTAGTTTCTTCCAAGTGGTTGAAGTAGCACGGACAAGTGGTTCATCCAATCACATACAATGATTTTTTTTTTACAAGGCCCCGCCTTCTGAAATACATCTTCTATTGAGAACTCCCAGATTCTTGCGTGGAGCTCTGCGAACTCCAAGGATCTGGCGAGAGTCAGGTTACTAAGTATGTACAAATAAACAACTAAATACTTGAACTTGGTTAGGTTGTGGGCCCTGAATCTAAAATCTATGGAAGTTTCATGTTTTGAATGGATTTATGGAAATAAATACATTTTTCCATGATATTCAAATTTTTGGGAAAGGGTCGTATTTATATACTGTAGAAAGCCATTGACCTTCTCATAAGGTGGTTTATTTCGATTAAGCAGATAAAAATAGTATGGTAGCTAGTGTCAGGGCATTCAATCGATCGCAACTGGACTGTTTGGTTTGTCTTACAAGATGTTTCACCTCTCATCCGAGTAGGCTTCATTAGTTCTTGCTCACAGACTTAGATTGGTCAGATCTATTTTTAGACTTAAATTATTCAGATCTAGTCTAGCGGCTGGTGCCAAAACCCCAAATATTTATACTCCAAAACCAAGAGGGTGTGCTTGGGCAAGGATGGTTTTTCCCTATTGTAGTGAGAAAAACAACTGTTTTGACGCAAACGAGCAATGCTACTGTCAAAGCAAATGACAGTCGAAGTGTAATTTCCCCTCGTTAGAATTGAGATATTGTGTTGCAGTACGATCGCTGTGGATCGACTGCTGGCAGTCCAAAATAGTCGGAATCCCCCATGTTAGCATTCCATTCAGTTGTAAACAAATGGCACAGTCTGCTAGCTAGCTCATCTGACCAATCTTGCCTGCTATGTTCATGACATCTATGGTGAGTCTGTGACATTTAGGAACCTGACAACCTGCCTAGATTTCACAACAAATAGATTAGAAAATGTAATTTTTCTCCTCACACGCAGAGGGTCCATGTTATTTAACTGCCTTGATGCTTCTGTCAGCCGTGACAAGGCAGGCACTGGATCCGAAAATGTCACAAGTGTGACTGTCTGCCAAGAGATAAAGATGGGGTAATTCATTCTGCCGTCCAATATGACACCGTATTTTTCAGGGGAAAAGGAAGAAAATGAGTCCGTAAATCAAAATGTGTGAAAAGAAAACAATTTGAAGTACTTCTTGTTAGAACTATACAACTTAGTTCCTACA
The DNA here is from genome assembly GCF_033978785.1 of Entelurus aequoreus. NCBI lineage: Eukaryota > Metazoa > Chordata > Actinopteri > Syngnathiformes > Syngnathidae > Entelurus > Entelurus aequoreus. Next base: position 39,018,089 of record NC_084746.1, on the reverse strand, counting down.
GTCCAAGTCAGACAAGGAGATTATATTTGCTACCACCATGACAACACACACACACACACACACACAGTATGGATGACTGCTTCCCTCTGTTCAATAAAGCAGCCCCCAAAGAGTGCAGGCATGATGGAGAGTTGACAGACTAATGGACAACATTTTGGAATGAACTGGAAATTGTAGACTAGTGGGGTTAATCAACAGTCTGCACGTTGTTCACATTAAATTGTTGCAAAACATGTGACGCAGAAAATCTTCTTGAATGTACACTTTGCCTCTTGGCAAATTATACATTTTTCAACTCAATTGTAACTTTTTTTCATTACCATTCCTGGGAAGAGAAATTACAAAAAAAGCTAACCTTAAAGGCCTACTGAAACCCACTACCACCGACCACGCAGTCTGATAGTTTATATATCAATGATGAAATCTTAACATTGAAACACATGCCAATACGGGTTAACTTATAAAATGCAATTTTAAAATTCCCGCCACACTTCCGGTTGAAAAACTCCTTTGGATATGATTTATGCGCGCGACGTCACAAAATCCACGGAAGTGGTTGTACCCCATCGACCCGATACAAAAACCTCTTGTTTTCTTCGACAAAATTCCACAGTATTCTGGACATCTGTGTTGGTGAATCTTTTGCAATTTGTTTAATGAACAATGGAGGGTGCAAAGAAGAACGTTGTAGGTGGGATCGATCGGTGTATTAGCGGCTAAGTACAATACTTACAGCAACACAACAAGGACTACTTACTACGCCTAGCCGATGCTTGCCGCCAAACCCACGGATGAAGTCCTTCGTCGCGCCGCCGATCGCTGGAACGCAGGTGAGCACGGCTGTTGATGGGAAGATGAGGGCTGGCTGGCGTAGGTGGAGCGCTAATGTTTTTATCATAGTTCTGTGAGGTCCGGTTGCTAAGTTGCTAAATTAGCCTTAGTGTCGTTAGCAACAGCATTGTTAAGCCTTACCAGGCTGAGAATTTTTAACCGTGTATTTACATGTCCATGGTTTAATAGTATTGTTGATCTTTTGTCTATCCTTCCAGTCAGGGGTTTATTTCTTTTGTTTCTATCTTCATTTGAGAACGATGCTAGCACGTTAGCTCAGTAGCTAAGTGTGTCACCGATGTATTGTCGTGGAGATAAAAGTCACTTTAAATGTCCATTTCGCGTTCTCGACTCTCATTTTCAAGAGGATATAGTATCCGAGGTGCTTTAAAATACAAATCCGTGATCCACAATAGAAAAAGGAGAGAGTGTGGAATCCAATGAGCCAGCTTGTACCTAAGTTACGGTCAGAGCGAAAAAAGATACATCCATCACTGCCTCTCTAGTCATTCACTGTAACGTTCCTCATCTACGAATCTTCCATCCTCGCTCAAATTAATGGGGTAATCGTCGCTTTGTCGCTCCGAATCTCTCGCTCCATTGTAAACAACAGGGAATTGTGAGGAATACTAGCTCCTGTGACGTCACGCTACTTCCGGTACAGGCAAGGCTTTTTTTTATCAGCGAGCAAAAGTTGCGAACTTTATCGTCGATTTTCTCTACTAAATCCTTTCAGCAAAAATATGGCAATATCGCGAAATGATCAAGTATGACACATAGAATGGATCTGCTATTCCCGTTTAAATAAAACAAATTCATTTCAGTAGGCCTTTAAGGAAACCATTTTAACCATTGTTTTTACTTGTTAAATTAATCAAATGATTGATGTTTAGCATATAAATGCATTTATTATAAATGAAATGATTTATGGTACGACTGACAGAAATGTCATTACATTATTATCTACCCTGCAGTGGTATGTTAATTTTGTGATAACATCATACATTCACTTCCACTTCTAACTTACTCCTGTGGCTCCAATGAATCGTCTGGCGTGCTGCCTTGCACGTGTAATCCAAGCTCCTGCATGGTGGCTGTGTGATTACCGGCCATTTAAAACAGACTGATTGTATCAGACAGTGTTTGTAAAAGTTATAGTACTTCCTGTTACCAGAAAATCCTCTAAAAGGTGGTTTGATCTTTTGTTTTTTGTTTTTTTTTCCCCTTACAGCTCCTTCCATTGTTCCCATCCTGCACCAGATCAGCTCCACCATGAGTAGTTTCACACTATCATGGCCGCAACCAGAGCAGCCCAATGGTATAATACTGGACTATGAGCTTCGTTACTACGAGAAGGTAAGATACATCATCAAATTTGACTGGGATGTGAGATGTGTCACAGCCCTTTAGTTGACGAGTACTGCATTACATCGCTCTTGATTCAACTAGTCCCCTGAACATGGATCCCTAGTCTGTTTTAATGATCTACTACAAAAACATCAGCCAAAGATCCTCTGAGACTGGAATGCTCTAATGCAGGGCTAGTCAACTGGAAGCCCATGGTCCAAAGCCGTCAAGCCGGAAAGACACCATAATGGCCCCGAGTTCAGTTCAAAACTTGAGAGACAAACACTTTTGCAGAAAATTCCTAAAAACACTAGAGTGATCCTGTTGTATAGAGGATCTTGGACCACTGTAAACACATTGGCAGATTCTTGCGTTGACATTAGAACCTTGCTCGTAAACAGAGAACACTGGGGCCACATTGGTGGTTTACATAACTGAGGCCTTCCTCAAGGCACCCCTTTAAGTCCTCTCATTTTGGCAGTTACACATTTTTTTTCATGATTTATGTCGTTCACGTATTTCAGAGGGGATCTTTGAGCAGCTTTTTTTTTTTTGCAGGAGGTTCTTAAAAACAGCAGGGTGCTTTTGTAACTCTGACAAAACAAATAGACCAAACCAAAAGTGCACTGTAGAGGACGACGGTTCTTCGGAATATACACAATAACACTCGTGAAGAGAAAAGTCAGGTTTTTAACTTTTTGGTAATGTGGCCCTTAAAACGATTTAGTTCAATATTGCTGCTCTACTGTTTTGAATTATCTACTACAACAAAACACTGTATTCTGTCGTAGACATCAATGTCAACCAATCTTGTTCTGCTACGGTTCTTCTCTACTCATTGTGTATACTGTCGTGGTCAAAAGTTTACACACACTTGTAAAGAACATAACGTCATGGCTGTCTTGAGTTTCCAATACTTTCTACAACTCTTATTTTTTTGTGATAGAGTGATTGGAGCACATACTTGTTGGTCACAAAACATTCATGAAGTCTGGTTCTTTTATGAATTTATTATGGGTCTAAAAGCGCCTTATTGCAGTGAAACTTGCCAAGAAACATGTAACCAAATATTAACATTGCTGTATGTATACTTTTGACCCAGCAGATTTGGTCACATTTTCAGTAGACCCATAATAAATTCATAAAAGAACCAAACTTCATGAATGTTTTTTGTGACCAACAAGTATGTGCTCCAATCACTCTATCACAAAAAAATAAGAGTTGTAGAAATGATTGGAAACTCAAGACAGCCATGACATTATGTCCTTCACAAGTGTATGTAAACTTTTGACCACGACTGTATATGTCAGTCAAATCAGCACATAAAGCTTACAGCAGGGATGTACATGCAGCCCGTGGGCCGGATCAGGCCCGCTAACTGGTTTAATCCGGCTAGCGAGATGAGTTAGCTACCGTATTTTTCGGAGTATAAGTCGCACCGGAGTATAAGTCGCACCTGCCAAAAATGCATAATAAAGAAGGAAAAAAACATCTATAAGTCGCACTGGAGTATAAGTCGCATTTTTTGGGGAAATGTATTTGATAAAACCCAACACCAAGAATAGACATTTGAAAGGCAATTTAAAATAAATAAAGAATAGTGAACAACAGGCTGAATAAGTATACGTTATATGACGCATAAATAACCAACTGAGAACGTGCCTGGTATGTTAACGTAACATATTATGGTAAGAGTCATTCAAATAACTATAACATATGCTATACGTTTACCAAACAATCTGTCACTCCTAATCGCTAAATCCCATGAAATCTTATACGTGTAGTCTCTTACATGAATGAGCTAAGTAATATTATTTGATATTTTACGGTAATGTGTTAATAATTCCACACATAAGTCGCTCCTGAGTACAAGTCGCACCACCGGCCAAACTATGAAAAAAACTGCAACTTATAGTCCGAAAAATACGGTAAGTGGAAATGAGCTTTATTTTTAAATGAAAGGAACTGCTGCTGTTAATGTGTCCACTGGATGTACCAATAGCAATTCTGTTAGGCAAGCTAATGGTTTATACGCAAGCCGAGAAAGCAAGAGGTACACAGTAAAGTGGGGCTGCGGCTCCTCCTCCTCGACCCAACGTAAATTCTGCCATTTGACGTATTTTTCTTTGAACACCTCGTGCTTTGACAAAATGTTTCTGTGCAAAAAGCGAAAAGTGGAAGCAGAGTGTTCCAAGAAAAATAATCATCCTCCTATTTTTTCGCTAAAGTGTATGGGAAACTACATATCTTTGTGAGCAAGTTTTCTCTGTAATGAGCATCAATAAAACTATGCTATGATATATATATATATATATATATATATATATATATATATATATATATATATATATATATATATATATATATATATATATATATATATATATATATATATATATATACACACAGTGTTGGGTTAGTTACTGGAAACCAGTAACTAGTTACAGTTACTAGTTACTTTATTTCAAAAGTAACTCAGTTACTTACACCAAAAAGTAATGCGTTACTGTGAAAAGTAACTATTAGGTACCGTATTTCCTTGAATAGCTGCAGGGGCGCTAATTAAAGGCCTACTGAAACCCACTACTACCGACCACACAGTCTGATAGTTTATATATCAATGATGAAATCTTAACATTGCAACACATGCCAATACGGCCGGGTAAACTTATAAAGTGCAATTTTAAAATTCCCGCCACACTTCCGGTTGAAAAAGCCTTCGGAGGATGAGTATGCGCGTGACGTCAATCATTGAACCGGAAGTATTGGTACCCCATTGAATACAATACAAAAAAGCTCTGTTTTCATTTCATAATTCCACAGTATTCTGGACATCTGTGTTGGTGAAAATTTTGCAATTTGTTTAATGAACAATGGAGGCTGCAAAGAAGAACGTGTAGGTGGGATCGTTGTATAGTGGCGGCTGTAGCAACACAACAAGGATTACTCACTTGGATAGCAGACGCGCTAGCCGATGCTAGCCGATGCTAACCGGCCACCGCACGGATGATCGGGGGAAGTCCTTCGTCGTGCCGTCAATCGCTGGAACGCAGGTGAGCACGGGTGTTGATGAGCTGGGCAGATGAGGGCTGGCTGGCGTAGGTGGAGCGCTAATGTTTTTATCATAGCTCTGTGAGGTCCGGTTGCTAAGTTGCTAAGTTAGCCTTAGCGTCGTTAGCAACAGTATTGTTAAGCTTTGCCAGGCTGAGATCTATTAACCGTGTAGTTACATGTACATGGTTTAATACTATTGTTGATCTTCTGTCTATCCTTCCAGTCAGGGATTTATTTATTTTGTTTCTATCTGCAGTTGAGACAGATGCTATCACGTTAGCTCGTAGCTATCACGTTAGCTCGTAGCTAATGCTAATGAGCTTCGTCGATGTATTGTCGTGGAGATACAAGTCACTGTTAATGTTCATTTCGGGTTCTCGACTCTCATTTTCAAGAGGATATAGTATCCGAGGTGGTTTAAAATACAAATCCGTGATCCACAATAGAAAAAGGAGAGAGTGTGGAATCCAATGAGCCAGCTTGTACCTGAGTTACGGTCAGAGCGAAAAAAAAAAAGTATTTCACTGCATTCTAGTCCGTCACTCTAACGTTCCTCATCCACGAATCCTTCATCCTCGCTCAAATTATTGGGGTAATGGTCCGAATAGCTCTAGCTGCGTTGAAAACAATAGGAAAATATGAGGGAGTGAACAACTGACAACGTCATCACGCTACTTCCGGTAGGGGCAAGGTTTTTTTTATCAGAGACCAAAAGTTGCGAACTTTATCGACGTTGTTCTGTACTAAATCCTTTCAGCAAAAATATGGCAATATCGCAAAATGATCAAGTATGACACATAGAATGGATCTGCTATCCCCGTTTAAATAAAAAAAATTCATTTCAGTAGGCCTTTAATTTAAAACCTCCTGTCACTCCGGCGTTTACCGGAAGCCTGCGGAATGGCCGTGCATGCGGTAATTATTTTAAAACCTCTTCTCACTCCGGCGTTTACCAAAAGGAATGCGGTAAATTTAGGCGTGCGCTTTGAGTGTGATGTAAGCCTACCATCATGAAAAGCATATTTAATAAAAAAAAACGTTATTATGGTCTTACCTGTACTTATAAATGGAGTCCATTTGCAGCTCCTTCTGACCAAAAGCATCGACAACTTGTTTATAGAAGTCTTCCTTATTTTCTTTCTTCAGTTTTAAAAGTCTCTCTGTCTCGATGGAGATATTCCTTTAATTATTACCTCCTGCTTCGATTGAAAGTCCAGTTTAGAAAACTGTTTTATTTTAGATACCGGTATGTAATCCTCCATGTTAAAAGTTCAGGCGAGAGAGAAAAAAAGACCATCTGTTGCTGCGTGTTGTCACTTCTTCTGCAGTACCCGAAGTCGCAAGAAGGATCACTAGCGCCCTCTACCACCAGGAGGCGGGAGTCATTTAATGACTCATACCGTATTTGACACACGCAGCTACGGTATATTAATAAAACATAGCTGCTTACTGTTCTTTTTAGCATACCGTACCGGTATTCAATAGCTTGGACCTTAAATCCTACTGAATAACTCTATCTTTTTTCCTTTGTGCGATTGCAAACTACTGAAATCAGCTTCCTCCATTTTGAAAATGAGGACAGGTAAATCGTCACTCGTGACGTAACGAATTTGACCCGACGGAAGTTCTAGACATATGCTAAATATTTTGCGAAACGAGTTTGACCCGGCGAAAATTATAGACATGTGATAATAAAATTAATATTTTGCGAAACGAATTTGATCCGGCGTTAATAATGAACCGGCGATAAGGCCAAGCATGCGTTAATTATTTTGAGAAACGAGTTTGACCCGGCAGTAATTCTAGATGTGCGAATACTATATTCCCTGCGCCAATTCAAGGAAATACGGTACTTCTTTTTTTCTTCTTTTTTTTTAAGGCTCCCAATAATGCCCTTTTAGCCTTCATGCATACTTGCCAATCCTCCCGTTTTTAGCGGGAGAATCCCGATATTCAGCGCCTCTCCCGACAACCTCCCGACAGAGATTTTCTCCCAACAAAACAAATTAAGCCGGAGCTGGAGGCAACGCCCCCCAAAAAAAAAGGCTGCCGCAGCTGCGATTGGACCTGACCAGCCTCCGGGTACAAGTACTGGAGTACCAATTGCTTGCCAGGGAAGATATTCCCCAGGAAGCAAGGATTGACCGGTTTTGGGCCATGCTAGGGAGAGATGGAAGATTCCACACTCTCCTGCATTTGATGAAAGCACTTTTGTGCGTGCCACACAGCAATGCATCATCAGAGAGGGTGTTCAGCATGGTTAGAAAAATAGTGACAGAGAATAGAAAGAGGATGGACAATTCAACCCTTAACAAAGCATTGTACTTTCAAGTACAACAATGAGTAGATGAGTGTTGTGTGTGTGTGTATGTGTAAATAAATGAACACTAAAATTCAAGTATTTATTTTATTTATATATATATAATAAAATATATATATATATATATATATATATATATATATATATATATATATATATATATATATATATATATATATATATATATATATATATATATATATATATATATATATATATATATATATGAAATACTTGAGTTGGTGAATTCTAGCTGTAAATATACTCTCCTCTTAACCACGCCCCCCGCCCCAACCACGCCCCCACCCCCGACCAAGGCCCCCCACCTCCCGGTATTGGAGGTGTCAAGGTTGGCAAGTATGCCTTCATGTCAGTACTGTTATTGCAGTGGAGAATAATACAATCTGTTGATCAACTTGACATGCATTTGCATCACTGAACTCTGCTAAGCAACGTGGTCTACATAAAACACACAAAGACAAAGATATGTTTCAAAGGGCCAATTTGTTTCTGGCCAGAACAAATTGACAAAACTATTTTAAATAGCTGCAACATAACATACATAAGTAACAAACAGCATAATAACAACATAGCTGTAAACCAAGGAAGACACACACTACATACACAAAGCGTAACCAGGCATTTTTTCCTCAAGGAATTCTGACACAAAATCATGTCTGAAGCCCAGAACACTCTACACATTTCCCCAGTTTTAGTTTAGAGATAAGGAAAGATTGGCCTGGCCCACTAGGATCCCTCTTTATGTTTGTGAACTTTATAGTCTATACATTTAGAGTGATGTGATAATCAAACACTCTAGAAGTCTAGAATGAAAGAGTATACAAGAGAATTGACAGCAATGTTCCCTCTAAGGCAGTGGTTCTCAACCTTTTTTCAGTGATGTACCCCCTGTGAACATTGTTTTAATTCAAGTACCCCCTAATCAGAGCAAAGCATTTTTGGCTGAAAAAAAGAGATAGAGAAGTAAAAGACAGCACTATGTCATCAGTTTCTGATTTATTAAATTGTATAACAGTGCAAAATAGTGCTCATTTGTAGTGGTCTTTCTTGAACTATTTGGAAAAAAAGATATACAAATAACTAAAAACTTGTTGAAAAATAAACAAGTGATTCAATTATAAATTAAGATTTCTACACATAGAAGTAATCATCAACTTAAAGTGCCCTCTTTGGGGATTGTAATAGAGATCCATCTGGATTCATAAACTTAATTCTAAACATTTCTTCACAAAAAAATAAATCTATAACATCAATATTTATGGAACATGTCCACAAAAAATCTAGCTGTCAACACTGAATATTGCATTGTTGCATTGTTGCATTGTACTGAATGGAATAGCCTACTTGATTTGATGTTCAGTTTATGAACTTACATTCATATTTTGTTGAAGTACTATTCAATAAATATATTTATAAAGGATTTTTGAATTGTTGCTATTTTTAGAATATTTTTAAAAAATCTCACGTACCCCTTGGCATATCTTCAAGTACCCCCAGGGGTACACGTACCCCCATTTGAGAACCACTGCTCTAAGGTGCGCGCCTGTGCAATTGCGCACTGCTCAAGTGTCCTCTGCGCACGGCAAATCTATGCCACGCACAAAATCAAATACATTTTCGACACGACACGGACACGACAGAGAAAACATGTTTCATCATCATTGTTCAAATATTGTAACGTCTGTCGAGACGCTTTGAGGACATGAATTCCATCGATCACTTTACTGAGCAAAACTTTTTATTGTCGGCCATAAACACATCACCAAAACACTAGTAAAAAAAATGATATCTTGCAAAACTGGTCATTGTCTGCAGTACAAACCAGAGCAAAAGCAACTTTGTTATATCAACAGCAGCCGCTCGCTCTTTCTCACTTGCGCCAACACATGCACATATGGCACTTAGCCAGTGATGCGTTTACAGCCACACAAAAAGTCGGACAACTCCAACACCACACATAAAGTGTCATTCCAGGTTGTTACACTATGATTTTCCAATCAAATGTGTGCTTATTCTAGTGTCACTTATTAGGAATCTTAATTTATAAATATTAAGAGAATAAGCGGTAGAAAATGGATGGATGGATGGAATCATGAAATGCTGTTAGTATATTGAATAAATACTAATACAAATACATTTTTTACAAACAGGAAGTTGCAGGAATGTACACATGATCCCCTGCTTACATCTCATTGTGCAACATGTGAATGTTTTAATGGGAACTAAATGCAATGTCTGAAAGGGGTACAAATTATTTCCAAAGCAGGACCTCCACCCAGACAAACAATACAAGTACACAGTTCATGAAAAACAATATTTTTTGTTATTGTCATTGTAAGTGGGCCTAAACACTTATATTATAAATGGAAATGACTGCTGTCATTTGATTATAATAATAAGAGATTGTTGTCTGTCTATCTGTGTTGGCCCTGCGATGAGGTGGGGACTTGTCCAGGGTGTACACCGCCTTCCGCCCGAATGCAGCTGAGATAGGCTCCAGCGACCCCGAAAGGGACAAGCGGTAGAAAATGGATGGATGGATGGAGATTGAACTTGTTATTTAGTCAGGTTTGGGACAGGTGTGCTGCTGGTGTAGCCACAGTGTGCACGTCTTATGTCGCTCACATGGGCTCCACTGAATGCTCAGGGAGTTTTTGCGTTTGCTCACACACATGAAAAATTAGAGGGAACATTGATTGACAGAGTGTGTACCTTCAGTGCTGAATGATGAGCAGAAGCAGAATTTAATCCTGAAGTGGTGGTGGTGGAGGTGTAGTGGCATTGGAGTCTCTGTCTCTCTTTACTAGCTTCGTCGAAGCATGTTGCTTATGTAGCTTGTTTCAGCAGATTTCAATTACTGTTTTGGGCAGTAGATGGGATCTTTGTCCAAAGCACAATTTACATTTAACTAAAATGTTATTTACTTTGTGCTCAACAAAAGAAAAGTAGTGAAAATATCTCCATGTTAACAAACTCGACTTCTGGCTCCGCCATGATCAGACACGCCCGTAGGGATGTTAGAATTTTAAGGTCTGTTGGTAGTGCATTCCACTTTGTGGTGGCAAAATAGTAGAATACATTTTTTCCCATTAGAGTCTTGAATTCGGGGGGGACGAGGTCTGAGGAACTCCCTCTCGTGTAGTACCTGTGAGCATCACTTACTCTGGTAAAATAGTTGGACAGGTACTTGAGGACATTTTTTCTGAGTACTTTGAATACCCGGCACATTGCAATTCGGTGTACGCTTTCCTCAACTCTAACCCATCCCAATTTGGTAAAGTGGGCTTGAGTTAGGTGAGTCCTGTATGGGAGGTTGAGCAGGAGTCTCACCAGCTTGTTTTGGGAAGTTTGCAGTTTTGTTTTTAGTGGCTTGGGGATACTGGTGAACCATGAGGTGCAGGCGTAGTCAAAATGACACTGTATGAGGGAAAACTAAAAGATGCCAGGTTTCAAGATATAAACAATTGGTGAGCCCACAGAGAATGTTGCACGAGACACCAAACATTGATATAGTTCTGTGAAAATGATTGTCTTCTGTGGAAATTCAGAGAAAGTGAACAGTGTGTGTTTTACTGCAATACTGTCAGTCTCTTAAATTCAGAATCAGAAATACTTTTATCAATCCCTGAGGGGAAATTCAGACTTCTTTTTTTTTCATACCTTCGGTTCGTTGAAATTACTCAAGCATCGCACAGCTTCTATTTTTCTATCAATATACGATGATGCTTACAAGGCAGAGAGTAACTCAACCCTCTTGAATAGTTTCTACCTCAGTTTGTATGCTTTGTTGACTCAGCACAGGAGTAATATGTGGAAATGACAAATACCTAGAACAGCTTTTCTTTATTATTTATTCTGTATTTTGTTCAATCCCAGATAGGCTGTGACTCACAGTTGAATGGCTTTGTAGATACACTAAGACAAAGTCTAAGTTCATTATGTTGTTCATGGTGCTTTTACAGCTGCACCATTTCCTCATCATTTTCAACTAACTTGAAGTGTTTTGTCAAGAGGATTATTTGTAATGTTTACATTTTCGGAATGTGCTTGTTCTATTTTGGGCAAAAGTGAAACAAAGAAAACAATCTTTTTTTCTTGTCATATTTTTAAGTTATTATACCATGATTTTACAAGTTTGGACTGCGTGGGAATATATTTTTTCTCCATGCGTCCCCTGAGTTAAAATGAGTTGGACAGCCCTTGCTTACAGTATCATGGAGGGGTTAAAGGTCAGGTACGTCCCCATCAAATCACTGCCATCGGTGCATGTCCTGCATCATCACATCAACTACATATCTTAGCTGATATCTGCAAGCGGTGTCTCCAATGTATATAATATGTGCTACCCTTTTGTTTACTGCATCTCTCCCACTGTTATTGGCTTTCTTCTGGAGATGAAGCAAATATGTTGACCTGTGCTTTCCCCTGCTGTGAAAATGCATTGCGTCTGAGGGGTGAATCACATCGATCTGTCTGTTCACACACACACACACACACACGCACACACACACACACTGGCTTTATTAAGTCGCCAGCCCAACCCTACAGAGTCTTTGCTGCTTCTGTATTGACCCGCAGCCTTTTCCCATGGCTTTGGATAGAACGATACCAAGAGATCAGAGCCTCTTTCTTTTTATTTTTTTTATTTTATTTGGCCTCCTAAAGCTAATCGATAGGTGGTGCCATGTTGGTCATGCACTATTGCCTTTTACGAAATTGGATGAGTTTCCCTCATCCTCAGCTTCCTGAATAATATATATGAAGCAATAGAGCCTACGTATCAAACTCCTGGCCCGTGGGCCAGATCCGGCCTGGGGAGGTGATCATCATGCATTTAAAAGGGTCGTATTGTGCAAAACCAACTTTTCTTACCTGTTGGCCCCTCTTTGTTGGGTATTTTGGGATCAACGCGACACCCCAAATTTGTATCCAAACCATGGAAGCATGGTGGGGCTATGAATAAAAAACGTTGCCTCTTTCCAAACGAGCCGTTTGACATTTGGGACTTTAGTGACATCTTTACCTTAGTTACGTCAGAGGTTTACCCAAAGTACTTTGCGTAACTTGTTTTTTTTAATTTAGTTATAGTCTCAAGTAGGGTTGTACGGTATACCGGTACTAGTACAGTACCGCGATACTAATGAATCATATTTGGTACTATACCGCCTCTAAAAAGTACTGGTTCCCATAACACGAGGACTTAAATTATGACCATTGTATGATCCTGTAACTACTTGGTATCGGATCGATACCTAAATGTGTGGTATCATCCAAAACTAATGTAAAGTATCAAACAACAGAAGAATAAGTGATTATTACATTTTAACAGAAGTGTAGATAGAACTTGTTGAAACAGAAAATAAGCAGATATTAACAGTAAATGAACAAGTAGATTAATAATCATTTTTTACTGTTTGTCCCTCATAATGTTGACAAAATAATAGAATGATAAATGACACAATATGTTACTAACTACTAAAAGACAAGATGTCTAGTATGTTCACTATTATATTTAAGGACAAAATTGTTCTTGGATTACAATAATAAACATATGTTTAATGTACCCTACGATTTTTTGTTAAAATAAAGACAATAATGCCATTTTTTGTGGTTCCCTTTATTTAGAAAAGTATCTAAATACATTTTGGTACCGGTACCAAAATATTGGTATCGGGACAACCCTAGTCTAAAGTATGATCCTGTAACTACTTGGTATCGGATCGATACCTAAATGTGTGGTATCATCCAAAACTAATGGAAAGTATCAAACAACAGAAGAATAAGTGATTATTACATTTTAAGAGAAGTGTAGATAGAACATGTTGAAACAGAAAATAAGCAGATATTAACAGTAAATGAACAAGTAGATTATTAATCATTTTTTACTGTTTGTCCCTCATAATGTTGACAAAATAATAGAATGATAAATGACACAATATGTTACTAACTACTAAAAGACAAGTTGTCTAGTATGTTCACTATTATATTTAAGGACAAAATTGTTCTTGGATTGCAATAATAAACATATGTTTAATGTACCCTAAGATTTGTTGTTAAAATAAAGACAATAATGCCATTTTTTGTGGTCCCCTTTATTTAGAAAAGTATCTAAATACATTTTGGTACCGATACCAAAATATTGGTATCGGGACAACCCTAGTCTAAAGTATGATCCTGTAACTACTTGGTATCGGATCGATACCTAAATGTGTGGTATCATCCAAAACTAATGTAAAGTATCAAACAACAGAAGAATAAGTGATTATTACATTTTAACAGAAGTGTAGATAGAACATGTTGAAACAGAAAATAAGCAGATATTAACAGTAAATGAACAAGTAGATTAATAATCATTTTTTACTGTTTGTCCCTCATAATGTTGACAAAATAATAGAATGATAAATGACACAATATGTTACTAACTACTAAAAGACAAGTTGTCTAGTATGTTCACTATTATATTTAAGGACAAAATTGTTCTTGGATTGCAATAATAAACATATGTTTAATGTACCCTAAGATTTTTTGTTAAAATAAAGACAATAATGCCATTTTTTGTGGTTCCCTTTATTTAGAAAAGTATCTAAATACATCGGGACAACCCTAGTCTAAAGTATGATCCTGTAACTACTTGGTATCGGATCGATACCTAAATGTGTGGTATCATCCAAAACTAATGGAAAGTATCAAACAACAGAAGAATAAGTGATTATTGCATTTTAAGAGAAGTGTAGATAGAACATGTTGAAACAGAAAATAAGCAGATATTAACATTAAATTAACAAGTAGATTAATAATCATTTTTTACTGTTTGTCCCTCATAATGTTGACAAAATAATAGAATGATAAATGACACAATATGTTACTAACTACTAAAAGACAAGTTGTCTAGTATGTTCACTATTATATTTAAGGACAAAATTGTTCTTGGATTGCAATAATAAACATATGTTTAATGTACCCTAAGATTTGTTGTTAAAATAAAGACAATAATGCCATTTTTTGTGGTCCCCTTTATTTAGAAAAGTATCTAAATACATTTTGGTACCGATACCAAAATATTGGTATCGGGACAACCCTAGTCAAAAGTTTCAATCATTACGTTTCTTCTTGTTCTCTCTCTTCTTGTAGTGGAGCAGACTGGTTTGTATCCACCAATGTTGCCATTTCTAATTAAAAAAAATTGCGTATAGTTCAAAGTTCGAACTAATATCTGTCAGGAGACTCGATATGTAAGCGCTAAAAACTACAACATAGCTAATGTTGGGGAACGGCGTGGCTCTGGCCTTGCTTGGCCTGTCAATCTGTGTGTGTGAATGTGGAAAAAGCGCTTTGAGTACCTTGAAGGTAAAAAAGTGCTATACAAGTATAACCCATTTACCATTAACATTGAAGACACTGTCAAAGAGGGCTTGGCCTGTAAGAGGGCTTCAGCTTGTTAAATAAGACCGCCCACAAAAGTGCTTTCTGAAGAAATAGTCAGAAAGCGACTCAAAGATGGTCTGTAAAACAAGATCCATGCACAATTTGGACCAAAGCATCGCCATTACATATTATGTAGACCACAATGAGGAGTTTTAAATGTAGATCAAATCATAAATAATCAAGTAACACTACCTCATATACATGTACTGTTAAACACTGTGGTATTACAGTCGCTAGGACACATTTCCCAATACTTAGGTCACATTTTCAAAACTCTTCACACAGTGAGCACAACAGAAGTATAAATGGGATAGACTGAGGATCAATTATCATTGCTGAGGCACAAAATGCATTCAATGACTACATCTTTCAAATGACATTAATTATGTTCTCACTTCGACACAACAACCGCCAAAACTCTGTGTACTTACAGGCCAATTTGTACATGCTTACATACTGTTTTCAAAACTGTTAAACTTAAGTTCAAAACAATAACATAATAAAAACTTGAATGAGACAGCAATTTGCTACAATTCTACAGTAATATTTTATTGAAATATATTTCAAATCGTAAAATTAGATGCAATAAAAACAATTGGACAATTCCACCATCCACATGATCAAATGTCCCTCCTGGACGCAATGAATGCTGGATGCTTGGACATATCAGCAGACGATTGCCAGGGATGGATCAGAAGATTCTTTCCTAGGTGTATTGCCCTAGATGACATAAGATGTGATGTGGATGACAACCTGTGACTGAGTAGATTAGCATTACTATTGTATCTGTATCAGTGGAAGGTGTGTACACAAATTATTGTATTTTGGAATTACTCAGTGCAAAAAAAATTAATAAAATACATCAAATATATTGAAGCATTCTGCATCATGTCTGATTCATTCCAGTAACATATATTTTGATGTGAATTATAAACAGAGATGTCCTTGTTTTACACAAGAAAATATTGTCAAATGCTACCTGTTGTTAGTGTTTTTTTAGGTCATTGTTTTGTGGGTGAAAAAGCGTGTTTGTTGTCTGTCAACCTTTGTTAGTGTTCTGGAAGAGCGAGTTGATTTGAGACATGTATGGAGTGATTTGCTAGTTTTAGCGCATTTTGAAAGTGAAATGAACTGATGTGACGAGCTGAAAGTTCCTTTGGAGAACTGTGTGAAGAGTTTTGAAAAAGTGACCTGAAGTTTTGGGAAATGTGTCCTAGCGGCTGTAAAAAACTAAGTAGAAATATATATATATTATATATATATATATGTATGTGTATATTCTTTAAACAATTAACATTTATTGGCACATTTGAACACACAAAAGTACAAAACATTTGTATCATTGAGTACCGATATCGATTCCCAGGTACCGGGATTTGGTACCATATCCATTCAAATGTGAAAGGTACACCACTCCTGCTATTATAGTAATACTCAGAGTAATATGTCATTACAAATGCATTCCTATACAAATCAGTTAGTATTATTCTACATTACAGATCATTGGAGTCATCGTGCAGCATTAGAGATCAATACATCATGGAGCAATACCTGCATGTAAATACACATCCCACAACAAAACAAACAAGTATTTCTCTAATCGGTACTAATGACATTGTTTACTAAGCAGTCAGTTGACTGTATACTGAATGTAGTAACAAGACGTGTACTAGTGTTAATATTTCCCCAAACTCAAATAAAAGATCCAGTCCAGCAGTCAAGATGGTTTATATGCCGCCTCGGTGTATAAAGGAATGATGGCGTGATGTGATAGCAATGACCCCAAAAGGACATACTCCTCCTCAACCACCTTATCATTGTACAGCTCAGCATGCTGTAAATTGAGCAGAAGGCTGAAATAAATTAAAGGTTCGTGAGAGGAAAAAGTGGAAACCTGTGCTCTTCCTTCCATTCTGCCCTCCACCTTCACTCTTATTTTCCTCTGAAATTTTGGGGAGGGTGGAAATAACGCAGCATAGCGAAGGTCAAGCCCTCCATTAAGCCTGGAGCAGAGCAGCCACTCGCTACGGTCACACATGCTGCTGTCTGTGTGTGTGTGTGTGTGTGTGTGTGTGTGTGTGTGTGTGTGTGTGTGTGTGTGTGTGTGTGTGTGTGTGTGTGTGTGTGTGTGTGTGTGTGTGTGTTCTTGTATTTCTTCCCTTCCTGAGACACCAAGAAGGAAAAGTATATTCCATATGAGGAGGTGTGAACAAGTGATGACATAAATCATGGTCCCAATAACATTGCATCTAATAGAGAATGTCTCATTTGCACCCCTGGTGGTGAAATCTATCAAAATGTGGGTAGTCCCAAAAATGAGGGATTTTTCAAATTGACTGTGTGTCGCTTTTAAAAGTGCTCCCCCTCTGGTCAACATATGTAATAACAAGTGTGTGTAAGAAATTGAAATGCGCCCCCTTTGGCCAAAATTAATTAAAACAAATTGGGACGGCGTGGCGAAGTTGGTAGAGTGGCCGTGCCAGCAATCGGAGTGTTGCTGGTTACTGGGGTTCAATCCCCACCTTCTACCATCCTAGTCACGTCCGTTGTGTCCTTGGGCAAGACACTTCACCCTTGCTCCTGATGGCTGCTGGTTAGCGCCTTGCATGGCAGCTCCCGCCATCAGTGTGTGAATGTGTGTGTGAATGGGTGAATGTGGAAATAGTGTCAAAGCGCTTTGAGTACCTAGAAGGTAGAAAAGCGCTATACAAGTATAACCCATTTATCATTTATCATTTATTTAATAAATATGTATATAGAGACATACTGTAATAACTTGAAGTAAATAAGGAAGATTAAAAACCAATTACAAACAAACAATTAAAAAAACTAACTAAAAGCAGTCTTTTTCTCACAATGTGTCGACTTTAAAAAGAAAAAAAAATTAGGAACATTTTCTCATATTCTTTCTGTTTCTGTAATATTGCAATATTTTCTCGTAAAATTATTACTTTTTTTATGTAAAATTATTATTTGTCATATAAAATTCAGACTTTTATCACAATATTACCAATTTTTTGTTGTTGTAAAATAGTGACATTTTTGGAGTAAAATTATGACTTCTGTCATAATTTTGCCAAGTAAAATTTTGAGTATTATAATATTGCCAACATTTTTAATTTTTCTGATAAAATTGTGACTTTTGTCAAGTAAAATTACGACTATTTTCATAAAATTGCCAACATTTTAAGCTTTTCTTGTAAAATTGCGACTGTTACTGAGTAAAATTCCAACTTTTGTCATAAGATTGCACAACTGTTCAGTTTTACTTGTAAAATGTTGACTTGTGTTGAGTAAAATGACGACTTTTATTATAATACTGCCAAAATTCTAAGTTTTTCCTGTGAAACTGTGACATTTTTCTTGTGAAATTCCAACTCATTTTTCACAACAAGCTTTTTTATATTTGCATAGTATGTATATATTATTCATGTTGTAAATACTAATCTTTATATGTCTAGAAAGGCTGGTCCTAAAGAGGTAGGCTTTTTTCTCAGGTCTCAAGAAGGTAACAAATACAAGAATGAGTGTGTGTGTGTGTGTGTGTGTGTGTGTGTGTGTGTGTGTGTGTGTGTGTGTGTGTGTGTGTGTGTGTGTGTGTGTGTGTGTGTGTGTGTGTGTGTGTGTGTGTGTGTGTGTTTGTGTGTGTTAAAAGTGCATCCATTTTGGATGACAGCAGCAATATATGACATTTAATTGCACAACAAAAATATTTTTTTCTGAACCGTTGGACCAACTCGTCAACTTTGAAATCCTACTTTGGCTTTTCATACAATTATGGGCTCCTCAGAATAAAACCCAGAAAGGCGTGTTTATCGTTCTTGTCTCCTGTCCCTGTTGACTGTCCAAGTGGCCCGCGGCACTTTAGTAGACGCACAGATGTGTCACGGACAACTTTTTTTTCAAATAGAAGCTGTGAAAAAGCGGGGCTGCACGTATCTTCCATCACACTCCTTTCTTCTTCCCATCGATGTTTGTTTCCGCACTTGTCAGTCTCCGGTGAAGAGTATAACTTACCTTCCTCCCAAAGGAAGTGAAACGACTTGAGGACGCCTTCAGAAAGGATTTCATTTCGCTTGTTTTCTTACTGCAACATTAAAAATGGCGCCCTTGCAGGACCTCAGGAGTAGAACAATTGCTGCTTTATTATTGGGTTCTATTTCCTGTTTGACCTATTTGGATCTTGTTAGAATCCATCATTATTTTCTTTGCCTGCCAAAAGAAACTAGTACGATCACTTCTTCTGGCGCGTGTGTGTGCGTGTGTGTGTGCGTGTGTGTGTGTGTGTGTGTGTGTGTGTGTGTGTGTGTGTGTGTGTGTGTGTGTGTGTGTGTGTGTGTGTGTGTGTGTGTGTGTGTGTGTGAGAGAGTGATAGGAAAATGGCTCTGACTTGCTTGGAGACAAGTCGGCGCCTTGTTGAGGTGTCTTTCCTTTGGAATCAAGTAAGTTCAGTGACAGGCTGCTCCCCTTTAGAAGAAAAAACTCCTTTGTTATCCATGCCATCAAACTTTAGAACTCCTCAATAGATCGGAGCGGGAGGGTGAAGGCTAGAGATGGATGGGTATTCCAAGGCTACGTTCACACTGCACGGTCGGATGTCCAATTCTGATTTTATTTGTCAAATACGATTTTTACGGTGGCCGTTCACATTACCAAAAAAATGCCATTTCTAATGGGAATGCAATCTGACCCGCATGCTCGACATGACGGCATGACGTCGCACACACTGCAGTGTTTACTGAAGTAAACGTGGCTTCAGCGCTAGTCGGTCTCAGTACTGTACATTGGTGGGAATTTCCAGGATTTTGTGCAATCAAAGTCAACATTTTCTGAACCAAATGATTGCGTATTGAAGATTAAAGGCCTACTGAAACCCACTACTACCGACCACGCAGTCTGATAGTTTATATATCAATGATGAAATCTTAACATTGCAACACATGCCAATATGGCCGGGTTAACTTATAAAGTGCAATTTTAAATTTCCCGCTAAACTTCCGGTTGAAAACGTCTATGTATGATGACGTATGCGCGTGACGTCAATCGTTGAAACGGAAGTATTCGGACACATTGTATCCAATACAAAAAGCTCTGTTTTCATCTCAAAATTCCACAGTATTCTGGACATCTGTGTTGGTGAATCTTTTGCAATTTGTTTAATGAACAATGAAGACTGCAAAGAAGAAAGCTGTAGGTGGGATCGGTGTATTAGCAGCTGGCTGCAGCAACACAACCAGGAGGACTTTGACTTGGATAGCAGACACGCTATCCGACGCTAGCCGCCGACCGCATTGATGATCGGGTGAAGTCCTTCGTCGCTCCGTCGATCGCTGGAACGCAGGTGAGCACAGGTGTTGATGAGGGCTGGCTGCCGTAGGTGGATAGCTAATGTTTTTAGCATAGCTCTGTGAGGTCCCGTTGCTAAGTTAGCTTCAATGGCGTCGTTAGCAACAGCATTGTTAAGCTTCGCCAGGCTGGAAAGCATTAGCCGTGGAGTTACAGGTCCATGGTTTAATAGTATTGTAGATTTTCTGTCTATCCTTCCAGTCAGGGGTTTATTTCTTTTGTTTCTATCTGCAGTTAAGCCCGATGCTATCACGTTAGCTCCGTAGCTAAAGTGCTTCGCCGATGTATTGTCGTGGAGATAAAAGTCACTGTGAATGTCCATTTCACGTTCTCGACTCTCATTTTCAAGAGGATATAGTATCCGAGGTGGTTTAAAATACAAATCCGTGATCCACAATATAAAAAGGAGAGAGTGTGGAATCCAATGAGCCAGCTTGTACCTAAGTTACGGTCAGAGCGAAAAAAGATACGTCCATCACTGCCTCTCTAGTCATTCACTGTAACGTTCCTCATCTACGAATCTTCCATCCTCGCTCAAATTAATGGGGTAATCGTCGCTTTGTCGCTCCGAATCTCTTGCTCCATTGTAAACAATGGGGAATTGTGAGGAATACTAGCTCCTGTGACGTCACGCTACTTCCGGTACAGGCAAGGCTTTTTTTATCAGCGACCAAAAGTTGCGAACTTTATCGTCGATGTTCTCTACTAAATCCTCCCAGCAAAAATATGGCAATATCGCGAAATGATCAATTATGACACATAGAATGGATCTGCTATCCCCGTTTAAATAAAAAAAAATAATTTCAGTAGGCCTTTAAGAAGGAAGAGGACAAGCGTTTTTGCTTGGATGTCTGCTTATAGAGCGTGTCTGTGGTCGAGCAGTCGGAGACAGGAGTGGTAAAACATGTGAGTTCTTAAAACATTTTATTTTCACCTGTTTTATGCTCCGTTGTCGACTATTCATTTTATAACCGTGTATTGTGGCAAATAATGACGCTTTTTGATGACACTCTGGTCGAATGATCGTGGCCTAAGCGTGGGAGCAGTCACTTTGGCCCCGTTTACACTGCACACCAAATCTGATTAGTTTGCCCTCAAGTGACACAGATCAGGTTTAAATGACCATTGTGTGTGTGTGTGTGTGTGTGTGTGTGGGGACAAGGATAAGGTTAGGTGGGATTTACCCTGGATAATCTTAGCCGGCTTAGTGTAGAAGGGGCCTGTTAAAAATCACATTTTACTTGCAGAGTAAACAGTCAGCTGGGAAAAATCAGATCTCAAAAAAATCTGATTTGGGCCACTTTGGCCTGCCGTGTGAACGTAGTCATTGAAGACACATCGCATATATATTATTTTTATATTCATTGACGAAAGAGGCCTGGGTCGGATATGAAAAATTTGGAATTGCACTGTTCACACTGACATGAAAACATCCGATACAGGTCGCATATGGGCAAAGAAAATGGGAATTGACCTGCAGGGTGAACAAGGCCAATGGCCAGACTGTCGTGGTTTGTAAAATAATGTACCTGCATGTTTTATTCACTGTGTAGTATTATGCTATTGGTACCTCCATTTCCCTCAGGGCAATGAAGTTATACTGTGTCTAATCTAAGAAGCACCACTAAATATTTTGACGCTGATTAATTTACTGTCTGTTACTTACAGTGGGGCTGTCAGTAGTACCGATACTAAGTCGATACCAACACGCAAAAAATACTTCGATACAATCTTTTTTCAGTACCGTTAGTATCGAGACTTTACACCCACTTTTCCTTGGTGAGCCACATCAAATCTCAGCATGTAAATGCAGAGTCAGCGCCAAAGAAGCCTGTCACGAATGCATATTTGGCGTGTCCGTTTCCCCCTTGCTGATAATGGCAGGGTGGTGACATGCATCCTAACTTGCATCGTGCGCCTCACAACACAACTAAAACACGCCTGCTTCGCTAGTGAAAGACGTAGCAGAAGAGATGCACTTGATCACAATAGAAGTGAAATGAGATAAGGAAGTGACAAAGTGGAGTGTGCCTCACGTCACTACTCAAATGCAAGCGGTCATAAAAGTGAGAGTGGAGCTCCGCCACCACAAGCCCAAGGAGTTTGCATTCAGACAGCCCGCAGAAAACCTCCACCAAGTTGCTACCCAACCTTTGTCACTTTCTATAAGTGTGCTAAGTTAATTGAAGTGATTAAAAACACAACTTAGTGAGACTCTTCTGTTGTTTGACAACACTTTGCCTTCCTGGTCTAATACGTAAACACGTGGTGTTCAAAATGTGTGAGCAAAAAGGTCATGAAAAAAGCTGAAATGTTGATACTAGTAACAAAAACTAAAATTTTTGTCTGTGAATTAGTGTTGTAACAATACCGATATTTTGGTACCGGTACTAAATTTATTTCGGTACTTTTCTAAATAAAGGGCACCACAAAAACATTTCATTATTGGCTTTATTTTAACAAAAAATCTTAGTGTACATTAAACATATATTTCTTATTGCAATTTAGTCCTTAAATAAAATAGTGAACATACTAGACAACTTGTCTTTTAGTAGTACATAAGTAAGCAAACAAGGGCTCCTAATTAGTCGGCTGACATATGCAGTAACATATTGTCATTTATCATTCTATTATTTTGTCAACATTATTAAGGACAAGTGGTAGAAAATTAGTTAATAATCTACTTGTTCATTTACTGTTAAAATCTGCTTACTTTTTCTTTTAACATCTTCTATCTACACTTCTGTTAAAATGTAATAATCACTTATTATTCTGTTGTTTGATACTTTACATTAGTTTTGGATGATACCACAAATTTGGGTATCAATCCGATACCAAGTAGTTACAGGATCATACATTGGTCATATTCAAAGTCCTCATGTGTGACATATTTCCTGAGTTTATAAACACAATATACATTCTAAAAAAACGAAAGAAGATTTTGTGATGCCAAAAAATATAGACGTAATCTTAGTACTGTCGACTCGATACGTGCTTGTACTTGATATCATTACAGTGGATGTTTGGTGTCGATCCACCAATGGTGTTTGTTTACATTTTGACGCCCGTGAGTTACGGTGTGTAGTGAAGCATGTTTAGCTATTCCTCATCCTGCAGGGATGATACTTGTAAGAAACTTACTTTATTTGTCGCCAGGATTAGTGATTTAGAAGTAGCTAAAACACTGCCGACAGCGGATGGATGTTAGCCGCTAACTAGCTAGTCATGTCTTAAAACATCTCTTCCTGAAGGCGTTTCAGTGTTATAACTTCACATTTATCATTAGTTTTTAAGCCAAAATGCGTCCGTTCTCCCTTTTCTGTCTACACACTGTGTCTGCTTGTAAGTACTCTGTGTGTGTGGGCCGCCGAACACGCTCGTCTGCTCGTAAACCAGCAATGTCATGACGTGACTTCGACGCGGGCGCGGGGGGGTGGGACCGGTACGTTTCAGAGAATGATTCATTAGTATCGCGGTACTATACTAATACCGGTATACCGTACAACCCTACTGTGAATATATATTGCCTTTTTATTTGCCTATTTTCACTCAAATGACATGATGGCGTCACTCCACCACCATCCATCCAACCATCCATCCATTTTCTACCGCTTGTTCCGTTCGGGGTCGTGGGGATGCTGGAGCCTATCTCAGCTGCATTCGGGCGGAAGGCAAGGTACACCCTGGACAAGTCGCCATCTCATCACAGGGCAGGGGTGCCCACACTTTTTCTGCAGGCGAGCTACTTTTCAATTGATCAAGTCGTGGGGATCTACCTCATTCATATGTATAATTTATATTTACTTATTTATGAAATATATGTTTTTGTTAACAAGTTAAAGGTGTTTAAAGATAATGCAAGCATGTTTAACCCATATAGTTAATATTGTTAAGAAGTTAAAGGTGTTTAATGATAATACAAGCATGTTTAACACATATAGATTCCTTTCTTTCATGAAGACAATAATATAAGTTGGTGTATGACCTGATTCTGATGACTTGCATTGATTGGAATCAGACAGTAGTGATGATAACGTCCGCATTTTCAAATGGAGGAGAAAAAAAGTCCTCCTTTCTGTCCAATACCACATGAAAGTGGTAGGTTTTTGCCATCTTATTTGTCCAGCTTCCGTACTCCTTTTTATACACTTTACAAGAAATACATTGACGGCAAACTCCGTAGCTTACTAGCTTGTGCACGCCAGGTTTCTGAGACTCTTGTTTTGTTAGCGCAGGCAGGATGAAGCAGAGCTTTTATTGTGCAACTGTGCAGTCGGTCTTTGGAGTTTTGACGGCACGTACGGCGCCAGAGTCTGTTGAAATAAAAAGTGTTTCTCGCCTTCCTGTCTGTAATTTTTTCTTAATAATGATCTGGCAGCAGCCAGCGTCATCTCAGAAGACCCTCGGGTGCCGTGAATGTCAATCAAGTGACGAAAGTCGCGTCATAGTGAAGATTTATGATCGCTCATTTATAGGACTATTTTTTTAATGCCTGGCTGGCGATCAACTGACACACCCTCCGCGATCGACCGGTAGCTCGCGATCGACGTAATGGGCACCCCTGTCACAGGGCCAACACAGATAGACAGACAACATTCACACTCACATTCACACACAAGGCCAATTTAGTGTTGCCAATCAACCTATCCCCAGCTGCATGTCTTGGAGGTGGGAGGAAGCCGGAGTACCCGGAGGGAACCCACGCAGTCACGGGGAGAACATGCAAACTCCACACAGAAAGATCCCGAGCGCAGGATCGAACCCAGGACCTTCGTATTGCGAGGCAGACGCACTAACCCCACCATATTGAGAGAATATTAAAGGCCTACTGAAATGAGATTTTCTTATTTAAACGGGGATAGCAGGTCCATTGTATGTGTCATACTTGATCATTTCGCGATATTGCCATATTTTTGCTGAAAGGATTTAGTAGAGAACATCGACGATAAAGTTTGCAACTTTTGGTCGCTGATAAAAAAGCCTTGCCTGTACCGGAATTAGTGTGACGTCGCAGGTTGTGGAGCTCCTCACATCTGCACATTGTTTACAATCATGGCCACCAGCAGCGAGAGCGATGCGGACCGAGTAAGCGACGATTACCCCATTAATTTGAGCGAGGATGAAAGATTTGTGGATGAGGAAAGTGAGAGTGAAGGATTAGAGGGCAGTGGAAGCGATTCAGATAGGGAAGATGCTGTGAGAGGCGGGTGGGACCTGATATTCAGCTGAGAATGACTAAAACAGTAAATAAACACAAGACATATATATATACTCTATTAGCCACAACACAACCAGGCTTATATTTAATATGCCACAAATTAATCCGCATAACAAACACCTCCCCCCTCCCGTCCATATAACCCGCCAATACAAATCAAACACCCGCACAACACACTCAATCCCACAGCCCAAAGTACCGTTCACTTCCGCAAAGTTCATACAGCACATATATTTCCCCAAAGTCACGTACCTGACATGCACATAGCGGCACGCACGTACGGGCAAGCAATCAAATGTTTGGAAGCCGCAGCTGCGTACTCACGGTAGCGCGTATCCAACTCAAAGTCCTCCTGGTAAGAGTCTCTGTTGTCCCAGTTCTCTACGTGTTTGTGTTGCTGCAGCCGGCCGCTAATACACCGCTTCCCACCTACAGCTTTCTTCTTTGCTGTCTTCATTGTTCATTAAACAAATTGCAAAAGATTCACCAACACAGATGTCCAGAATACTGTGGAATTTTGCGATGAAAACAGACGACTTAATAGCTGGCCACAATGGTGTCCCAAAATATCCGCTACAATCCGTGACGTCACGCGCAAACGTCATCATACCGAGACGTTTTCAGCAGGATATTTTGCGGGAAATTTAAAATTGCACTTTACTAATCTAACCCGGCCGTATTGGCATGTGTTGCAATGTTAAGATTTCATCATTGATATATAAACTATCAGACTGCGTGGTCGGTAGTAGTGGCTTTCAGTAGGCCTTTAAGAACAATGTTTGTTTCATGTACTTATTAAATGTAAAATAGCTGACTTTTGTTGTTACTTGTGACAATATTTACAAGCACAGTATTATTGGTTTTAATATAATGAGCGGTTATAGAACACTGTTGTTCTTTTTCGAATGTAAAATTATCTCTTGGAAGCTAATACTGCAATTTAAATTCTGTGCAAAAAGATGTCGAAGTGATCTTATATACTCGAGTCGACACTTTGAAAGCATTTCTATTAAGTACTGAATTTGAAAGTAGAAGGGTTCAGTTTTTTATTTTAAGTAAAAAAGTATCGGCATGGACCACTGAAATTCTGGTATGGTGACAACCATACTCTCGCATGGTTCAGTGCATGAAGACATTCCATTTTGTGTCTTCAACCGTAAATGTGTTCATTTATTTTCAGCATTGTAGCTTTGATAATGTAGTATTTTGCATTAAAAGCAATGTATTTGTTGCCATTTGTTTGATTGTCACTGCATGAGCAATCAGTGTAATGTTACTCATGTTCTATTGGAAAATGGCAATCAAACACAGGAAGTAACTAACTAGCAGTCAGAAACGTACTATACCATAACAAAATAGGCATTTAACTAAAAAATATGACCATTTTTGGCACCAACTTTGTATCCAAATCTTTCATTGCACCCCCTTCCCAAGTGTGAGCGTGAGTGTGTGTGCGCGCCTGTGAGGTGGACACATGGTACCCCACCATGTATGTCTGTGTGCCAAGTGGCCATGCTGTCCATTTTGCACAGTTGGCATTTTGGTAAAGCACGCACACACTCCAAGTTCATTATAATACCGTTCCAGGTTTATAGACAATAGTTTCTCACTAAAACAAAGAGGGTGGGGGATTCCTTTGAAATAGCGGCAAGAAAGGAAGTGATTTGGTGGGGGGGGGAAAATTTGGCAATCACCAATTTGATTTGCTGTCGCCAAGAAAAGTGCGACTATTGGAGCATGTGGGTGAAAACACAACAATGGTCCAATGAACTGTGTCCAAATGTGACCACTAGCACTGCCTTTATGTGTCCCCACATTGCCAGGTGGGTGTAGTCATGTGTTTATAACCAGTTTGTCATTTTCGGCAGGTCTTGTCTCAAATATCTTTGGTACACAGCAACCTTTTTAGGGTGTGGTCCTTCTAATCTCCATTGCATCTGATTGTCTGTTCCACAAAACATTACATTACAGGTAGTCCACGAATGTGTGTGTGTGTGTGTGTGTGTGTGTGTGTGTGTGTGTGTGTGTGTGTGTGTGTGTGTGTGTGTGTGTGTGTGTGTGTGTGTGTGTGCGTGTGCGTGTGTGTGTGTGTGTGTGTGTAATCCCCATTTGACCAGCAGCGTGAAAGGGCCGTTCCAATCTGTCGCACCCACAAGGGATGCTCCCCCATTGGATGTTTGCCATCTGTTTGGTCACCTGTCCCATGGGCAGATGGGGGCGTGGTTCTTAGAGCTGCAGAGGGACCGACTGTAGGAGCGGGCTTAATCCGTTCGTGTGCACTCAGTCAGGAGCCAAAGCAGACGACCTGGTGACTGGGTCTCCGTTCTCAGGCGGATGTTGTGTCTGCTTCAACATATATGCATGCTGCTCCCAGGCCGGGGGACAGATGGTGCCACATAATGCGTTAAAGGTCTAAATGATTAAGCCATTAAAGCTAGGTACATTCAATTTATAAACACTTCCTATCGCAAACTTCTGTCTTCCTCAGGCCAATAAGAGCTCACTAATGTGATTATGTGTGATAGGGTTGTGGTGTAACTATGTTTCGCTCAATGCCGACCA
This sequence comes from Entelurus aequoreus, assembly GCF_033978785.1. NCBI lineage: Eukaryota > Metazoa > Chordata > Actinopteri > Syngnathiformes > Syngnathidae > Entelurus > Entelurus aequoreus. The sequence continues at coordinate 38,989,965 of NC_084746.1, read as the reverse complement.
CAATGATGCAATTAAACCAGGGGTGTCCAAAGTGCGGCCCGGGGGCCATTTGCGGCCCGCAGCTAATTGTTTACCGGCCCGCCACACATTCTGCAAAAATTTCAAAATTGATAATATTGCAAAAATTTAAAAAAACATTTAAAAAAAAGTAGAATGAGGTGAAATCTAACAATAAAAAGTTGCAATGTTGACACAAAGTTGCCATGCAGGCTGTTTTTTTCCTTTTGTCTTTGTTTATTTTTCTTTTTTTTGCCATTGCTAAAAAAATACAAATCTATGTTACAATGAATTATTACTTAAAAAATATCACTTTAAAATGTTTTATGTGGAAAAAATATTGCATATATTGTGTGGTTGCCATAAAAAAAAACATCAAAGTTTTATTTGACAAAAGAGCATAATACAAACAAAATAATAGTTCAAACATAAAATCGACAGATATATCTGAAGTTGATCTCGTAATTTAAGTGTTAAAAGTTAAAAAAAAACTAATAAAAATGTATCACTTTATGAGTGGGGGACCTTTTGGATCCCAAATATATTTAGTAGGATTTTATTTAACTTTTCACTGTGATTACTCAAAAATATTAAATAATTAAAATCAATGGTGTCCTGCATTATTGATCTTTTAGGGCTGTAATTACTAAATACTGCATATTTCAGTTTTACTATAAAAAACAAAGTTGTCTTTGACAGAAAAGGCTTTTTTTTTTTTTTACTTTATATCAACCTCAAGTTGATATAGAGATTTACTGTAAGCGTTAAATAAAAAAAAATAATAATAATATGACTTATTTTTAACAGTTTAATGACTGAGACCCTTTATGGTCCCCGGGAGCCCTAAAAGTTAAAAAAAAAAAAAAAATCCATATATTTTGTTAAGGTTTGAAAATGAAAAATATCTAAATGGCCCCCGCATGCTTACATTTTTCCGTGTGCGGCCCTCAGTGGAAAAAGTTTGGACACCCATGAATTAAACAATCAGACTTAGTGTTGTCCATAACGTCCATACTTCTTCCTCGTGCTACTTCTTTTTCACTGGTTCTGTGTTGGGTTTTATAAGAAATTGCATAAGAAACAACATTTATAATGTTATACTGACACGTCCTTAGAACAGGACGTCTTCATCAAGCTTATCTGCAGGTGGAGTGTGGTGCACTCTACTTATTTCCAGTCAGGGTTATGAGAAAGGGACAGTAGTCAGTAATTACTGATGGGCCATAGCAGATTTACTACCAGCAAGCCCCAAACTACACAGGTGCACACAAACAGTGGCCCCCATTACCAGGACCTCGTTTGAAACCTTTTGCACGTTACATGTCGTAAGGACTTTTAATTATGCAATACTTGCATTGTGTTGTTTGTTTGTTTGTTAGTAAAAGGATAAAATTGGTGAAAAGGCGGGGCCGTCCATTTCCTTTGGAAAGTATGAATGTATAATGTATTTTCTATTTTTGCCTTTTGAGTTTCTATCAAACAGTTCCCTCCACCCTTGTCAAACTATAAAGTGCACCGGTATATAAGCCAAATCCACACAATTTTGAGGAATAAATGTGTATTCATATATTAGCCGCACTATAATCCACATATATATACATTGTGATATTAGTTATTTGCACATAAAGACTTTGTGAATGTTTATGTACATACCTTAATTGTTTCCAAACGCTGCCTGTAACACGGCAGCAAAATGGATGAGCAAACAAAACAGAAGTCATGGTCATGGACCCACTAGCTGCGGAAGCTAGCTCTTTAATCAGCTAAACTGACTCAATAACTCCCTGGGACGTTTTGGTGCATGTACTGAGGAATTTGTGAGACTGAAACAATACAAAAAGAATGCCATTATAAGTTAATAATACTAACACAGACACTCGTAAACGTGTTCGCAGATTAGCTAATGCTCATGATGCTAGTGTCTTTACATTACGATAGCACGTACAAATATGCAAGAGAGCATTCGTACAAACAACACACATGGGACGGTTTAGTAAGTATGAATAGTTAAGTTATTTTTTTATACTTACAAACGTTGCTCGGAGTGATGAAGAATACATACAAGTAGAAACGCTATGGATGGCTACACTTGTACTTCCGGTTCAAAGCGTAAGGAAATACTTTAGACGTTTACCCCGTAGCATCTGCAGTGAGCGAACTTGTCCAAAAGATGGCACCATAGCACAAACACACCTTTTTAGTGTCTTCGCTTGTGTTTTTTTTTTTACTATTTGCCTTGTGGCCATCAGTGAAGAAAAATCCATAATTTACATAATTTAGCCGCACTATTTTATAGACCGCAGGGTTCAAAACACAGGAAAAAGTAGTGGTTTATAGTCTGTAATTTAGGGTGCAAACTATTTTTTTTACCAGTTTAACGTTTAGATTAGTTTGAGACATCTTAGGGGAGGATTGTTGTGTTAATGAGACAGTAGACACGCACAAATAATCAGTACAATTGGTCAAATAGCAGAATAAACATGAGGTCCATTTTGAACGATCACTTACTTTACCTAATCAACTATAGTTCCTGACCCAATTGCCTTCAAATGGTCTTAGAGGCTGTCATTGACTTGCTGTCATATTGAAGTGCACCCAAATGTAACGCAATAAACAATATTTCTGTAATTAAAGTGTCTTATAAAGCATCTTGGAAGAAACAAGAGCTGTTCAGATGTGTCTTTACAAATGGCATAAAAGTGTGTATTACTGCGGTATATCAAAGAAAACTCTCTAACGTGTGTCCATTCCTGCTTTCAGGACCATGCAGAGATCAACTCCACCATCCTGCGCAGCCAGACCAACACTGCACGCGTGGAGGGCCTGCGTTCGGGCACGGTGTACGTGGTGCAGGTGCGAGCGCGCACTGTGGCTGGTTTTGGCAAATACAGCAGCAAGATGTGCTTCCAAACCCTCACAGATGGTAAGGATGTCCGAGCCAGGAGAAAACAGCCCTCACACACACAGCAACACTTGTGTTTATTACCACGGTACTATTAGCCAGTGACATTGCCACAGCAACATGAATGTATGCGTGCAGAATGCATATTTGGAAATAAGAATGCCTTTTGTTTGTGCAGCTAATTAATTGGGCTTGACCCAGAATCCTCAGACAATTGGTGTCTCGGCCGGCCATTCTGTGGCTGGAGTGCAGTGATTAGTAGCTGGAGATTTATTTTTTTCTGAAGAGAGGCAAATTACTGGAGAGGGTGGAATATAATTTCATGAACTACAGCAAGGGTGCCCATTACATTGATGGCAGAGGGTGTGCCAGTCAATTGCCAACCAGGCATTAAAAAATAGACCT
>NC_084746.1:38865283-38986641 GCF_033978785.1 Entelurus aequoreus | reverse complement strand
CTACGGTGTGTAGTGAAGCATGTTTAGCTATTCCTTGTCCTCCAGTGATAATGTACTTGTAAGAAACATACTTTATTCATCACCTTAGAGGCGAGGATTAGTGATTTAGAAGTAACTAAAACACTGCAGACTGCGGATGGATGTTAGCTGCTAGCTAGCTAGCCATGTCTTCAATCAATCAATCAATCAATGTTTATTTATATAGCCCTAAATCACAAGTGTCTCAAAGGGCTGTACAAGCCACAACGACATCCTCGGTACAGAGCCCACATACGGGCAAGGAAAACTCACCCCAGTGGGACGTCAATGTGAATGACTATGAGAAACCTTGGAGAGGACCGCATATGTGGGTAACCCCCCCCCCCCCCCCCCCCCCCCCCCTCTAGGGGAGACCGAAAGCAATGGATGTCGAGTGGGTCTGACATAATATTGTGAAAGTCCAACACATCAGCGAAAGTCCAGTCCATGGTGGGGCCAGCAGGAACCATCCCGAGCAGAGACGGGTCAGTAGCGTAGAGATGTCCCCATCCGATGAACAGGCTAGCGGTCCACCCCGGAGCAGAGTAGAAAAGAAAAGAAAAGAAACGGCAGATCAACTGGTCTAAAAAGGGAGTGTATTTAAAGGCTAGAGTATACAAATGAGTTTTAAGATGAGACTTAAATGCTTCTACTGAGGTAGCATCTCTAACTTTTACCGGGAGGGCATTCCATAATATTGGAGCCCGAATAGAAAACGCTCTATAGCCCGCAGACTTTTTTTGGGCTCTGGGAATCACTAATAAGCCGGAGTTCTTTGAACGCAGATTTCTTGCCGGGACATATGGTACAATACAATCGGCAAGATAGGCAGGAGCTTGACCGTGTAGTATTTTATACGTAAGTAGTAAAACCTTAAAGTCGCATCTTAGGTGCACAGGAAGCCAGTGCAAGTGAGTCTTAAAGCACCTCTTCCTGAGGGCGTTTCAGTGTTATAACTTCACCTTTATCATTGAGGGGGATGGGAGACCGGTACTTTTTAGAGGCGGTATAGTACCAAATATGATTCATTAGTATTGCGGTACTATAGTGATACCGGTATAACATACAACCCTAGTCAAGATAGTTAAACAATCAAAGGAGATCCAGTGTTATTCAGATTAATAATTTTTAATGTAAGATGCAAAAAAAATAAGACAGTGCGCAGAGTGATAAGCGTTGAAATTAGGGTGGTTCCATGTCAAATGCACAATCTGGATTATAATTGTTTTCATATGTATGTCGTTTTTCTTTTAATAATTAATTGTTTCTATTTTATTGTATGACTATCAATTTTCCCATCAATATTACAAGGGGGTCTCTCTAAAAGAACACTTATACTCAATATATGTAAAAGAAAACAGACTTCAGGTCAAATATGGGGTGGAGGCGTGGCCAATATGATGTCATCATATATGTTGCATAATCAAATTATGCGTATATTTTCTTCGAAAAGGCTAAAAGATAATTTACGTATATTTAAAAACAAATCTGTGTTATCAATAATTAGTATTAACATATTTTTCTATTATAAATCATATGGTTGTGCTCTATTATTCAATTGTTGTTCATTTTCTTACAACACATTATACTCCCCTGGTTTATTGACATATAGTATTCTGCCCTACCTGACTTTTGGAATTTAGTTTGCGGAACATTTAAACAGTCTTTGAAATTAGAGATGAAAAAAACATCTTCAGGTTGCTTATTGGTAATCTCCACAATGAAGTTACTGTAAAACTGAGCCCACAATGAGGCTCCTGCTACTGCAGCACACACACAATACTGTGTGCGCATGCAGACACATTACGGAAAAACTGTTGCTCAAACCTCATATTCTTGATTTGGAACACAATAACGTAGTCAATTATTTTGTAGAACACGATTGCAGGAGATGGAAGCACATTATCACCTGGAAGGAAGTGGTTCTTACTCTGTCGTAAAAACCCTAAAAACAATAACAACACACTATATATATATATATATATATGTATATATATATATATATATATATATATATATGTATATATATATATATATACATGTATATATATATATATATATGTATATATATATATATATATATATATATATATGTATATATATATATATATATATATATATATATATATTAGGGCTGCAACTAACGATTAATTTGATAATCGATTATTACTTCGATTGATCGATTAATAATCGGATAAAAGAGACAAACTACATTTCTATCCTTTCCAGTATTTTATTGAAAAAAACCAGCATACTGGCACCATGTTGTGGACATTGGGGGTGCAGCATACACCAATAATAACACAGAAATGCATGGCAGCTCCCGCCATCAGTGTGTGAATGTGTGTGTGAATGGGTGAATGTGGAAATACTGTCAAAGCGCTTTGAGTACCTTGAAGGTAGAAAAGCGCTATACAAGTATAACCCATTCATCATTATTATAAATGTAACTCATCAGAACTGAATCAGATATTGTACACGTTTCTGTTGTGAATAATAAAGGATTTATTTTAGGCTGCCTCCGAATAATAGCATGAAATATTCCAGCACCTTCATAACGTTTAGTTATACTAAAGCAGGGGTGGGCAATTAATTTTCACCGGGGGCCGCATAAGCAACCCGAGCACTGCTGGAGGGCCACACGACAATATTCCAATTAAATTTTGCTCAATATTATTTTTGATATACCGTAAGATAAATAATAATGATGATAATAATAATAATAATTAATAATAATAATAATAATAATTTAATTTAATTTAACCTAACTTAACTTTATACAAAAGCAGATTGCTTTTGATGGTCACTTTATCCTGCATTATCCAATATTTTTCCCCATCAGATTTGGACAACCATCTGTTGTTAAAAATTGTTTTTAATCATATTTATTTTATATTGTTTTTTATATTGGCTTTATATGTAATTGTTTTTTCTTTTTATTCAGTCATTGGTGGAGCTAAGGATAATATTTGAATATTGTTTTTAATATTGTTGTGCAGCACTTTGGAAACATTTTGTTGTTTAAATGTGCTATATAAATAAAGTGATTGGATTGTCACACCTGCCAGCTTGTCCCATTTCAGTCCTAACATGTCCGAACACGCATTTACCTATGTGAACAAGTCATTACCTGTGGTTGTCTCTTTAATTGACTGCATGGCTGCCATGTACTCCGTGATTTGAAAGTCTGCAGTTATCCCACGTAAGAAGAAGAGCAGCTGGGCGGTGTCACGTACATCACAGCTCTCATCCAAAGTTAGCGAAAAGCAGTCCAAGTCTCCGGGCATACAGCGCAACAGAGTCCAATAAGCACTCCTTAATAAACTCTCCGTCAGAAAACGCCTTACTTTTTCTGGCGCTTTTGTGAGAAATGACGAAACTTGTCCTGACGGCTGCATCTCTGGGGGTGTGAAATATGGCAAAAAGTCATTGTTGGGTTTGCAGTTTTACCATCAACGCATCGGCCTCCCTTGCGCGCGCTTCATCAGACACATTCCGGTATTTTCCCTCGTGTTTCTTCGTGTAGTGGCGATTAAAATGATATTCTTTAAACACAGCAAGCTGTGTACCGTTTGACATATAGTATTCTGTGTGCGCCATTTTTCGAATTTTTCCAGCAAAGTAGTGATGGGATCGGCAGTTCTTTTGACTGTACTGAATCACTAGAATCAGTTCCTTAAATTGATTCGTTCAAAAAATTTGTTCACCGAATCACCCCCCCCCCCCAAAAAAAAAATTGGGGGGGCGTGCGTAGTACAGACAGTACAGTGCAGACATTCACGCACTGCGTAGGGAATCGTGTTAATCTAACAACAACAACAGTTGCAGTAGAAGGGATAATAATAATAATAATATGAATCAGAATTGATCCCCAAGGAGAAATTTATTTTTGTTACAATAACTGTGTAAATAATAGCCTATTTATGTGTACATACATTAGTTATTATTTTTATTTTAAATCTTCTCAAAACAGTTTTCATGTGGCTTGTTTTCATGGGATCGGCAGTTCTTTTGACTGTACTAATCACTAGAATCAGTGACTGACAACGCCACACTGTGGCCGCAGTTCAGTACGTGAACCGAATCTATATATATATATATATATATATATATATATATATATATATATATATATATATATATATATATATATATTGTTCCTAATCTTAAAATGTAGAAAACATTCAGCTACAAGAGTGGCCTGGGGTTGAACAGTCCAAGTGATAAAGCTTTGTATTTACAGTAAAAGTGTCATCTTGTCTCATCAGTCTTGTACATATTAGTCTTTAATTACTAGTTTATATTTGTAGTTAATTGTTCATATTTAATGTTTACTTTGTACAAAGAGAGCGCAGTCTACTGAAGTTAAATTCCATGTGTGTTAAACATAACTGGACAATAAAGCTGATTCTGATTCACTTTATTATTTTTGGTAACAAAAACCTGAAACAGCAATGTGCAAAAATAATTCGTAGTGCAAGAAAAACAATAAAGTGCAACAATAAAATCACTTAAATATATATAAAAAGGAACAAATTCAATTGTACAAAAAACAACACAATTAAATTAAATATCAAGCAAATACTTAAATAATATTAATGAACAGAGTTACCAGAAACAAGGTAACATAACGGTTTATAAACAAATATAAAGTTACTACATATTAAAACTATGTAAATGTACATAACGATGTGCAAACATTTTTTGGGGAAAAAAAATCAAAATAAACTACCTTAAATTAAGGTCCTTAATTCACACATTTTACCATCACACCACAGTTTTGTTCCTCTGTTCTTCACCACCCACACCACTCCACCCACTCCTTAAAACCTGTGCTTCCTGGCTTTTCTGGAGGCAAAGTCATTTATGACATCACTGTAAGAAATCTGATGGCCGACTTTGTTATTAATACTAATCACTGCCAGTCCACTCAGTCTTTCTTGAGCCATGGAAGATCTCAAGTAGTTTTTTATTAATTTGAGCTTGGAAAAGCTCCGCTCTGCAGATGCAACAGTCACAGGAAGAGTGCAGGCTATCCGCAGAGCTACCCAAAGATTTGGGTACAACTCACAGATCTCATTTTGAGAGAGGTAAGTGAGCAATTCAAAGGGGGTCATCTGTGCTCTAGGGAGTTCTGGAAGGTTCTCCATCTCTGTGGCCAGTGCACTCCCATCAATATCAAACTGTTCTCCAAAGGTGAGTTTGTCTCTGAGAACTTTACACTGGTCCTTCCTTGCCTGTGCATCAAGTTGTCTAAAGTTGAAAAGCACTCCAAAAATGCTTCTAACCTCCCCTACGGACTGAAAGCGGTCCTCCAAAGACTGGATGGTACAGTCTACCACAGGGGTGTCAAACTCAAATACAGAGTGGGCCAAAATTTAAAACTGAACTAAGCCGCGGGCCAAGGTTGAACAAATTAACCTTTTAATAGGGACCCAAACAAGTTTTGCATTGAATATTGAACAAGCAAGGCTTATATAATTTAAATGTTCCTGAGGGAACTCTCCCGAAGGAATCAATAAAGTACTATCTATCTATAACTTTATAGTGACATGCAAAATCCGGTTTGAAATAATAATTTAAAAAATATCAATGGCATATCAAATAAAATTTAAATAAAAATTGAATGCCTCTTTTCTATTTGCAGCCTTCTGAGGTAAATATCAACATTAACGTTTTCCACAGGCTAATAAATGAGAAAAAACAACAATGAATAAAACAACCATTCAGGACTTTAAACTGCTCAGTTTGCAACACACTGATCTAATCTGATGTGCCCAAGCCAGATACCTGCCATCTTTTCTGGGATGCTAGTTCATTAATGTCGGGGCTCAGGCTTTGAGCTGAGGCAACCTTCATTATCCAACGAAGTTGTCCTCCACGAGCTGTCGTCACGTCTGCTTTTCATCCATTCCAACAACGTGCCGGCCCCGTCACTAAATATGTGCGGCTTCAGCCCGCACACACGTAAACGCAAAGCATACTTGACCAACAGCCACACAGGTTACACTGACGGTGCCCATAGAAATATCTTTAGCACTGTTAGAAATATGCGCCACACTGTGAATCCACACCAAACAAGAATGACAAACACATTTCAGGAGAACACCCTCAGTGTAACCTGTATCGCTGAAGATCAACTATGCCTTGCATTCACTTCTGTGTGCGTTCCAAAGAGCACATACTTGGCCTGCGGGCCAGAGTTTGACACCTATGGTCTACCACAACATTAAAAAAGGGTTACTTCCAGCCTCTTTGTGGCATCAGATTGTGGCCCGTCATCAGACTCGTACATGTAAAAAATAAGATTTTTTTGTTAATTGCTTTTGGGGGCCCCCTAGTGGCCGCAAGGCCCTAAGCAAGCGCTTAGTACGCTTATGCCTTGGGCCGGCTCTGATGTATATATATATATATATATATATATATATATATATATATATATATATATATATATATATATATATATATATATATATATATATATATATATATGTACTGTATATATGCACTGTATATATGCACTGTATATATTTATGTATATATATATATATATATATATATATATATATATATATATATATATATACTGTGTGTATATATATATATATATATATATATATATATATATATATATATATATATATATATATATATATATATGTACTGTATATATGCACTGTATATATTTATGTGTATATATATATATATATATATATATATATATATATATGTGTATATGTACATATATATCCATCTATCCATTTTCTACCGCTTGTATGCATATATATTATACATGCATACATGTGCGTCTGCAATCACGTTCCACAAAACATTGACTACGTTATTTGTTTCCAAATTAATTATTTAAATATGAATATATGGGAGACACTGAACGTGCACAAACGTTTCCTAAATAATGGACCTTTGTTGAGACTGAAACACATTATTCATGTATACATTGTTTCTTATTGAGAAATATAATTCAATATACCAACTTTTCTATTTACATACACTGTTCAAGAACCAATTATGTTTTTAAATCGAGGTTCTTCTGTATTTTTTCATGTTTTTTTTTGTAATGGTTTTTATATTGTCTTTTTTTGTGTGGATTTCCTTGATGGACTATGTGGAAAATAATTATAAAAAAAAGTGGATGAGAAAATGTCTCTGAATGTTCTGCACCCCTGTTTGAATGCCAGTGTTGTATTGAGCAGAGTATAACTGCCTGCAGCAGATGTGTGTGTGTGTGTGTGGAAGTAGCTCCACTCTCTAAGTGATTCTTGGCACAGTAAACTAGTTGAGACTGAATCATTAGTGCCTTTGCCGGTTGCAAATAAGTCATGCGCTCCTCAATTGCCTCGATTCATCAATTCATCATCATTAATGTTATCCTAATCAATTTTTATGCTCCTCACAATTTTTGTATCGGCATTAATTTGTCGAGCAAAAGCTGCCCGGAATTCTCCTTTTTTTTTTTTCCCCCCCCTTTTTTTGAATAGTGAGAGTTGGCTGAGTGGTGTGCTGATTAATCAGGGAGACACAGCGGCTCTCAGTCTTGCGTGTTGCCACTTTGTTTTCCAGGCTGGCGTGAAGACGGCAAGCTCGGTGCGCTGCGCCACCCTGGGGCTTCATCACTGTTAAGTGCTCATTCCAGCCCCGCTCAATCTTCTTCTTCTTTTTTTCCACCTCCGCCAGGCTGTCACTCTCACCCTCTCTTTGTCTCCACCCCGCATCCAGAGAGGATACGAGCCTTTCTGAAGCAACCTTCCACAGATCTTATTTCAGTTTGTGGCTCCAATCACAGAGCGAGGGTCCTCTTCGCCTGGCGTTGGGCATCTGGACGTGATTGTCTCATTGAATTACAAAGTGTGCCAGCGTCCTTGAGTGGCAGGGGGGGTGTACGTGATCAAGGATGGCTGAATGGAGAAGAAGTGTTGTGGGATGCAAAGGGGAAATCTGTGGAGAATTGTCAGCCTTATTGACTGGGAGGCTCCAGCACGTGTTCTATCGACCGGCGGCCATGCAATCATACAACTTGAATTGCACACACACATGTTGTCAGGCTCATTTGCACACTGCAAAGACGTACATTCGCAGCTCAAACGGCGAGGGGCAACTGCGCCGTCCGGCCCTGCTGCTCCGGTTCCTTTGTGCTCCCCGCTTCCTAAGTGTGTTGGCAATATGTAACCATGTGATGCATCACGCCGCTGCTTCCTGACGTGTAATTGTGCGAAGAGAGGGCTTATCGATCGCCACCGCGGCGTCCCCATCAATGTTTAATGCAGTCTCCCTCGGTCCATCATTGCCCCCCCGCCCCTCGCCATATGTAGAAACTGCTCACCATTGGATATTGATCCATCATGAGCCCCGAATGAGGAGGGGGGGGCGTCTTAGGTTGCGGCGTCATACTTCGGCTCGGTCTTTTTGATTTGGACCAGCAAAAGCACACGGGTCACATGATTCACCGTGACTAATATTGTGCAACGTTGCCTGCGGCGCTACGTCCTGCGGCTGTGCGGGTCTTTGAATCCATCTAAGGAGGACTAGTCCGACACCTACAAGCTATTGTTTTCCAATAGATTTATGAGCCGTGCTTGCCAAGTCAGCCCTGAGCTTTCTTTATTAATACCTCCTTTTTTTTTTTCCCCAAGTCTTTTTAATTTAATGTGGGTTGCCGGCAGAGCTGACATAGCAGAATGCAGGATTCTGGGCTACCCTTGAAATGTGAGGGAGTCGTCATTGGTGTGTTTTAGTCATCCTCAGTAAAACTTCAGAGGACAGTTTGTGCACTTGGACTTAGGGCTGGGCGATATATAGGGATGATGTTTGATAAGAAATTATCGAGTTCGAGCCTATTATCGAATCCTCTTATCCAGGGGTGTCCAAACTTTTTCCACGGAGGGCCGCACACGGAAAAATTAAAGCATGTGGGGGCCATTTTGATATTTTTCATTTTCAAACCATAACAAAATATATGGATTTTTTTATTTTTATTTTACCTTTAGGGGTCCTGGGGACCATAAAGGGTCTCAGTTATTAAAATGTTAAAAAATAAGTCTAATTTGTATTATTATTTTTTATTTAACGCTTACAGTAAATCTCTATATCAACTTAAAAAAAAAAAAGCTTTGTTTTTTATAGTAAAACTGAAATATGCAGTATTTAGTAATTAGAGCCCTAAAAGATCAATATTGCAGGACACCATTGATTTTAATTCTTTAATATTTTTGAGTAATCACAGTGAAAAGATAAATAAAATACCACTAAATATATTTGGGATCCAAAAAGTGCCCCACTCATAAAGTGATACATTTTTATTATTATTATTTTTTTTTTTTACTTTCAACACTTACGTTACGAGATCAACTTCAGATATATCTGTCGATTTTACGTTTGAACTATTATTTTGTTTGTTTTATGCTCTTTTGTCAAAGAAAATGTTGATGTTTTTATATGACAACTACAAAATATATGCAATATTTACCACATAAAACATTTTCAAGTGAAATATTTGAAGTAATTGGAGCCTTGAAAATAATTCATTATAACTTGGATTTTTTTGTCATTTTCTTTTTGAGCAATGGCAAAAAATGAAGAAAGACAAAAGAAGAAACAAAAACAGCCTGCATGGCAGCTTTGTGTCAACATTGCAACTTTTTCTCGTTAGATTTCACCTCATTCCACTTTTTTTAATGTTGTTTTTTATTTTTTGCAATAGCATTTCCAGAATGGGTGGCGGGCCGGTAAACAATTAGCTGCGGGCCGCAAATGGCCCCCGGGCCGCACTTTGGACACCCCTGCTTTTATCGAACCGATTCCTTATCAATTCTCTTATCGATTCTCTTATCGATTCCAGATAGGTTGTTGTATGTGGAAAAAAACACACAATATTTGGTTGAACAAAAGCTCACTTTTATTATATAAGAAAAAAATAAAAAATATTGACTGTTACCCCCATAAAAAAAAAAAAAAAAAAAATATTGACTGTTGTTACCCAAAGTATATTAAGTGGGATTTTTCAGAGAAACAAATATATACAGTAACACAAAAACAACCTGTCTCTGTGATCACTATAGGTGTATAAATAATAATAATATAGTGTTAAATAAAATCAGTCCCTTGGGCACAAAACTGAAAATAATACAGCTCTCCAAAAAGTGCACTTCTGCTGCTATTTGACATAACTGTTTGTTATGATGCTTTGACATTTTTGCACTTTATTTCTATATTGAAAGAAAATTCTATGAAGAGAAAAGTTGTTTGCAAATGTGGTTACAATGCTAAAAAAATGAAAAGTTAAAAAGCTAAAAAAAGAAATACACTTTATTGAGTTTTTCTTTATGGGGGTAAAGATGTGATGTTATGAGCTAGGGAAAATAACAACTACACTACCCAGCATGCAACGGGAGTGATGAGCATGCGCGGTAGCCCCGAAAAGTGTTTTTGCATGTCGCCACCCGGCAGCTAAGAATGAGGTTATGAGCACGCTGTGAAAGTAACCGTCAAGAACTCAGCCAACACGCCTCGTCTGCATTATTTATAATTAGACAGACAACACATATGCAGTGTGATTTTGTTTTGTTTACAAAGAAAGAAAAACAAAAGTTAAAAAAGGGAGATGTCATATATGTATGTGCTGCGGTTGCTTTAAGAACGTTGTGACAGCTGCCGTAAAGGAGGTGCGTTGCTAGCCTGGTTGCTATGTTTCCGGTTGGTCGTAAAAGTGTTCGTCATGTGTTTGTACCCTGCTCAAATCTCTCAGTAAAGTTATTCATTGGATTATACCTTATGTTTTGAACTTTATTACACCTTGGAGCGCTTTTTCCGGTCCATTGTTTTCCTGCTTTCGCTATCCGCGCCTAATGACTGAGCTACGTGACGTCATTTCTTGTGATGTCCCACGGAGCATTTCTGGTCGGGACGGGATTCGTTCCGAGGGATTCGAATAAAGAACCAACTCTTTTGCTTTACTATAGTGGTCTCGATAACGGGTACCGGTTCTCAAAAAGGGATTCGAGTCCGAGGACTCGGTTCTTTTCTTATCGAACAACCGGGAAAACCGGTTTCGAGTATCATCCCTAGCGATATATCGATATACTCGATATACTCGATATATTGCGGGTTTGTCTCTGTGCGATATAGAAAATGACTATATCGTGAGTATTCGAGTATACGTTCTCACGCAGTTGCTTTTAGCTGCGGGCATTACACTACATGCATTTCCTACTCTTTCTTGTCTCTCCTTCTCACAGAGACTTAAACAAGCGCACCTTCTTTCATACGTCACGTCAGCAACGTCTCATGCTCCCGCAGAGCAGACAGGTAGCGACATGGTAACGTTAGCTGTGATGCAAACGGTGCGGTGGGCTTGGTAATACGAGAGAAAGAAGGTGCGAATCTGGTAACAAATGAAGAATAATCAATTCCCAAGAAAAACTGCAGGGGGTCCATCGTCTGGCGGTGGTTTGGCTTCAAGTGAGAAGATTTTGAACAATTATGCGGCAAAAGCGTTGCTACAAAAAGTAGCACCACTGCTAATGTAGCATGATTTGAAAAGTCACCTGCTAGAGAATGAAGAGTGTTTGAAACTCCGCATGTCAACATCTCCGTTCGGTGCCACACGCCCACACCATCAAAATGCCGAAGCAACTATTTCCAGATCAACACCGTATGAAAAAAATAGTCAACAACAGAAGGAGATAACGTCTGCAGGAACCTACTACATAGCGAAGGACATACACTATTTGATTTCCTATAATGCAGCTCATTTTTATTTAACACTTATTGAAATATTGTGTGTGACATCATGCACAAAAGTGCACTTTATTTGTTTTCAACTATTGTAGTGGCGTTCTGTACAAAAAGTGCACTTTCATTTAATGTTGTTTTGACATGTCATCTTAGTGACATCATGCACAAAAGTGCACTCATAGCTTGTTTTAAAATGTCTCTGACAATCTTGCACTTTCTGTTTTGAAATGACATGAATGTTTGTGCCACTGCTTAATAACTGTTTAATAAATACACTTTTGGTCAATTGACTTAGTTGTGATGTCCCTCTCTGCATGAAAGTTTAAAACGAGCATATATTAATGCAGTATGAAGAAGAATGTTTTAATGTAGACACATAGAATCATCATACTGCTGTGATTATATGCATCAAGTGTTCATTCAAGGCTAAGGCAAAATATCGAGATATATATCGTGTATCGTGACATGGCCTAAAAATATCGAGATATTAATAAAAGGCCATATCGCCCAGCCCTACTTGGACTTATTTTTCTTGATCACTCATGAGGCACATTAATAATTAATGAGTTGATTCTATGTAATCTGAAAAGGCTGTGAATGTTTGGGCACCACACGATTCTATCCATTCTTGGGGGTCGATTGGTGAATCTATTCTCGATTCAAAATCAATACTTTGTTAAAAACATCAGGTTCTAGTTTTATGATGAACTACATTCCTCTATAAAATAGACAAACAGCTCTGATACATTTTTATATTACTTTCAAGAAAACTAAATGCTACCCGGACATTTATAAAGTCAAATACAAATAAGGAAATAATCCAACACAAAACCAATTAAAATATATACATATATATAAATGTCAATTGATTTTTGAGGTTTTTAATCGATTAGGAAACGCTAAAAATTACAATGGCGATTCTTTCAAAAGTTGATTTTTTTTTTTGGACACACTGTCCGTCTGTTTATCTGCGATGGCAAAATATGAATGTTCTGAACTTTCACTTTAGTGCCAAAATCATGTTGACATCACAATGTCCTTGTTTGGATAAATAATCATAATATTAATAATAACTGATTAGGGGGGTGTATATTGTAGCGTCCCGGAAGAGTTAGTGCTGCAAGGGGTTCTGGGTATTTGTTCTGTTGTGTTTATGTTATGTTACAGTGTGGATGTTCTCCCGAAATGTGTTTGTCATTCTTGTTTGGTGTGGCGCATATTTGTAACAGTGTTAAAGTTGTTTATACGGCCACCCTCAGTGTGACCTGTATGGCTCTTGACCAAGTATACCATAACATTCAGTTGTGTGTGTGAAAAAGCCGTAGGTATTATGTGATTGGGCCAGCACACAAAGGCGGTGCCTTTAAGGTGTATTGGCGCTCTGTACTTCTCCCTTTTTTAAAAAGTCATAAATTTCACTTTTTGAAACCTATATCGATAATTTCCGATATTACATTTCAAAGCATTTATCGGCTGATAACATCGACAGCCCGATATTATCAGACATCTCTACTGAGAACCCATCATTCATTCCTTTCATATTCACACATTGGTGATGGTAAGCTACATTTGCAGCCAGACATTTTTAGTAAGCGAAACGATGGAAACGTGGCTGCCAATTCAGTGGCATGTCCAGACTTTTTTTTCAGGGGTGGCACCTGTAACATTGTCAGTCCACCCCAGGGTCAGCTGTTGCTACTATAGTGGCAGTGGCGGGCCATGCGTTTCCCACCTAGGCCTGCAGTGATGTCCGACTTCAATGATTGCCTCCCCTCCAAGGTTTCTCATTGTCATCCTATTGGGTTGAGTTTTTTCTTGCCCTGATGTGGGATCTGAGCCGAGGATGTCGTTGTGGCTTGTGCAGCCCTTTGAGACACTCATGATGTAGGGCTATATAAGTAAACTTTGATTGATTGATTCAAAATACCATCAATGATGTCACCACATGACCATTGCTGGAGAAATACTATACATGAATACATTTACACCCTACTGTGCATTGAATCACATCAACAGTGTACAAAACAGGTTATTTTCCGGCGCATTTAAAAATCAATAAACCCTCATCAGCAATTAAAACATATCTCATGTAATACTGTCAAAATGAAAATTGCAAAAAACATATATGTGAAAAAATTAAAGAAATAAAATATCTGAACTCACAATCTGTAGAACCCATTCGAGCTTCCGGGGTTGGCCGGCGTCTTCTCACAAGATGTAGTTTCTCTTTAAATATCCTTCTTGAAAATGACCTTGCAAATATATGTGTTGTCTTGTCTAATCATAAAAGATGCAGACGAGGCGTGTTGGCTGAGTTCTTAAAGTTTACTCCACAAGGTGCTCATCAACAACATCCAGCTGTCGGCATGTCTAAACAAAGGCTACTGCGCGTGCTCTTCACTACTGTGGCATGCTGGGTAATGGAGTGTAACTACTTGGTATCGGATCGATACCTACATTTGCGGTATCATCCAAAACTAATGTAAAGTATCAAACGACAGAAGAATAAGTGATTATTACATTTTAGCAGAAGTGTAGATAGAACATGTTAAAATGGAAAATAAGCAGATATTAACAGTAAATGAACAAGTAGATTAATAATAATTTTTAAAGTTTGTCCCTCATAATAGAATGATAAATGACACAATATGTTACTGCATATATCAGCAGACTAATTAGGAGTCTTTGTTTGTTTACTTACTACTAAAAGACAAGTTGTCTAGTATGTTCACTATTTTATTCAAGGACTAAATTCCAATAATAAACATATGTTTAATGTACCCTAAGAATTGTTGTTCACATAAAGACAATGATGCCATTTCTTGTGGTCCCCTTTATTTAGAAAAGTATTGAAATAAATTTTCGTACCGGTACCAAAATATTAGTCTCGAGACAACCCTAGTAGAAGAACACTACCGCCGCATTCTTCCAATTGGCCGACCACTCATTCCCATTCATACACCAGTGTGAGCAGCACTGGGAGCAAAGACACAACAGCAGCGATTAGGGTGGCGAAAGCTGAATTCGTACCAGAAAGGCTCTGGACGACCGCTCTACCATTTGAGCCACGCCCCCAAGGCTCCGTGTGTCGCGGCTGCATCTCTCCACTTCAGTAGTGTGTGTGTGTGTGTGTTCTTGTATTTCTACCCTTCTTGAGACATGAAGAAGGAAAAGTACCTTCCATATGAGGAGGTGTGAACAAGTGATGACATAAATCATGGTCCCAATAACATTGCATCTAATAGAGAATGTCTCATTTGCACCCCCTGGTGGTGAAATCTATCAAAATGAGGGTGGTCCCCAAAAAGGAGGGATTTTTCAAATTGAGCGTGTGTCGCTTTCAGAAGTGCTCCCCCTCTGGCCAACATATGAAATAACAAGTGTGTGTAAGGAATTGACATGTGCCCCCTTTTGGCCAAAATTAATAAAAATAGATATGTATATAGAGACATACTGTAATAACGAAGTAAATAATGAAGATTAAAAACCAATTACAAACAAAAAATAAAATCAATTAACTAAAAGCAGTCTTTTTCTCACAATGTGTCGACTTTTTTCTCATAAAATTGGGAGCAATTTCTCATATTCTTTCTGTTTCTGTAATATTGCAATATTGTCTCGTAAAATTATTACTTTTTTATGTAAAATTATTACTTTTTAATGCAAAATGGTGACATTTGTCATATAAAATTCTGACTTTTATCACAAAATTGCCAATTGTGTTGTTCTTGTACAATAGTGAAATTTGAGTAAAATTATGACTTTTGTCATAATTTTGCCAAGTAAAATTCCGAATATTATTATAATATTGCCAACATTTTTAAGTTTTCTTATAAAATTGTGACTTGTCGAGTGAAATTACGACTCTTTTCATAAAATTGCCAACATTTTAAGCTTTTCTTGTAAAATTGCGACTGTTATTGAGTAAAATTCCAACTTTTATCATAATATTGCACAAATGTTCAGTTTTTCTTGTAAAATGTTGACTTGCGTTGAGTAAAAGTACAACTTTTATTATAATACTGCCAAAATTCCAAGTTTTTCTTGTGAAATTGTGACCTTTTTCTTGTGAAATTCCAACAAATTTTTCACAACAGACTTTTTTATATTTGCATAGTATGTATATAGTATAGTAGTATAGTATGTATATTATTAATGTTGTAAATACACATAGAAAGGGTGGTCCTAAAAAGGTAGCCATTTTTCGGCGGTCTCAAGAAGGTAGCAAATACAAGAGCGTGCGTGCGTGCGTGCGTGCGTGCGTGCGTGCGTGCGTGCGTGCGTGCGTGCGTGCGTGCGTGCGTGCGTGTGTGTGTGTGTGCGTGTTTGAGCACAGCAAAGCAGGCTCTGACTCACCTGGTCCTTTGACAACAGCATCTATTGTGTTGCATGCATTAATCACAGGTCGGGTTCTAACTATATGAACATTTCATGACCAAATTGACATCATTATTATCGCGGTATTGTTGAATGTGCTCAAAAGGTACTTAGAGACACTTAAAAAAAAAAAAAAAAAAAACTACAATCAATAGTCACAGCGGTAGAAAAACCCACTGTTTTGCATGTTTTGTGCCTCTTATGCTTCACTGATAGTGTTTTAGTATTGTATCTGCTTTAATGGCTAAGCACTTAAAGATTGATTGCAAAAAAAAAAGTGCATAACAAATAAAATCACTTATCTATTATTTCTGGCAGGCGTTGTGGCGTCCTACTCTGTTCAGCAGTCCTTGAACGCAGCATATTCCTCGGAGTATAGAACGATCCCAGTCTAAGAGAGCACAGCTTCTATGTCCGATAGCTGAGTTGCTCTGACAGCGATGTGTTTATGTAAGTTGGTTTGTTTTCATGTTAGCATTTAAGCTAGCGAGCTGGCTGTCAGTCCATGAGTGTATCAAAGTGAAGTTATCAATCAAGAGTTTTTCTATCGTTTTATGTTAATATGGTAGTGCTTAGAATGTCCACCCTGAGATCGGTAGGTTGTGACTTCAAACCCTGGCCGAGTCATACCAAAGACTATAAAAATGGGATCCATTACCTCCCTGATTGTCACTCAGCATCAAGGGTTGGAATTAGGGGTTAACTCACCAAAAATGATTCCCGGGTGCGGCCACCGCTGCTGCTCACTGCTCCCCTCACCTCCCAGGGGGTGAGCAAGGGGATGAGTCAAATGCGGAGGACACATTTCACCACACCTAGTGTGTGTGTGACAATCATTGGTACTTTAACTTTTTAACTTTAATACTAACCGTCAGGAGTGATACCGTTTATCGTTACGTCCCTAATCACAAGACTGTGCACTCTGTCTTTTTACAGTGTTTTAAGTTATTTTTTTTAGAAAACAATGCCATCTTATGCTCTGTTAAAATCGGTAACTGTGGTAACAGCTGTTCATATAAGGATATGTGTAGAATAATTGATCATGTTCGGAAAGGCCTCTTAAAACAAGGAACACATCCCAAGGGCCAGTGGACAGGTGTATTGGCCCCGCCCTACCACTAATAACCACTTACCATACTCCATTTACTCATTTGCTATTCTCAATAGGTCACCTCTCCCACGGGCATTTGACCCATTTGTCTCCACCTTTACCATCCTATGCCTTCCCCTCCCCTCCCCTTTCCCCCTTACAAAAGGAAACAGCCCTGCCAGCGCCTGTGCGATTTGACTAAATCTTGTGTGATTTCCCCAGAGAAAGTTGTTGGCAGCCCCCGCCACGTTGGCTGGTTTCACGCTCTACTTCCACAGGGCCTCCCCAGTTGAGGGCTGCTGGAACAGGATGGTCTTAAGGAAATTGGGGATGGATGCCGGGCTGTCATTGTGGTCGTACACTGGAAATTGCTCTTGGAGTCGGCTTGTGAATGTTGTAGCACACTAATTGGTATCATGTCTGTGGACAGCTTCACCCAAAAATAAGAACGTTGAGGACACTCGTGGTTTGCCGTTCACTGCCGGTGTGCTCATTTCGTGATCAAACCAAGACCACTTGAAGTACGGATGACAGGATTCCTTTGAAATTGTTTCCAAATCATTGCGAGTTTACCGCTTCCTTAAAACGCGACATCTGCGGGGGCCACGCTTCGCTGAGAGGAGAAGGCAATGAGGTGGGAGCCAAAGGGGCTGGAACGTCTCCTTGAAGGAGCGACAGAGTATGCAGCTTGCAATGCATCTCTTGCATCAACAACACGTGTGGGTGTCGCCAGCCAACTGTTTGCTGTGCTAAATGGATCGCATCCAAGTCAGCAACACTCCACTGACATCCTGTAGACGATCGCCCAGGACCGGCGTTCAGCTACTTGCCTCCAAACACAACAAAGGCTGTGGAAAGAGATGTGGAAAAAAGTGAAATATGTCCAGGTCGGCTGTCAAAAAGATAGAAAGTTGGGGCCCGAGAAAGGCTTCGCTAAATTATGGCTCCCCAAATCACGTTGCGAAGGCCAACATGTCCATCACTCCATAAATATGTGTCTGTGAACGATGCAGCAAAAGAGCAGATATTAATCAATACTGAGCCACTAAACTTCTCCTATGAGATTTCCAACAAATTTATGGACTGTGTGTCACTGAGGAACAATGCAAAAGGGAAGCCACAGCTTCGAACTTTTCCACCGGTAAAGTTTTATCTCCTCCGGGGATGTTGTCATTTTTCCTTTCTCGATAAACCTTCCACGTCTTGTGCAGTCTTCTGGTGATAGTAGACAAAGTGGTGTTTGTGCTTCTTAGGGGATGGGATAGGTCTCTTCCTGCGATTGTGAGACCCTGAAGAAGAACGATAACAACCCTGTATGAACGGTATTGTCGACTCGTCCTTGTGTTGTACATGAACAATCAGTATTGCAGGAAAACAAAATATGCAGTTGGTCATCCCTGTGCAGATGTAACTTCCTGTCCTCTGTGTAGAACTTCTGAAAGTGCCTCATGGGGTTTATTTCTATTCATCCAGCCGGACATTTGTGGGGCTCGTGGTGACTTTATACAACTCTACCTTAGTTAGAGGCGTACCATTGACCTATATGTCTTGGTTTATCCCTGTGATTGATTGGCGAATAGTCCGGGGTGTAGTCTGCCATTTGTCCAAAGTCAGCAGGTTTTTCTGCGAGTACAAATGGTAGGATATGGACAGATGGGTGGAATTAGGGGGTCTGGTCCTCGATAATTTTCTGCAGCATTACCCCTGGTCTTACCGTTTAATACTTTTGTGTTGGGATGCTTTTCGTTTTCTTTTTTCACATCGACTTTCAATCCATATCGACTATTAATTGTGCTGTTGTTAGCTATGACCAAAGTCCTGAATCGTATCCAGTTCAAAGTTATGGAATCTTTTTAACAGAAAACTGCTATAATTTTCACATACTGTCTTCTGAAAAAGACACGTTGTCTTATATTCAATGGAAAACATTTAGGGATTTTAATCAACATTTAGAAGCTCTCTCCCGGTTGCAGTTAGTCCAGAACGCGGCAGCACGACTTTTAACAGGGGCCAGGAAACGCGAGCATACAACCCCAATTATTCAGAGTTTGCACTGGCTCCCTGTTCATTTTAGAATTGATTTTAAAACCTTGCTGTTTGTTTTTAAAGCTTTACATGGACTGGCACCTCAGTATATCTCGGACCTCATCCAAATTTACAATCCCGCGCGCGCTCTGAGGTCCGAGCTCCAGCTCCTGGTGTCCAAGACCAGACTTAAATCCAGTCTGTGGTCGGCCCTAAGCTCTGGAACACTCTGCCCCTCCATGTTCAAACTGCTCCCACAGTGGAGTGTTTTAAGTCTCGTCTTAAGACCCACTTTTATTCTTTGGCTTTTAACACTACGTGAGTTGTGTGGTCCTTTGTCCTCTGTTGTCCTCTGTGTTTTATTTTAATACATTTTGATTTCTATTCACTGTTTTAATTGTTTTTACCCTTTAAAATCGTTTTTAATCATATTTATTTTTACATTGTTTTTATATTAGTTTTATATTTATTTATTTTTTGTTTTTATTCAGTCATTGGTGGAGCTAAGGATACTATTTGAATATTGTTTTTAATATTGTTGTGCAGCACTTTGGAAACATTTTTGTTGTTTAAATGTGCTATATAAATAAAGTGGATTGGATTGGATTAAAATACTTCCTTGTGGTGCGGATCAGTGTTTTTAACCCTAGGCCCGCAAGTTCCCCCTAGTAGGGCTGCCAAGAAATATCTGTTTTTTCAGCTGCCGTACTCAGTTGTAATACACTTAGTTAATACACAGTAATGATCATCTCAAATGAACAGAAGAATTCTACGGCTAAAGTCATAGATAAGTTTCTTAAGCGCAAAAATTATGACTTAAGTAGTGAAGCCGTATTTTCATTTTGATTTTGATTTTATTGACAGTTTGATTAAGAAACATATTCATGATTAATTTAGTTTACTTTAGCACAACATAATTGTATGTACATTTATTTTTGTCCGTTATTTACGGTTCCCTTCTTAAGCAGTCCATTTGGTTATTACTTATTTTTCTAATCAGCCTGACCTAAGCCTAAAGTTTATGTGTTAAATAAATAATAATCTCTTTGATGAACACATGGTTTCATATCATTTGACAAGGTTGTAAACAGTAAGTACGTTAGATATTACTGAATGCACTAGGGTAAGATGTCTAATTTAGTGTTAATATTTGTTGTGAAAAAGGTTAACAAACCCTGGTCTAGATAATACATATGGGAGATGCTTTGGCGTACATTTAGTGGAGTATAACTTTTGCGTCACAGTCACTTTTATAACCCCTTTTTTTGAGTCTGTCTCCAAGATGTTCGCGAATGAAACTACACCCCACACTCTCCAAATGTATCATCATTTTCATGCACAGCTAGCGTCGTTGGCATTAGCTAACATTCTAACACGTCTACAAGTGTCTGTGTTAGTAATATTAACTTACAACGGCTTTCTGTTTGTATTGTTTCACTTTCACAAATTACTCAGGAAATTCACCAAAAAAACGTCGCCGTGGAGTTATTGAGTCTGTTCAGTTGATTGGAGAGCTAGCTTCCGCTGCTAGTGGGTCCATGACGAAGACTTTAGTTTTTGGCTGTTTTACTGCCGTGTTACAGGCACCATTTGGAAACAATTAAGGAATGTAAATAGATATTTATAAAAACTTTGTGTGTGAATAACTCATTTCACAACATATATATCTGCGGCTTATAGTCCAGTGCAGCTCATATACAGACAGATATGTATTTATTTAGAAATTTAGCGGGTGCGGCTTATATACTGGTGTGCTCTGTAGTCCGTAAAATATGGTATATGTTATATTTGTATCAATACGGTGTATTTGACTTATAGGTAATAGAATCGGATACATCTTTATTGTCATTGTACATTGTACAACGAAATTGCAAGCAAACCCATTTAGTGCAAATTCTTAGATGAAACATTGGTACTAAGATAAAAATATAAAAATAAATAACTATCTAATAAATAACTAGTAATACTAACACCCCATTGAGTCTTGTAGTAACTACCAATTATTGTATGCCTTACTGTGATATTATATTACAAAGTCAAACAGGACTCATTTCATAATTAATAAGCATTCACAGAGCATGCATTACCAAACCCCCACTTTTAACAGAATGAAAGAGTACAACACAAAAGCTTTACAGCAGAGTGACTTTGTTTCCATGTTTTTTTGTCTGACTAGAAGTCTAGCAGGGACGGATAAAACGCTGCGAAGCATCTGTCTCTTCTCTGTTCTTCACTGATACGTAGTGTCAAGTGATCGCTGCTGACTGAATTTGGTTCAGCTCTGTTGATTGATGCTCAGAATAGCTTCTCTTCCTCTAACTCCCCACCTAAATACGCTTTTTCTGGCTTCCCTGCAGAAACCGTGATGGACACTCGAGTGGCCACGGCTGAACTGGGCTGGACGGCGTATCCTAACTCTGGGGTAAGTCCTTTTGAGATGCTCTTTTACCCACTCTGGTGTTGGCATATAAACTGTATGAACACTGCATTACAGCACATGCAGATCCACTGGCAGACAGGCAAATAGGCCGGAAGCCAGACAGGATAGGAATACAGACTTAAGTAGTGCCCAGTGTAGCTCTATTATGGGTATTATTTTCTCTCTGTCCTGGCTCATAATGACTTAATGACATAATGAGTCCTGCACAAACCCCAGAACACAGAATCTAAGTCCCAGTAAATGGGCACTGTAATGATACTGTAATAACACATTTATGCAGGGAAGTGGAGGTATTAAGGTGAAAGTGAGCCAGGACAGCTAAAAGGATGCTAACCAGCTCTTTTAGGCTGGAAGGGAACTATTATCAACTTTCTTCTAGTTTCATGCACATGAAAGGTGTGGGAATTAAGTAGAAAGTGTGAGTTCTTTAAAAGAGTGTCTCCTGTTTCTTATATTTTCTAAAGACGTATTCCATCAGGATGATTGCATTAATGCACCTAAAGGAAATGTTAAGGTCTTGTTCCAGCGACTTTAATCCAATAATTCATTGACAAGCCCCACACTGCCACTGAGGGCAGTCAATGATTGCTGCCACATTTTCCAAGGCTTTAGGTCTTTGCAAGGGTTTTTACAATGGTATAAAATGTAATATACCTTTTATTGCTCTTAGACAAAGTGCTGGTCTGTTTAATAGAAGGGCCATCCTAACCATTTGTACACTACAAACTCCTAAAAACTAGGATTTTATATTGTGTTAAATGTGTGCTCTGAAATATGAGAAGAAACACACACACACACACACACACACACACACACACACATATATATATATATATATATATATATATATATATATATATATATATATATACAGTATATATATATATATATATATATATATATATATATATATATATATATATATATATATATACAGTATATATATATATATATATATATATATATATATATATATATATATATATATATATATATATATATATATATACAGTATATATATATATATATATATATATATATATATATATATATATATATAATGTATATATATGTACAGTATATATATATTATGTATATATGTACAGTATATATATATATATATATATATATATATATATATATATATATATATATATATATATATATATACATGTACATATATCTATATATGCATATATATATATATATATATATATATATATATATATATATATATATATATATATATATATATATATATATATATATATATATATATATATAATGTATATATATGTACAGTATGTATAGATACATGTACATTCATCTATATATGCATATATATGTATATATGTACTTATGTGTATGTGTATATACAGTATATATGTATATATGTACATATATGTATATGTACATAAATGTATATATGTACATAAATGTATATATGTACATATATGTATAAATATATATATGTATGTACCTACACTATATATATATGTATGTACCTACACTATATGTATATATGTATATATGTATACATATATACAGCCATGTATATGTATATATGTATATATACTCTGGAAATCCAGAAGCTTGCTGACTCTGGGGATACCAGGGGTTTCTTCAACGCTACCAAGGCTGTTTATGGGCCCAGCTATCGAGGCCTAAACCCCCTCCGCTCTAAAGATGGACAAACCCTGCTCAAGGACGATGTAGGTATCAGTTCCAGATGGCGTGAACACTTCCAAGAGCTCCTGAATCGGAACTCCCCAATGGAGATGGAAACCATCAACCAGATTCCTCAGCGACCCATCATGGAGCATTTGGGTGATCCTCCCACCGAAAATGAGGTCCAGGCTGCCATCAGAAAACTGGGTAACAACAAGGCTTCCGGACCAGATGGGATACCAGCAGAAATATTAAAGCAAGGCGGACCAAAACTCCTTTGCCACATCCATAGCCTCATTGGTAAAATCTGGGATAAGGAGGAAATCCCAGCCGAACTCAGGGACGCCCTCATTGTCACCATCTTCAAGAAGGGAGATAAGGCGGACTGTGGCAACTACAGAGGCATCTCTCTCCTATCCACAACAGGAAAAATACTGGCCCGTATTTTGGCAAACCGGTTATTGCCGCTGTCAGAAGAGATCCTCCCAGAGTCCCAGTGTGGCTTTCGTCCAGCTAGGGGAACATCGGACATGATTTTTGCAGTTCGTCAACTGCAAGAGAAATGTCGAGAACAACACCTGCCACTATACATGGCATTCATTGACCTTACAAAGGCCTTTGATTCTGTGAACAGAACCGCCCTCTGGGGTGCCCTCTCCAAGATCGGATGCCCAGACAAGTATTTGAAGATCTTGCGTCTGTTGCACGACGACATGACCGCAGTGGTAGTTGGAAATGGCGGCTCTGAAACGGCTCCCTTCAAAGTTGACACTGGGGTCAAGCAGGGCTGCATCATCGCACCAACCCTGTTTGCTATCTTCATCTCAGCCATACTTCACCTCACCAGTCAAAATCTGCCTGAGGGAGTCCAGTTCATATACCGGACAGACGGCGGGCTCTTCAACCTGAGTAGGTTCAGGGCAAAAAGCAAGGTGCTTATATCCTCCATTACAGAGCTTCAGTACGCAGATGACAATGCTCTTGTTGCTCATTCTGAGCTGGACCTCCAGAACATCATGGATGCTTTTGCCAGAGCGTACCGACTCCTGGGACTTGACATCAATATAAAGAAGACTCAGATCCTGTACCAACCGGCCCCTGACACACCCTACCAACCCCCCACAATTTATGTGGACAACAACATCTTGGAAAACGTGGAGCATTTCGCTTATCTTGGCAGTTTTCTTTCAACGAGAGCTGTCATCGATGCCGAGATCCACCACCGCATAGGTTGTGCCAGCGCAGCTTTTGCTAAGCTCAAGAAAATAGTTTTCGAGAATCGGGTCATCCAGACCAACATCAAGCTTCTTGTATATAACGCTGTAGTTCTGCCCACTCTGCTCTACGGGGCTGATAGTTGGACCACCTACAGCAGACACCTGAAGGCTCTGGAGCAGTACCACCAGCGATGTCTCCGCAAGATCCTCAGGATCAGCTGGGAAGATAGGCGTACCAACATTAGTGTTCTGAAGGAAGCTAACATGCCCAGCATCACTACAACTGTCATTCGGCACCAGCTGCGATGGACAGGCCATGTAATTCGCATGCCAGACAGTCGCCTTCCAAAACAGATGTTGTACGGACAACTGACGGAAGGACAACGCACCCAAGGGGGGCAAAAGAAGCGGTATAAAGATAACCTCAAAATCCACCTGAGGAAATGCTGCTTCAACCTCAACACCTGGGAGGATGATGCCCACCAGAGGGGTTTGTGGAGCAGGATGGTCCATGAAGGCACAGCACAATTAGAAAAGGACCTCCACCGTGCCGCGGAAACCAAGAGGCAACAAAGAAAGGAGAGATCCACTACCAAAACAGCTCCTCAGACCTCCACCACAACCACCACTACTACCACGACAATCACGCACATATGCCCCCACTGCAATAGAGTCTGTGGATCACGGATTGGCCTCTACAGCCACCTGAGGACCCACAGATGACCAGACTCACCAACGGGAGGACTATCATACTCGCTTCGAGTGATCGCCAATGATATATGTACATATATGTATATGTACATAAATGTATATATGTACATAAATGTATATATGTACATATATGTATAAATATATATATGTATGTACCTACACTATATGTATATATGTATGTATTATATATATATATATATATATATATATATATATATATATATATATGTATATGTATATGTATATATATATATATGTATATGTATATATATATATATATGTATATATATATGTATATATATATGTATATATATATATATGTATATATATATATATTTATATATATATATATATTTAATCGGATTATTACACTCTTGAACTGTGATTAATTATGATTAATTACAGGTTATTATTTGCTTTCTATAAATACAATTTGCTTAAGAAAATACTCCAATATTTGTATACAAATGCAACTTTTTAGTCAGAATGTCATACATTAATGTTTTTTTTTAAATGCTTTACTGAAGTGCAAGTCATTGATTTGCTAAAAAACATTGTCAGTAAGTATAGTAAGAATTAAGTGCACATTTTGAAAGTAGTTGCAATAATATAGCAAACTTGGTACATATGTACAGTGTAATAATACATATATACTGTTTAGGTTCATGTTTGGCTTTAAGAAGCTATCTTAAACTTAATGTGTGTCGCTGCAATGCTAACTCATTACCTCAGTTTTATCTAATGTTCTGTCAGAGTTTGTTTTGAGGGAACAGAGCACATCGCTCTAACTATCATCACACGCCAGTGTTAGGATCAATGCCTGTGCATTGCGCGCCAAAACAAACACTGTGATTAATCTGCGTTCATTTATGTATATTATATATATATATATATTTATATATATATATCCTCTTCCAAAACGCTAGAGGGCAGTGTTTTCCCGAGTGGGTCATCACAACACTTGTTGACTAGCTATTAGCTTCCCGTGTGTAGAAGTTGTACACGACAACTACACATTGTTGATGGAGCCGAAACTAAACGGCGGAGAAGACATTTGCAAAGGTGGGCTGTGCGACCCCGGAACAAGTGGAAGCAGAGGACGGGTGGAAAGGAAATCCCGGAAATGATGGATGGATGCTAACGACGTTACCTTTTTATATTGTGTGCCTTCTTCATATGTGCTGAAAACTGCCAGGATGACTTAATTCATGGAGATGTAGCTGTGGAGCGAGAGAACAGACCAGGAACCAGGAACTATTTCTACCTATCCAGTGAGACTGTGGAGTTCAGCCGGCCTGCGGGCGCCCAGAGCCTCTTGTCTGTGTTGAGCAATGCTTTTTAAGCTCCCCGTGTTGTAAGGCTTCAGACGGGGAGAGAAGTGCTGTAGGGGGAATAAGAACCTACCTCGCTGTGCTGCTGCTTTGACCTTGCTGCTAGACTCTCCTAAAGCTGGTTTAGCATTACGCACAAATCACATGTATCACATTGCTAGGCGGTGTTGCTAAAGGTATCCGTGACGCGAAATAGTACCCAGGAAAAAAGACACAATGTTATGTCATAAATACTTTTATTACATCGTGGAAAATGGGGATGTTCGTTGCACGTTTTACTGTATTGTGAATTGCACTTCTTCAATAGTCATTCCTACAATTACGGTATTTTCCTTCTCTTTTCCAACGCTATGAAACCTGCGGCTTATAAAATGGTGCGGCTAATTTAGTGATTTTATTTCAACAAATACTTTTCACATTACACCGACTGAGACAATGAAGCGGTGTGTTATTGTTTGTGCCACGGCACTATCTTTTGGATGAATTGTCTGTGAACTGAAAATGTACTTCCTGTTTAGTAAAGCCGTCCATAGCGTCTATGCTTGAAAGGATTCTTCATTCATCACTCCAAGCAACGTTTTGTAAGTTTTACAATACATCCAAAATAGAGATGTCCCATAATGGCTTTTTTGCCGATATCCGATATTCCGATATTGTCCAACTCTTAATTAGCGATTCCGATATCAACCGATACCGATATATACAGTCGTGGAATTAACACATTACTATGCCTAATTTTGTTGTGATGCCCTGCTGGATGCATTAAACACTGTAACAAGGTTTTCCAAAATAAGTTATGGAAAAAAATGCCAACATGGCACTGCCATATTTATTATTGAAGTCACAAAAGTGCATTATTTTTTTTAACATGCCTCAAAACAGCAGCTTGGAATTTGGGACATGCTCTCCCTGAGAGAGCATGAGGAGGTTGAGGTGGGCGGGGTTGGGGAATGGGGGGGCGGGGTTGAGGTGAAGGTAGCGGGTGGGGGTGTATATTGTAGCGTCCCGGAAGAGTTAGTGCTGCAAGGGGTTCTGGGTATTTGTTATGTTGTGTTTATGTTTGTGTCACGGGGCGGATGTTCTCCCGAAATGTGTTTGTCATTCTTGTTTGGTGTGGGTTCACAGTGTGGCGCATATTTGTAACAGTGTTAAAGTTGTTTATACGGCTACCCTCAGTGTGACCTGTATGGCTGTTGACCAAGTATGCGTTGCATTCACTTGTGTGTGTGTGAAAAGCCGTATATATTATGTGATTGGGCCGGCACGCACAGGCAGTGCCTTTTAAGGTTTATTGGCGATCTGTACTTCTCCCTACGTCCGTATGTGTAACCCCTCCGTACAGCGGCGTTTTAAAAAGTCATACATTTTACTTTTTGAAACCGATACCGATCATTTCTGAACCAATACCGATCATTTCCGATAGTACATTTTAAAGCATTTATCTGCCGATAATATCGGGTTGCCGATATCGGACATCCCTAATCCAAAACAATTCTTACTTTCTATACCGTCCCATGTGTGATTTCTGTAGGAGTGTTTTCATGCATATTTGTACATGCTATCGTAATATAATCAAACTAGCGACGTTATAATATGCTAACACATATAAAAGTGGCTGTGTTGGTATTATTTACTTCCAAACGGTATTCATTTTGTATTGTTTCAGTTTCGTAAGTTCACCAAAATGTCACCGTGGAGTTATTGAGTTATTAGCCAATTGGAGAGCTAGCTTCCGCAGCTTGTAGGTCAATGACAATGACTTCCGTTTTGTTCAATTTTACTGCCGTGTTACAGACACCATTTGGAAACAGTTAAGGTATGTACATAAACATTTACAAAATATTTCATATCGTTATATATCTGCAGCTTATAGTCTGGTTTGGTTAGGCATGTAAAAACATTTTTTTCTTCTAAAATTTGGTGGGTGCTGCTTAAATACCACGCCCGGGGGAAAAAAAACGATAGTCAAAGGTTAAATTGTTTCGCTTAAAATGTGTATCCTTCTCACTTCGCATTGTGACAACCAACCTAACCACAGGGAGAATTTTTATGGGAAAATGATTCTAAAAAAGGTAGAACTACATTTTAAAGTTTAATTGCCTTGACAACCTAATGCTTTTTAACTAGGAATGTATCCATCCATCCATCCATCCATCCATACATACATTTTCTACCGCCTGTCCCTTTCGGGGTCATGGGGGGTGCTGGAGCCTATCTCAGCTGCATTCGGGCGGAAGGCGGAGTTGTTATTATTACCGCACTATTTTTTAATATTAGGTCTGTCAAAAAAGAAATCTATTTGTGAGATCATCGCAATTTTTATTTCTAACGATTCTTAATTGATTAGAAAAAAACGTCCAAAATCGATTAAAAAAAAAAAAAATCCCAATTTTTGACATTGGCCTTATTTGTATTTTAATTAAAAAAAAAAAAAAAATGTAAAAAATTTTTTTCAAACAAAACCTTTTTTTTTTTTTTAAATAATAGAAAAATGAATCAGAACTGTTATTTATTTTTGGAGGAATATAGTTAATCTAGAACTGACACCAAATGTTATTAAAAACGTATTGATTTTTAATCGAGAATCGCTTCGAATTGAGAATTGATTCTGAATCAAATTGTTGCCCCTATTCCCTAACTGCTGAGTTAGTGCAAGTGTACACATGCAAGAGTGGTTATCAGTCCCGGTTTTTCAATCATTTTAATTTAAAATAGTAATACTAACTGTCTATCATCGTTACCATTTATTATTAATATGGTTTATCGTTACAGCCCTTATATCAACACACCATGATTAAGGAACACATATTTAGGCGAAGTCTATGAGTGATATGTATGAATATATGAGTATATCTGACAACCAACACCACCTAAAATGTGACGACTAACCCAAATGGAATTTATGGGAGCATCAAGGCTAACAACTAGTTAACTACTCGAGATAATAACAATGTCAACTGTAGCTTTTCCTTCACACTTTTGAAGTGTTTTGTTATAAAGCTATTTTATGAAAGCATAAAAGAAATACAGAGGAGCTGAATATTTACAGTTTGACCTAGAAAAAAACAATCTTACCTCAAGTTCAGCCTTTTTTACTCTAGACAAGACTACAAGGGCGAAAACTTACCATACGGCAATATGAGAGACTGAGGTGTCCGTGGTGGCGAGACACAAGGAGTGTGACAAACCAACCTTGTCACACCGCCATTGTTTGAAAGAACAACACCTTGGTGGATGGTGTCCCATATCGTCACCGGTGAAACTTGAGCCACAATGGTGGTTTAGTGATCGTCCCATCCAAAGTTCAAGGGATGGTCAAACCTTTCTAGTCTTTTCCACTAGACTAGAAAGGTTTGACCATCCCTTGAACTTTGGATGGGACGATCACTAAACCACCATTGCAACATGGAGGGAGCGGAGCGTTCCATGAGCGATAATCATAGTGTGTGTGGCTTATGTTACTCAGGGAATAAACACACATTGTGCAGAAACATGGGAGAACATGATGACTTGGCCACTTGCAGAGGGTAAGTGTGGCCTACTACTTAAAATGTTCCCTACTCAAGCAAAACATAATAAAGTCAATAACATCACCATCATCATTTTTGCCATCACAGAGCACACTGCAAAACGTCAGTGTTCAAAAACAAGAAAAACAAAAACAAAAATTAGGGGTATTTTATTTGAACTAAGCAAAATTATCTGCCAATAGAACACAAACATTTGGCTTGTCAAGACTTTCCAAAACAAGTAAAATTAGTTAACTTTTATGAACCCAAAAATACCTTTACATAAGTATATTCTCACTAATAACAAGTGCACTTTTCTTGGTAGAAAAAAAAAAATGAGACCATTTTGCTCAATATGTTGAAAAATATTCTTAAATTAAGTAAATGCTAGTGCCATTATCTTGACATAATGATATGCGCTTGGCATTACATTTCTTGAAACCAGCAAACGTATACTAAAACTAATTTATTGTTCTTAATGGAAAGGCAACAAGGCAACCGCTTGTTACTCTCGGGGTCTCCTAGCTGCTCAGGCAAATCATATTGTCTAAAAATGCATTTTTCCATCGATAACATGACATCATCGCGCCAGGTGTGTGCTATTTCAGTCAATTAGTGCGCATATATACTAGGGATGTCCCGATCCGATATTGGGATCGGATCGGCCGCCGATATTTGCCAAAAAATGCGTATCGGCAAGGCATGGGAAAATGCCGATCCAGACCCAGTTTAAAAAAAAAAATCCGGTCCGTGTTTTCCAACGCACCGATTTAAATAATACATTCCCATTTTCTGCTGCTCCCTAGATTCCGTTCCGCATTTTCCAGCACACCTTCAACACATCCACAGGTCTGTGTCCTAACCGTTAAGACGGCCATGTGAATTAAAAGTTACCGGTAAAAATGTCAGCTGTCTCTGTGCGATATAGAAAATGACTATATAGTGATATCATACTTGCCAACCTTGAGACCTCCAATATCGGGAGGTGGGGGGTAGGGGGTGGGGTGGTTGGGGGCGGGGGGCGTGGTTGATGGCGTGGTTATTTACAGCTAAAATTCACCAACTCGAGTATTTCATATATATATATATATATATATATATATATATATATATATATATATATATATATATATATATATATATATATATATATATATTTTATTTACATAGAAAAAAAAATAAAATACTTGAATTTCAGTGTTCCGTGGCTATCCATTAGATGGCAGCATTGTCCTGTTTAACTTCTCCGTTCATGATGAGTATATCATTTCGGCCACCGTGTTCAATGGAGAAGTCTGTTCTACAAAATTTACAGGCAACATACGTATGTTGCCTGTAAATTTTATGACGTCATTGGGCAGGCAAGCTGTTTATATTGTGGGAAAGCGGACGTGAGAACAGGCTGTCCCCACTCAGTCTCAGGTCCGCATTGAGCTGGAGGGGGCGTGGCCTCCAGCTCCGGCTGAATACCGGGAGTTTGTCGGGAGAAAATCTCTGCCGGGAGGTTGTCGGGAGAGGCGCTGAATACCGGGATTATCCCGCTAAAAACGGGAGGGTTGGCAAGTATGGGTGATATTGGAGTTTACGTTCTCACGCAGTTGCTTTTAGCTGCTGGCATTACACGACAGGCTCACTCCTTTTTGTGTCTGCTTCTCACAGACAGCAAGCGCACCTTCTTACATACGTCACATACTGTCACGTCATACGTCACATACGTATACACACTCTCCCTGCAGAGAGGTAGCATCATGGCTAACGTTAGCTGTGATGCTAGCGTAGCCGTGTGAGCGGTAATAATGAAGGAAGAATGAATTAATTCCCAAGAAAAACAGCAGGGGGTCCATCGTCTGGCGGTGTTTTGGCTTCAAGTGGGAATATGTCAAACAGACAACCATCATTTGTCAAGTGTGGGGCAAAAGCGTTGCTATAAAATAATATGTAGCATCATTTGAAAAGTCCCCTGCTAAAGAATGAAGAGTGTTTGAAACTCCGCATGTTAACATCTCCGTTCGGTGCCACACGCCCACACCATCAAAATGCCGAGCCAGATCAACACCTTATGAAAAAAATAGTGATTTTTTTTAGTTGTGATTTCCTTCTCCGCATGAAAGTTTAAAAGTAGCATATATTAATGCAGTATGAAGAAGAATGTTTTAATGTAGACACATAGAATCATCATACTGCTGTGATTATATGCATCAAGTGTTCATTCAAGGCTAAGGCAAAATATCCATATATATATCGTGTATCGCGATATGGCCTTAAAATATTGCGATATTAAAAAAAGGCCATATCGCCCAGCCCTAGTTCAATGATGCCATTTCTGTTTGTTGTGTATAATTTTGTCTATTTTGTGTTTATCCTTGAATAAACAGGTTAGTTTCTTGTTACCTTCCATTGTGTATTATTCAAACTCACCCAATTCAGCTGGCTAGTTGTTATCAAGAGTACTAAAACCCTTCAACATGAATCTGACAACTAAGTAGGCTAAAAAACTTTAAACTTTAATACATGCTTGGATAGGCCAGTATCGGTATCGGATCGGAAGTGCAAAAACCTGGATCGGGACATCCCTAATACATACAGCGCGGCCCAAAACATTTTTTATTGTAATTTTGAAGAATTCATCTGAATGTGCATGAACGATTTCTGTTCAAAATTGTTAGAAATGTCACACCTTAATATGTTTAAATATTAACTGTCAGTTTACTGTACTCTGTCAACTGTACTACTTTATGAGTATGTATTTTCTATTGTTTCATTGAAAATAAAACCGCAAAGTCCATTTGGCTGTCATCTGTTTTAATTATGAGACACAATTGTGTCAAAGTCATGATTTTTTTTTTTTTCATGCTTGAAGTAAGAAATGATTACTTTAAAAAAGTAGTTTTATACTTGTGAGTGTTGATGACACAGCTTTGCAACAGTTGATATTCTAGTTTCAAACATGTTTTACTCAATATAGGTCATAAAATCTCAGCAACAAGCTGTAATATCTTACTGAGATAATTTAGGACCAAAACCCTTAAAACAAGTAAAACACTCTAACATAAAATCTGCTTAGTGAGAATAATTATCTTATCAAACAGAAAATAAGCAAATATCACCCTTATTTGAGATATTTAATTTTACTTAGATTTCAGTTTTTTCAGTGCATCACCGGGAAGGGATCAACATTTCCCAATACATGTTGGAATTGACCCTCAATGAACCACGATGCAGCCCCGACAATGACGCTAGCACCACCCATCTTAACTGTAGACAAGACACAATTATCTTGTTGAGTCACATTCAGTGGATAGTACATGCTATACACCAGGGGTGGCCATTATGATGATGGCGAGCTCGCGGTGGAGGGTGTGTCAGTCCATCGCCAGCCAGGCATTAAAAACATAGACCTAAAAATGAGCAATTGTCAATCTTCACCAAGACGTCACTTTCGTCATTTGATTGACATTCACGGCACCCGAGGGTCTTGTGAGATGACGCCGGCTGCTGCCAGATCATTATTAAGAAAAACATGGAAAAATGGTTTATACTTGAATAGCGCTTTTCTACCTTCAAGGTACTCAAAGGGCTTTGACTCTATTTCCACATTCACCCATTCACACACACATTTACACACTGATGGAGGGAGCTGCCATGCAAGGCGCTAACCAGGACCCATCAGGAGCAAGGTTGAAGTGTCTTGCTCAAGGACACAACGGACGTGACTAGGTTGGTAGAAGCTGGGGATTGAACCAGGAACCCTCAGGTTGCTGGCACGGCCACTGTCCCAACTGCGCCACAAAGTCCTTTAATCCCAGGAACACCATGTCTACCGTCAAGCATGGTGGTGGTAGTACAAACCCCGTTTCCATATGAGTTGGGCAATTGTGTTAGATGTAAATATAAACGGAATACAATGATTTGCAAATCCTTTTCAACCCATATTCAATTGAATGCACTACAAAGACAACATATTTGATGTTCAAACTCATAAACTTTATTTTTTATTTGCAAATAATAATTAACCTAGAATTTCATGGCCGCAACACGTGCCAAAGTAGTTAGGAAAGGGCATGTTCACCACTGTGTTACATGGCCTTTCCTTTTAACAACACTCAGTAAACATTTGGGGACTGAGGAGACACATTTTTTAAGCTTCTCAGGGGGAATTATTTCCCATTCTTGCTTGATGTACAGCTTAAGTTGTTCAACAGTCCGGGGGTCTCCGTTGTGGTATTTTATGCTTCATAATGCGCCACACATTTTCAATGGGAGACAGGTCTGGACTACAGGCAGGCCAGTCTAGTACCCACACTCTTTTACTATGAAGCCACGTTGATGTAACACGTGGCTTGGCATTGTCTTGCTGAAATAAGCAGGGGCGTCCATGGTAACGTTGCTTGGATGGCAACATATATTGCTCCAAAACCTGTATGTACCTTTCAGCATTAATGGCGCCTTCACAGATTTGTAAGTTACCCATGTCTTGGGCACTAATACACCCCCATACCATCACAGATGCTGGCTTTTCAACTTTGCGCCTATAAAAATCCGGATGGTTCTTTTCCTCTTTGGTCCGGAGGACACGACGTCCACAGTTTCCAAAAACAATTTGAAATGTGGACTCGTCAGAACACTTTTCCACTTTGTATCAGTCCATCTTAGATGAACTCAGGCCCAGCGAAGCCGACGGCGTTTCTGGGTGTTGTTGATAAACGGTTTTCGCCTTGCATAGGAGAGTTTTAACTTGCACTTATAGATGTAGCGACCAACTGTAGTTACTGACAGTGGGTTTCTGAAGTGTTCCTGAGCCCATGTGGTGATATCCTTTACACACTGATGTCGCTTGTTGATGCAGTGCAGCCTGAGGGATCGAAGGTCACGGGCTTAGCTGCTTATGTGCAGTGATTTCTCCAGATTCTCTGAACCCTTTGATGATATTACAGACCGTAGATGGTGAAATCCCTAAATTCCTTGCAAAAGCTGGTTGAGAAAGGTTTTTCTTAAACTGTTCAACAATTTGCTCACGCATTTGTTGACAAAGTGGTGACCCTCGCCCCGTCCTTGTTTGTGAATGACTGAGCATTTCATGGAATCTACCTTTATACCCAATCATGGCACCCACCTGTTCCCAATTTGCCTGTTCACCTGTGGGATGTTCCAAATAAGTGTTTGATGAGCATTCCTCAACTTTATCAGTATTTATTGCCACCTTTCCCAACTTCTTTGTCACGTGTTGCTGGCATCAAATTCTAAAGTTAATGATTATTTGAACATCAAATATGTTGTCTTTGGAGCATATTCAACTGAATATGGGTTGAAAATGATTTGCAAATCATTGTATTCCGTTTATATTTACATCTAACACAATTTCCCAACTCTTTGGGAAACGGGGTTTGTATATGAGGTTTGGATTGTTTATCTATGTATGAAAGAAAAAAAGAGTCCAAAAGCAAAATGGTTCTGAGGAGGAGATTCTACCCTCGCAAGAGAAGAGAACAAATATAGACCGTGACACAAATAACAGACTTGGTTGTCTGATTTGGGTGTGAAATAACTTTTTTAGTCTGCATTTTTTTAGTTTCCCCGCGTTGTTCTTGATCGGATAAAGGGGGGGCTAAAATTGCTTTTATCCGGAAGGAGATGGACGGGATTAGAGGGAGTGTGGAGTGAAAAGGGGTACGAGAGCGAAGAAAAGAGGGGGTAGGTTACAGGATCAAGAGGGGGGGGGATTAGAAGAAACGGGGGGTGGGGGGGGCTGAGGAGGAGGGGACATCAATTTTGTGTGAGCGCTGCTTGGCAAGCCTGCAGACTGTGAGTGTGGATGTCAGACGGGGTTAACTCTCAGGGACCGGGGGCGGGATTAGGGTGTGTCAAAGGTTGCTCCGACGCGAGGCGGAGGTTACTGTCAGGCGTGCCGAAAATCGGGGCCAGTGGCCGTGCCCGTTAGGGCCCGCGGCGGAGCGCGATAAAGAGAGCGGTTGGATAGGCGGCGAGGATAAACGCTGGGGGCAGGAAATAAAAGTAGAAGAGGGACTGGGGGAGAACG
This sequence comes from Entelurus aequoreus, assembly GCF_033978785.1. Lineage (NCBI taxonomy): Eukaryota > Metazoa > Chordata > Actinopteri > Syngnathiformes > Syngnathidae > Entelurus > Entelurus aequoreus. The sequence continues at coordinate 38,950,467 of NC_084746.1, read as the reverse complement.
TTAAGAAGGGGATTTTGGTAGCAGGTGCACAAGAAAAAAAACCTGTTGGCGTGTTTATTATTATTATTGACGCTGACTTGTAGCCACATGTGTGCTGCAGCTGCACGCTCTGCCCTGTTCTAGCCAAGTCCTGCGGGTTTGAACTGGACAGGTGTGTGCACTTCCTGTAGAAGGAAACCCATAAGAGCCGTCTGCTGACCTACTACCTCAATTATTCATACCCTGACAGACTGACAGGCCTTAATGCACATATGGAAGGTAAGGATGGAGCGAGTGAACGTCGCCCAGAGGGACAGATAGAGGTCTGATAAGGAGGCGGAGGAGTCCAAAGACCTGAGATGAACAATAACAGTGAGATGTTTACACATTGGTATTTTTTACAGATGTCCGATAATATCTGACTGCCAATATTATCGGCCGATAAATGCTTTAAAATGTAATATCGGAAATTATCGGTATCGGTTTGAAAAAGTAAAATTTATGACTTTTAAAAACGCCGCTGTGTACACGGACGTAGGGAGAAGTACAGAGCGCCAATAAACCTTAAAGGCACTGCCTTTGTGTGCCGGCCCAATCACATAATATCTACGGCTTTTCACACACACAAGTGAATGCAAGGCATACTTGGTCAACAGCTATACAGGTCACACTGAGGGTGTCCGTATAAACAACTTTAACACTGTTAGAAATATGCGCCACACTGTGAACCCACACCAAACAAAGAATGACAAACAGATTTCGGGAGAACATCCGCACCGTAACACAACATAAACACAACAGAACAAATACCCAGGACCCCTTGCAGCACTAACTCTTCCGGGACGCTACAATATACACCCCCCCCCCACTACCCCCTACCCCCCCCACCTCAACCCCGCCCACCTCAACCTCCTCATGCTCTCTCAGGGAGAGCATGTCCCAAATTCCAAGCTGCTGTTTTGAGGCATGTTTAAAAAAAATAATGCACTTTGTGGCTTCAATAATAAATATGGCAGTGCCATGTTGGCATTTTTTTCCATAACTTGAGTTGATTTATATTGGAAAACCTTGTTACATTGTTTAATGCATCCAGGGGGGCATCACAAAAAAATTAGGCATAATAATGTGTTCATTCCACGACTGTATATATCAGTATCGGTTGATATCGGAATCGGTAATTAAGAGTTGGACAATATCGGATTATCGGATATCGGCAAAAAAGCCATTATCGGACTTCTCCAGTTTTTTTTTTAATGTTGGCTTTTGTTTACTGCACCAACGAGTTGTGTTCAATTTCATGTCACTTAAACCAAGAAACAACTCAATAAACTTCAGGTTTGAGGAAATCAAGGATTTTTGCTTTAATGTTCTAATTTAAAGTAGTGTAAAGTTCTTACTTTTATCTGTCAGTAAACTCGCCATGAAAGCACTAAAACATACCGGTATTGTGAGTTTACATAATTCACCCGAGGAACTTTAGTTATTAGAGAGTTCCAGTCGGACGGTTTTTCATGGGACACATTTCGGGCGTTGTTGTTGCACTAGTGAGCCCCGGATGAGGAGATGCTGCTCCGTTATTGATTGAAGTAAAATCCGAATGTCATTAAAACAGTTAGCTCCATCTTTTGACACTTCTTCCAATCCCGTCCTTGCACGCTACACCACTACAACAAAGATGACGGTGAGAAGACGCTGTCCAAGTGGAGGCACGTAAATAAGACCGCCCACAAAACGGCGCATCCTGAAGAGACTGTCAGAAAGCGACTTGAAGATGATCTGTAAAACATCATCTATGCAACATTTTGACCAAAGAACCACCATTACATGTTATGTAGCCCACAAGGAAGTCTTTTACATTTACATATAAAATCCTAATATGACCCCTTTAATGCGCCTCATTATCCGGTGCGCCCTATGGTCCAGAAAATACGGTACATGAATATCTATAAAATTGGACAACATGGACGAGAGTCTTACCGTTTTAAATGTAATTCTGCCTTTTTCTAGAAGCTTTGCGTCTATTTTCTCCTCCCATCCCTCACCATGTGCAGTTCCAACGTCACCTTGAAAACATGGCATGGGTCTTCATAGACACAAATGAGAACCATCACACATATTAACACAAACCCTCGCCCGTGTACCGACACAAATGTGTGTTCACACATTTATACATCCTCATGTCGCCCTCAGAGATGTGCTCAAGTTAAAAGGAAATTGAACGCGAGCGCTCCCACAAACACGAGCAGCCTGCCATCAGAGCAGTGGGGGATCACTTTCATTTTGCTTTCATGGTTATTGGGTGTGTGTCGTCAGGAGCTTTAAATTGCTCCGTGCGCCGACACAGACATGCCTACTCGGCGTGAAGATGGTACTTGGCTACACGTCCATGGCTTCCCATGACTGTATTGTGTTATTTGTGGGGAAAAGATCCAAAGAGAGACTGAAACAGCATCCTTGAAAATAATTTGCACAGGGATGCGTTCACTGGCGTACAACAAATATAAACGCTATATAGTCACACTTCACTATACCACTTTCTTTTTTTTTTTAATGGGGACCTATTATGCAAAACCATAATAGTTTTTGTGTATTTGGGATCTGCATAAGTCCCAAAAATTGGAAATCAGACCATTGAGGCACTGCAGAGATAATTACCATATTTTTTGGACTATAAGGTACACTTAAAATCCTTTCATTTTCTCAAAACTCGACAGTGCGCTTTATAACCCGGTGCGCCTATTGTACGGAATCATTTTGGTCGTGCTTACTGACCTTGAAGCTATTTTATTTGGAACATGGTGAAATGATAAGTGTTACCAGTAGATGGCAGTCACACATAAGAGATACGTGCAGACTGCAATGTGATGGCAGTCACACACATAACAGATACGTGTAGACTGCAATATGACTCAAGTAAACAACACCGACATTATATATGTTCTATTGAAAATATAGAAAATGACACACCGCACTCAGAAATCTATCAAAATGTTTTAGTACGACTTTGGTAAGCTATGAAGCCGCACCGCTTGATGGATTGTACTGTGCTTCAACATAGGAGTGTTATTATGGTGTGTGTATAAGGTAAGACATTATCTGGTGTTTTGCAATATTATGCAAAAGCAACATTTCTTACCTTCTGGTACCTGCTGATCTGTGTTTGGGATCTGCATAAATCCTGAAAATTTGCGCGAGTCCGCCTTTGTAGTCCGTGGCGACGCCATAGTCGATAAGCTTCTTCTTTTTCTCTTTCTTCTTGTTATGGGACATTCATCCTCTGCTGTTGCCATTTCTAATATAAAGTAGTGTAAAGTTCTTACTTATATCTGTCAGTAAACTCACCATGAAAGCACTAAAACATACCGGTGGAGTGAGTTTACATTATTCACCCAAGGAACATTAGTTATTAGAGAGTTCCGGTCGGCTTGTTTTTCACAGGACACATTTCGGGCGTTGTTGTTGCACTAGTGAACAAGGGATGAGGAGATGCTGCTCCGTTATTGATTGAAGTAAAGTCTGAATGTCATTAAAACAGTTAGCTCCATTTTTTGACACTTCTTCCACATCCGTCCTTGCACGCTACAGCGCTACAACAAAGATGACGGGGATAAGACGCTGTCAAAGTGGAGGCACATAAATAAAACCGCCCACAAAACGGCGCATCCTGAAGCGACGATGTAGACCACAAGGAAGTCTTTTACATTTAGAAAAAAAATCTGAATTTGACCCCTTTAATTCGCCTTATAATCCGGTGCGCCTTTTGTATGAAAATAGACCTGATTAGACCCGCTCATCGGCAGTGCGCCTTATAATCCTGTGCGCCCTATGGTCCGGAAAATACGGTATATAAAAAAAATTCTGCCTTTTCTTTATATTTCCTCTAAACGAGCCGTTTGGAATTTGCCTTATTTGTGATGTTTTTTTCCCATTGGTGACGTCAGCTGATATCTCCATATATGGTAATGTTTTACGCAAAAACCTCGCGCGAGTCCAACGTTGTAGTCTGACGTTCTTTTTTTCCATCCTCTTGTTGTGGGGCGGACTGGCTCGTACTAGGGCTGCAACTAACGATTAATTTGATAATCGATTAATCTGTCGATTATTACTTCGATTAATCGATTAATAATCGGATAAAAGAGACAAACTACATTTCTATCCTTTCCAGTATTTTATTGAAAACAACCAGCATACTGGCACCATGTTGTGGACATTGGGGGTGCAGCATACACCAATAATAACACAGAAATGCATGGCAGCTCCCGCCATCAGTGTGTGAATGTGTGTGTGAATGGGTGAAAGTGGAAATACTGTCAAAGCGCTTTGAGTACCTTGAAGGTAGAAAAGCGCTATACAAGTATAACCCATTTATCATTATTATAAATGTAACTCATCAGAACTGAATCAGATATTGTACACGTTTCTGTTGTGAATAATAAAGGATTCATTTTAGGCTGCCTCTGAATAATAGCATGAAATATTCCAGCACCTTCATAACGTTTAGTTATACTAAAGCGTCACTCAAATCTAAATATATTTATATAGCTTTATCGGCCCGGCTACATTGATCCATTATGAAACCAACCTGAGATATTTCTGTCCGTTACGTTTATTTCAAAATTGGTAACCGTGCATTTTCTCCCTCAAAATGGATTCAAATGTGCCGGAGACACATTATCAGCCCCGCGTTGCAACAAAGGCATAACTTTAACGTTACTCACAAAAAAGCTGAACTCATGAATGCCTGTTGCCACTATGGACTTAAAAAGTTACGTACTGTGAGTTGTTCCCTTCATCCATGGCTACAACATGTTCCTTCTTCAGGTGCTCCTGAAGCAATGTTGTACTTCCGTGCCATTTTGCAGGAAACGCTCTTCTTTGAAGTCTTTAAAGTGAAGTGTTCCCACACTTTTGACGACTTAGGTCGTACACTTTTCTCCATTGAAGCAATAACCTCAAGATGTTTCTCCGCTAAACTATCGGTAGTGTTTTCCTGCGCCATTTTTCGAATTTTTCCAGCAAAGGAGACGCCGTCGTCACGTGAGCTGCACATGACACATCATTGGCTAGCTTACGCCACCTCATGAGACTTAGCCTCACCGCCGCCCTGGCGCTGTTTTCTACAGTTTTTGTACTTATTTTGATTATTGTTTCTCAGCTGTTTGTAAATGTTGCAGTTTATAAGTAAAGGTTTATAAAAAAAAAATAAAATAAAAAAAAATAACCAAAAAAAAAAATAATAATAAAGACTATGCGCATAGCATAGTTCCAACAAATCGATGACTAAATTAATCGCCAACTATTTTGGTAATCGATTTTAATCGATTTAATCGATTAGTTGTTGCAGCCCCAGCTCGTACATGTGCATGTATGCTCCGCTGATGCCATTGCTAACACAAAGTAACGCAAAAAACTACAACCGACGGGGAGAAGACACAGTCAAAGTGGAGGCACATACGTAAGACTGCCCACAAAACAGCGCATTCTGAAAAGACGGGCAGAAAGCGGTTTGTAAAACATACAATCCGACCAAAGGGCCGCCATTACATGTTATGTTGACCACGATGAAGTGTTTTAAATTGAAGAAAAAAGCATAAAAGGACCTTTTTTATGCATATTCTCCATATTTTTGGCCTAAATCAAATTGCAACATTCAACTGAAAAGCAGTAGAAAGAAGCAAAGTCAATTCTCAGCGTGAGGTAATATAATGGAGAGTGTGCATAGCAATTGATTATGCAGTTATAAAAGAAAAGAAGAAGAAAACGAATAATTGTGAACATGATGGATATGTAAAAGGGCCGTAAATATATTAAATTATATTTCCGTAACAAGTCGAAAATAAAATGAGTTAAAAGGATGATTTTAACGATTATGCTGTTCTTCGATTGGCGACGTCTACAGGAGCTGTAAAACTGACTTAGATTATTATTATTGTTGTCGAGGGATGACTAAAAGTTGGAATGTGAAGGAGCGGTGAATAAAATGAGGATAAATTATCCCACTTGACTCCACATTTTCATATATTTTTACAGGCTCTCTTTTCTTCACGGCAGCTTGCCCGGGTCAAAAACTGTCCACTTATTTGCACGCATGCATGCACACACCTACAATACCTCCTCCATAACCCCTCCTGTGTGTCTGTCTGGAGGACAAAACACATGTTCGCCATAACAAGGAAGGCAATTCTACCTAAAAGGAGGGATTTAGGTAGATACGTTATTATCCTGTCCCCTGCTGTCCCTAAATAGGTCAGAGGTACAAGCAGCCTGCATGCTGTCTTATTTTATGCATTTTCTAGACTAGAACGCATTGGTTTATAAGCCACACCCACAACATACAAATATATATATATATATATATATATATATTACAGATATTAGCTGCACCAGACTATAAGCCGCATATATAAATGTTGTGAAATTTGTTAATTACACAGAACCATTTTTTAAATGTTTATTTACATACCTTAATTGTCTGTAACATGGCAGTAAAACGGCTGATCTAACAAAACAGAAGTCATCGACGTGGACCCATTAGCTACGGAAGCTAGCTCTCCAATTAGCTAAACAGACTCAGTAACTCCACAATGATGTTTTGGTGAATTTACTGAGGAATTTGTGAAACTGAAACAATACAAAAAGAATGCCATTGAAGTTAATAATACTAACAAAGGCACTGGTAAACGTGTTAGCAGATTAATTAATGCTGACGACGCTAGCTTTATTACATTATGATAGCACATACAAATATGCATGAAAACACTACTGCAGACATCACACACGGGACGGTTTCGTAAGTAAGAATTGTTTTAGTTGTATTGTAAAACTTACAAACATAGCTTGGAGTGATGAATGAAGAGTCCATCTTAGTATAAACGCTGTGGACGACCAAATGACACAACAGCACTTATACTTCCAGTTCAAAGCAACAAATAAGCCGCACCAGTTTATAAGCCGCCCGGTTCAAAGCGTAGAAAAAAAGTAGCTGCTTATAGTCCGGAATTTATGTTAATGAACAATTAACTTATTTACATTTCTCTCAGTCTGCACCTTTTTTGCCCCAAAACTTTTAGTTGAATAGAGCTAACTATAATAATTGAATGGCTAATAAAAATAATCAACGGTCCATGATCATGCGACTAGTACGGTTGTCCCGATACCAATAGGGTACATATGTTTATTATTGTAATTTAGTCCTTAAATAAAATAGTGAACATACAAGAAAAGTAGTTTTTTAGTAGTAAGTAAACAAACAAAGACTCCTAATTAGTCTGCTGACATATGCAGTAACATATTGTGTCATTTATCATTCTAGTATTTTGTCAACATTATGAGGGACAAACTTTAAAAATGATTATTAATCTACTTGTTCATTTACTGTTAATATCTGCTTATTTTCTGTTTTAACATGTTATATCTACACTTCTGTTCAAATATAATAACCACTTATTCTTCTGTTGTTTGATACTTTACATTAGTTTTGGATGACACCACGCATTTGGGTATCGATCTGATACCAAGTAGTTACAGGATTATACATCGGTCCTATTCAAAATCCTCCTGGGTCTAGGGACGTATTTCCTGAGTTTATAGACATAATATACATTTTTAAAAAACGAATAAAGATTTTGTGATGCTAAAAAATATCGATGTAATGATAGTAATATCGACTAGATACACTCTTGTACTTGGTATCATTACAGTGGATGTCAGGTGTAGATCCACCCATGGCATTTGTTTTCATTGTGACGCCGGTGAGCTGTTGTATCCTCCTACGGTGTGTAGTGAAGCATGTTTAGCTATTCCTGGTACTTGTAAGAATCTTCATTTATTTGTCGCCATGGAGACAAGGATTAGTGATTTAGAAGTAGCTAAAACACTGCTGACTGCGGCTGGATTAAAGCACCTCTTCCTGAGGGTGTTTCAGTGTTATAACTTCACCTTTATCTTTGGTTTTTAGGCCAAAATGCGTCCGTTCTCCCTTTTCTGTCTATACACTGTCCGCTTGTAAGTACTCAGTGTGTGTGCGCTGCTGAACATGCTCCTCTGCTCGTAAAACCAGCAATGCCACGACGTGACGTCGACGCGCCGTCATGCCTGTTTAGAAAAAGGTGGGAGGAACCGGTACTTTTTAGAGGCGGTATAGTACCGTTTTTGATTCATTAGTATTGCAGTACTATACCAGTACCGGTATACCACACAACCTAAACGACTAGAATTTCACGTTCTTAAAATGCTAGGTAACGAGAAAACAGTTTTGTCACCCAATGATATTTTGCGGAAACCTAGAAGTACACGTCAGAGCAACACATCACGTAGCGGAGAAAATAAGTTCAGAGAGTTGGAAAAAGGCCACATTGAGATACTTTGAAAGTGAATAATATTGATCAAGACGGGCCAGTCGGACCACATTTTCTTCTACCGTGGACGGGCAGATGGCCGCTGTTCAATTTGAGCTCCGTCAAACTGTGAGACTGTAATTATGGAGTGGCGAGTATCTGCCGGGATTGGGTATTTTTCAGACACCGCCATTTCCTTTCCATCCATCACACTCAGCCGGGCGGAACTACAGGCCTGGGATGCCCTGCACAATAATCACAAGCAGCCTGACAGGAGCCCTGCTTTAATAACAGAGCTGATCAGGAATGATAATAGCAATCATGTCTTTGCATATTTTACAGGCTGACTGTGCTTGTCTGAGTTGGAGTGTGGCGACCACTGAACACGAGTCAACTGTCAAAACAAACTATTTCGGTTGACTTCTAGGACACGAACCAAAGTTTGGAATGCAAAAAAATCTCATTGTTATGGCAAATTTTCCAAAGTGGTCGGTAAGAGAAGTTATCTGTTCAGTGATTTCTGTCAGCACTGAGCTCCCAAAACACAAAGAGCTTCTTTGAGTCTTCAATCCCTATCTGGGTTTTTGTATAGTCCACTGTCCTCCTCAGACCTTGGCCTTTTGCATGTCTGCCAGTGGGAATTTCTCCTGATGGACTTCCATTGCTACCTTTCTTCCGGGTGTTGTTGTCATTAGTAGCTTATTCAATACGGACACCCAGGCATTACGAGGGGGTATTGTCCATTTTCATTTGGAATTTGACAATGTTTCTTGGGAGACAATTGTTTCTTTTCTTTTTTTTTTAAGGATAGATTAGAGATGTCCGATAATGGCTTTTTTTTGCCGATATCCGATATATAAATGTTGCTGTTGTTTACTTGAGTCATCTTGCAGTCTACACATATCTCTTATTTGTGACTGCCATCTACTGGTCACACTAATCATTACACCATGTACCAAATAAAATTGCTTTGAGCCCAACAAGAATCATGCCGTACATTAGGCGCACCGGGTTATAAGGTGCACTGTTGAGTTTTGAGAAAATGAGAGGATTTTAAGTGTGCCATAAAGTCCGAAAAATACGGTACATTAAAGCAAAAATCCTTGATTTCCTCAAACCTGAAGTTTATTGAGTTGTTTCTTGTTTTAAGTGACATGAAATTGAACACAACTCGTTGGTGCAGTAAACAAAAGCCCACATAAAAATACTAGAGAAGTCTGATAATAGCTTTTTTGCCGATATCCGATATTCCGATATTGTCCAACTCTTAATTACCGATTCCAATATCAACTGATACCGACATATACAGTCGTGGAATTAACACATTATTATGCCTAATTTTGTGGTGATGCCCCGCTGGATGCATTAAACAATGTAACAAGGATTTCCAAAATAAATCAACTCATTGTTATGGAAAGAAATGCCAACATGGCACTGCCATATTTATTATTGAAGTCACAAAGTGCATTTTTTTTTCAACATGCCTCAAAACAGCAGCTTGGAATTTGGGACATGCTCTCCCTGAGAGAGCATGAGGAGGTTGGGGTGGGGGGTGGGGTATATTGTAGCGTCCCGGAAGAGTTAGTGCTGCAAGGGGTTCTGGGTATTTGTTCTGTTGTGTTTGTTTGTGTTACGGTGCGGATGTTCTCCCGAAATGTGTTTGTCATTCTTGTTTGGTGTGGGTTCACAGTGTGGCGCATATTTGTAACAGTGTTAAAGTTGTTTATACGGCCACCCTCAGTGTGACCTGTATGGCTGTTGAGCAAGTATGCCTTGAATTGTGAAAAGCCGTAGATATTATGTGATTGGGCCGGCACGTAAAGGCAGTGCCTTTAAAGTTTATTGGCGCTCTGTACTTCTCCCTACGTCTGAGTACACAGCGGCGTTTTAAAAAGCCACAAATTTTACTTTTTGAAACCGATACCGATCATTTTGAAACCGATACCGATAATTTCCGATACTACATTTTAAAGCATTTATAGGCCGATAATATCGGACTGCCGATATTATTATCATCTCTAGATAGGATAGGATAGGATAGGTCTTTATTGTCATTGCACAAGTACAACAAAACTTTGTTTTCAGCACAAACCCGTTCAAGATGAGACTAACAGTGTACAGGGTCACAGAACAGGATCGCTGATGGGTCGCCACAAGGCGCCCCGTAAAAGATGGTAAAAAAGGTAAAACACTGGAGAAGGATGAGTAAAAACAATACAATCTAGACTGGGCTCCTATCCCGTCTCACTAAACTGTGTTTAGTGAGACGGGATAATCTCTGAATGTTCTGATTGCCGTCCATTTTCTGAGGTGAACTTGAGGAGTTCCCAAAGTGAATATAGCTCACCGTCCCATAGCTGATGGACTTCTTTAAACAGCAAACAAGGCCTCTACTACTGCATTCCATTTACCCTATTTTTCAAACCACAGGGCGCACCGGATTATAAGGAGCAGTGCCGATGAATGGGTCTATCCAGGTCTATTTTCATACAAATAGCGCACTGGATTATAAGGTGCATTAAAGGGGTCATCTTGTTATTATTTTTTCTACACTTCCTTGTGGTCTACATAACATGTAATGGTGGTTCTTTGGTCAAAATGTTGCATAGATGATGTTTTACAGACCATCTTCAAGTCACTTTCTGACAGTCTCTTCAGGTCTTATTTACGTGGCTTCTCTCAGCGTCTTCTCTGCGTCGTCTTTGTAGTACAGGTAGTTTTTAGTCTACTGACAAGTATGCATTCAAACTGCACGATACTTTATATTACAAATGGCGACAGCAGATAATTATTTCCCCACAACAAGAGGATAGAGAAAAAGGAGTTTATTGACTACGTTGTCGGCGCGGCCGAAAAGAGCAGACGTGCACACATTTTCGGCACTTATGCAGATCCCAAATACACATTAGCAGGCACCAATGGGTGAGAAAGGTTATTTTTGCATAATATTGCGAAACCAAACCCAGTAGGTGCCATTTTGGGGTCCTTTTACACACACTATAATAATACCCGCTTATTAAAGCACAGTACGCCTGACTACAGTAGCCGTAATGCTCCGACAATCCATCATGCGGTGCGGCTTCATAGCTTAGTCCCACTAAAACATGTTGACAGATTTTTGCTCTATTTTTTCAATGAAACGTCATCGTTTTGGGATTTATTTGCTACCGTCATTTATTGAACAGGTGTCATCTTGCAGTTTACATGTATCTCTTATGTGTGACTGTCATCTACTGATCACACTTTTCATTACATTATGTACCAAATGAAATTGCTTTGAGATCGTTAAGCACAACCAAAATTAATCCGTACATTAGGCGCACCGGGTTATAAGGTGCCCTGTCGATTTTTGAGAAACTGAAAGGATTTTTAATGTGTTAAAGTTAAGGTACCAATGATTGTCACACACACACTAGGTGTGGCAAAATGTGTCCTCTGCATTTGACCCATCCCCTTGTTCACCCCCGAGGTGAGGGGAGCAGTGGGCAGCAGTGGTGCCGCGCCCGGGAATAATTTTTGGTGATTTAACCCCCAATTCCAACCCTTGATGCTGAGTGCCAAGCAGGGAGTTAATGGGTCCCATTTTTATAGTCTTTGGTATGACTCGGCCGGGGTTTGAACTTACGACCTACCGATCTCAGGTCGGACACTCTAACCACTAGGCCACTGAGTAGGTTGTGTTAATGTGCCTAATAGTCCGAAAAATACGGTAGTCTATTAATTACGTAGTCTTCTAATGTCATTCTTAGCAATCAATTAAAAAACTTATGACATTTTTGGACCACCGCTGACTTTGTTGTTTGAGTACCACTTTTGTAGTATGTCTGTGGATGTTCTCATTCAATCGATCGCAACTGGACTGTTCAGTTTCAACGTTTCGCCTCTCATCCGACCAGGCGTCGTCACTTCGTGCTCATAGACTTAGATCGGTCAGATCTAGTTTAAAATAGTTGTTCAATAGCAAAATACATACAGTCACTAATTTTCATGACATTCTATGGAGGGATCTTGCATTGACTGGTGGATAACCACATCTGCTTGGTTGAAGATTCCTGGATTTTCCCCAAATCTGATAATCCCAACAATTTGAAAAAGATAGGTTGAAAACATTAGCTATGTGCACGTGGACACATTTAATCGGATTAAAAGCCTAACCGGAATAAAAATGCGTCATATAAACACACCATTCAGAATATTCTGACACGATCACACGCGTTCGGATCAAATGCTCATTCCGATCGAGACGGGTGGTTTATGCCGAAAGTCACTCGAATTGTAGCGCATAAAAACACATCTTCCGAAATTCAGGTTGGAATTATCCTTACTGCGCATGTCTTTGATGTCAGTTATACTTTGTTGGTGGAGTTAGCTATGTGCACATGGACAGTTGTCGTCTTAACAAGCTGTTTTATTTACATGACAGCTTCTCTAACTGTTAACCTCTAACACATACACATAATGTCGTAACATGAAGACACGCCGCAACCCGTGCATAATCCCAACATAAAAAGCACAGAACAGCTCCAATTCAGAAAGAGAGGTAAAACAAAAGTAGTGAACAGAAGGAGAGAATGACAAATAGATACAGTGATAACGTCGGACAAGCAGAAATGTATAAATCCTTGTCTGTTTACAGTGGAAGTCACTGCTTAGTCAGAACCTGCAGGAAGCGAACTTGTCCATGCGATGACACCATAGCACAAATAATACCACACCTTCTGTGTATGTTTGGCTCTGCGTATGTCAAAGCAAAGTATTCCGATATAAGGTGTGATGTATGAAAATGCACGTCATGATCAGATCATTTTCTTCAGGGTCCATGTCCACAGGAACATTCTAATCCCAATGACGATCAGATTAAATACATGTTGTCCACTTACACGTGGCTCCTGATGGGTAGAGATCGAATACCAACTTGATGTCCAACCCGAGCTAAATCAATAAATCCCAGAAAAAAGATGAGTTGTGACTGACAAGGAACATGTAGCCTTTCAATTTGATATTCTCTCATTTTCTCCACTTTAAAGGCCTACTGAAATGATTTTTTTTTAATTTAAACGGGGATAGCAGATCCATTCTATGTGTCATACTTGATCATTTCGCGATATTGCCATATTTTTGCTGAAAGGATTTAGTAGAGAACATCGACGATAAAGTTTGCAACTTTTGGTCGCTGATTAAAAAAGCCTTGTCTGTACCGGAAGTAGCGTGACGTCACAGGTTGAAAGGCTCCTCACATTTCCCCATTGTTTACACCAGCAGCAAGAGCGATTCGGACCAAGAAAGCGACGATTACCCCATTAATTTGAGCGAGGATGAAATATTTGTGGATGAGGAACGTGAGAGTGAAGGATTAGAGTGCAGTGCAGGACATATCTTTTTTCGCTCTGATCGTAACTTAGGTACAAGGGCTCATTGGATTCCAAACTTTCTCCTTTTTCTATTGTGGATCACGTATTTGTATTTTAAACCACCTCGGATACTATATTCTCTTGAAAATGAGAGTCGAGAACGCAAAATGGACATTCACAGTGACTTTTATCTCCACGACAATACATCGGTGAAGCACTTCAGCTACGGAGCTAACGTGATAGCATCGAGCTTAAATGCAGATAGAAAGAAAAGAAATAAGCCACTGACTGGAAGGATGGACAGAAGATCAACAATACTACTATCATGAGACACCGAACCAAACACTGGACCTGTAACTACACGGTTAATGCTGTGCTGCCTGTCGAAGCCTAGCAATGCTGTTGCTAACGACGCCATTGAAGCTAACTTAGCTACGGGACCTCGACAGAGCTTTGCTAAAAACATTAGCTCTCCACCTACGTCAACCCTCATCTGCTCATCAACACCCGTCCTCACCTGCGTTCCAGCGATCGACGGCGCGACGAAGGACTTCACCCGATCATCGGTGCGGTCGGCGGCTAGCGTCGGATAGCGTCGGATAGCGTCGGATAGCGCGTCTGCTATCCAACTCTGCTGTCCTCCTGGTTGTGTTGCTGCAGCCAGCCGCTAATACACCGATCCCAGCTACAGCTTTCTTCTTTGCTGTCTCCATTGTTCATTAAACAAATTGCAAAAGATTCACCAACACAGATGTCCAGAATACTGTGGAATTTTTCGATGAAAACAGACACGGTTTGTATTGGGACACAATGGTGTCCCAATACTTCCGTTCAATCCGTGACGTCACGCGCAAACGTCATCATACCGAGACGTTTTCAGCCGGATATTCCGCGGGAAATTTAAAATTGCACTTTATAAATTAACCCGGCCTTATTGGCATGTGTTGCAATGTTAATATTTCATCATTGATATATAAACTATCAGACTGCGTGGTCAGTAGTAGTGGGTTTCAGTAGGCCTTTAATGACATTTTCTAGACCTCTCCCGACTTTGAGGCTTTAAAAGCTCGTCATCAGTTTGGCATCAATAAGTCTGAGCGTGAGGCTTTATCAATTGATGCTGATGGATCTAAAAAGCACTGGGTGAGTGCTACTCCATCCAGGATTAGACGGGCAGCCTTCGGGTTCACCCAATTGGTGTTTTTGCTCTGCTTGTTTTGTAAACTGTCTGGAGGTTGAGTGGTGGGTCGAGACCTGTGCTTATGAAAGTTTGCACGCAGAGTGTCTGCTGAGATGAAGGTTGGTGCTCACAGTACGTTGGCATTGATTGCCATGTCCTCTATTCTTCTGCTTATTTCCATCATCATTTCATGAAGGAAAAAAAAAACCTAACTGGACTTCAGTTTCATGGCGTTTGTGCTAATTGAAAGAGTACAATACATACCTGTATAAACTTCGATATTATCAAATGATGGACATCATCAAGTCACAAAAACTCCACATTTTACATAAGATAATTTTTTCTCAGGATCCCTCGTAACCATTTTGGGACTTCTTTTGTTGTTTTCTGCATTTTGGTTCGACTTCTAATTTCCGCAGTGATTTTACCTCTGCTTCAGAGCGCTGGTCTCCTCACTTGTTCCTGTTTGACAATCAGGAGGCTAACCTGTCCATGATTGCCAATCAGGATGGTTTATCTCTTTTAGCTTACTGTTGTGAATTGTTTTTCCTGCGTGTGATTTGCACCTCTTGCTGAAGCATCGTCTACACTGGTGCTAGCTGCTTTCTCCTTCATTAAATATGTTTTTTTTTACCTGCACATCGCCTGCCATCTCTGCATCTTAGGGTCACACTGCCAGCAATCATGTGCAAGGGTACCAGTTTTAAGCATACATTATATTGTATACTGTAGCACACAAAAGAGATGTAGACCTGGTACTGCCTTGTTTTTTGATAAATACTTAGGCCTACCAGGCTACTGTATTTTAATGTTGTCTTTATGGTGGTACTTAATGAATACTTAGGTCTACTACACTACTGTATTTCAATGTTGTCATTATGGTGGTACTTAATGAATAAATGGGTCTACTACACTACTGTATTTTAATGTTGTCATTATGGTGGTACTTAATGAATACTTAGGTCTACTACATTACTGTATATTAATGTTGTCATTATGGTGGTACTTAATGAATACTTAGGTCTACTACACTACTGCATTTTAATGTTGTCATTATGGTGGTACTTAATGAATACTTAGGTCTACTACAGTACTGTATATTAATGATGTCATTATGGTGGTACTTAATGAATACTTAGGTCTACTACACTACTGTATTTTAATGTTGTCATTATGGTGGTACTTAATGAATACTTAGGTCTACTACACTACTGTATTTTAATGATGTCATTATGGTGGTACTTAATGAATACTTAGGTCTACTACACTACTGTATATTAATGTTGTCATTATGGTGGTACTTAATGAATACTTAGGTCTACTACACTACTGCATTTTAATGTTGTCATTATGGTGGTACTTAATGAATACTTAGGTCTACTACAGTACTGTATATTAATGATGTCATTATGGTGGTACTTAATGAATACTTAGGTCTACTACACTACTGTATTTTAATGTTGTCATTATGGTGGTACTTAATGAATACTTAGGTCTACTACACTACTGTATATTAATGATGTCATTATGGTGGTACTTAATGAATACTTAGGTCTACTACACTACTGTATATTAATGATGTCATTATGGTGGTACTTAATGAATACTTAGGTCTACTACAGTACTGTATATTAATGATGTCATTATGGTGGTACTTAATGAATACTTAGGTCTACTACACTACTGTATTTTAATGTTGTCATTATGGTGGTACTTAATGAATACTTAGGTCTACTACACTACTGTATTTTAATAATGTCATTATTGTGGTACTTAATGAATACTTAGGTCTACTACACTACTGTATATTAATGATGTCATTATGGTGGTACTTAATGAATACTTAGGTCTACTACACTACTGTATATTAATGTTGTCATTATGGTGGTACTTAAGGAATACTTAGGTCTACTACACTACTATATTTTAATGTTGTCATTATAGTGGTACTTGCAGAGCCAAGTGTTTTCTGAGGTGGTACTTGGTGAAAAAAATAAGTTTAAGAGCCACTGCTCTGGATCAGTGATTCTCAAACTGTGGTACGTGTACCACTTGTGGTACGTGGGCTCTACCTAGTGGTCTACCAAAACCTAATTAAATATTGTAATGTAACAGTTTTATTTTCCTACAAACTGTGTGTAATGTTACAATATATTTGCTAAATAAAACCTCTGCCTTTTTAATACTTAGGTCTACTATGCTACTGTATTTTAATGTTGGTCATTATGGTGGCACTTGGAGAGCCAAGTGTTTTCTGAGATTCTACATGGTGAACAAAAGTTTGATTACCATCCAAGCAAAAACCTGCAGTTAACTTGTCATAACCAACAGTAGCTGTTTTTACTATCACTTATATTTATTCAATATAACATGAATATATTATCTATCTTATGTTATTGTCGTGGTGCAGCAAAGGGAGTCAGAGCTTTTCTTCCTGTCATTCACATACACTAGTGTCAGAGATGTGTCGGTGGAGGTCAAAGATCAAGATGGTGCAGACTTTGTTACTTTTTAATTGAACATTGATTGATTGTTGCGCCGTACTATGTACATGATGTCAATGTTGAGGATCCACTCAAGTGTGAAAGCTCTTCATATATTATTTAATATATTATCCTCATATATCATGTTCATGTATGCCAATGTTAATATATGCTAAACATGCTTCACTACGCACCGTAGCTCACCGGCATCAAAATGTAAACAAACTCCATTGGTGGATCTGCACCTGACATCCACTGTAATGATATCAAGTACAGGCACGTATCTAGTCAATACTACTATGGTTACGTCGATATTTTTTGGCATCACATCTTCTTTTTTTTAATTTTTTATTCACATTATGTTTATAAACTCAGTAAATATGTCCCTAGACACATGAGGACTTTGAATATGACCAATGTATGATCCTGTAACTACTTGGTATCGGATTGATACCCATTTGTGGTATCATCCAAAACTAATGTAAAGTATCAAACAAGAGAAGAATAAGTGATTATTACATTTTAACAGAAGTGTAGATAGAACATGTTAAAACAGAAAATAAGCAGATATTAACAGTACATGAACAAGTAGATTAATAATACATTTTTACAGTTTGTCCCTCATAAGACTCGTAAGACTCTTGAACGCATCATAATTATCCCCTCAACTCCCCCCAAAATGGATTAACTCGCTGGAATAAAAAAGACAATATAACATACACACATAAACGTGGATGCATGTGAAAAAGTGCAATATATTTATCTGTACAGTTACCTATTTATGTGTTTATATATGTGCCTTATTGCTTTTTTATCCTGCACTATCATGAGCTTATGTAACGGAATTTCGTTCTTATCTGTACTGTAAAGTTCAAATTTGAATGACAATAAAAAGGAAGTCTAAGTCTAATAATGTTGACAAAATAATAGAATGATAAATGGCACAATATGTTACTGCATACGCCAGCAGACTAATTAGGAGTCTTTGTTTGTTTACTTACTACTAAAAGACAAATTGTCAAGTATGTTCACTATTTTATTTAAGGACTAAATTGCAATAATAAACATATGTGTAATGTACCCTAAGATTTTTTTTTTCAAATAAAGACAATAGTGCAATTTTTTTGTGGTCCCCTTTATTTAGAAAAGTACCAAAAAGTATCAAAATATTGATATTGGTACAACACTAATGTATACCAATGGACCTTTTGTACACTGTGCTGCTCATGTCACCCACTGACTACTGGCCGTCGTATAAATGTGGTCATCTTCTGTTATTTTAGCCGTTTGAAAGTAATGACAGGCGATCAATAAGATGAATAGTCTTCATGAAGGCAGCGTATCGATGCTGAGGCCGTGGAGAAAGGAAGGCCTCAGCCTGAATAAATTACTGATTTCTTCCTCCCATCGTCCCCCTAATTTCACTCCACACTTGTTATTTTCTTCTGTCCTCTATTCTTGTTCCTCTTCCACTCCCCTCGCCTCTCCTACCCAGCAAGGTGTGACGAGTCATTAGAAGAAACATTAAGTGAATCCATAGCTCCTTTGTCTCCTGCCATTGGTCGTCAGATGGAGAAGCTGTAATGACACACACTGAACATCAGCAGCAGAGGAAGAAGCCACAGTTTTTTGGAGTAGTTGCATTCGTTGGGCTATGAAAAAAAGGCTTTTTGGCACTTTTTTATATTTGGGGGAAAAATATGTTGTTTTGCAAAGATACACATTTGTAGTCATTGGGTTCGACTGTGAGCGACTTAAAGGCCTACTGAAATTATTTTTTATTTATTTAAACGGGGATAGCAGATCCATTCTATGTGTCATACTTGATCATTTCGCGATATTGCCATATTTTTGCTGAAAGGATTTAGTAGAGAACATCGACGATAAAGTTCGCAACTTTTGGTCGCTGATAAAAAAAAGCCTTGCCTGTACCGGAAGTAGCGTGACGTCACAGGTTGAAAGGCTCCTCACATTTCCCCATTGTTTACACCAGCAGCGAGAGCGATTTGGACCGAAAAAGTGACAATTACCCCATTAATCTGAGCGAGGATGAAAGATTTGTGGATGAGGAACGTGAGAGTGAAGGACTAGAGTGCAGTTCAGGACGTATCTTTTTTCGCTCTGACCGTAACTTAGGTACAAGGGTTCATTGGATTCCACGCTTTCTCCTTTTTCTATTGTGGATCACAGATTTGTATTTTAAACCACACTACTATATCCGATGAGAGTCGAGAACGCGAAATGGACATTCACAGTGACTTTTATCTCCACGACAATACATCGGCGAAACACTTTAGCTACGGAGCCAACGTGATAGCATCGGGCTTAACTGCATATAGAAACAAAAGAAATAAGCCCCTGACTGGAAGGATAGACAGAAAATCAACAATACTATTAAACCATGGACCTGTAACAACACGGTTAATGCTTTCCAGCCTGGCGAAGCTTAACAATGCTGTTGCTAACGACGCCATTGAAGCTAACTTAGCTACGGGACCTCACGGAGCTATGCTAAAAACATTAGCTATCCACCTACGCCAGCCAGCCCTCATCTGCTCATCAACACCCGTGCTCACCTGCGTTCCAGCGATCGACGGCGCTACGAAGGACTTCACCCGATCACCGATGCGGTCGGCGGCTAGCGTCGGATAGCGCGTCTGCTATCCAAATCAAAGTCCTCCTGGTTGTGTTGCTGCAGCCAGCCGCTAATACACCGATCCCACCTACAGCTTTCTTCTTTGCAGTCTTCATTGTTCATTAAACAAATTGCAAAATATTCACCAACACAGATGTCCAGAATACTGTGGAATTTTGAGATGAAAACAGAGCTTTTTGTATTGAATACAATGTGTCCGAATACTTCCGTTTCAACCATTGACGTCACGCGCAAACGTCATCATATCTGGACGCTTTCAACCGGAAGTTCCCCGGGGAATTTAAAATTGCACTTTATAAGTTAACCCGGCCGTATTGGCATGTGTTGCAATGTTAAGATTTCATCATTGATATATAAACTATCAGACTGCGTGGTCGGTAGTAGTGGGTTTCAGTAGGCCTGTAAAGGGACTCATGATGATTCTACTCTACATTTAAAATACTTCCTGGTGGTCAAAATCAGCAGCTCTGGGACCAACTTTTCCACTTCAGAAGGGGCTGTCACTCAAATATCAACACTGAATTATCATCAATCAATCAATCAAAGTTTACTTATAGAGCCCTAAATCTTGAGTGTCTCAAAGGGCTGCCCAAGCCACAACGACATCCTCGGCTCAGATCCCACATCAGGGCAAGGAAAAACTCAACCCAATGGGGATGACAATAAGAAACCTTGATGTGGGGATATATGTATATATGTATATAAAGGTATATACAGTATAGGCGTAATATGATCAAACTTTCTTGTTCTTGTCAAAAGTCTAGCAGCCGCAATTAGTCATCTTACTCCTAATTTTAATCATATTCAATAATTATATCTAAACTACTTACAGTTTAGCAGGATAAAACTCGTCAAATGACATGAAAACATGTGTTAATCACGTCATCAAGGCTTAGGTCAGGCTGATTTCAAAAATACATATTAATCAAATACACTGCAAAAGACGCGACTCGTGAAAATTGAAGAAAAATAAATGTACATGCAATGCTTAGATAGATTAGTAATAAACATATACATTATTATGTATATGGTTATAATTCAACTGTCAATATAATTTAAGTGCAAAAGAAAATACAGCTTCACCACTTTAATCATATTTTTTGCGCTTAAGAAACTTCTCTATGACTTTCGCTCCAGACCTCTTCTATTTGTTTGATATTGTCATTACTGCCACAAGTGGCGGAAAAGTGTATTACAACTGACTACGGACCACATCAGATACAGTAAACTGATATTTTTGTGGCGGCCCTATGGTTAAGAAACACTGGTCTCAATGGATTGGAGTGCTTTGGTGTACATTTTTATCCACAGTTTCTTTTTCAAACATTTTTTTTTGTCTGTTCCCAGATTGCAAATAAACCACGGCCCACCCTTCTCCAAAAGTATCATACTTTATCTTTTGAGACTGTACACTGTACACCCGCTTTTTTTATTTATTACATTTTTTTCAGATTCACCCGGTCACAACATTAGGTACACCTCCGCACTCTGACCAATTCGGAGTTAAATTTTTTCAGCAGATTTTATGTTGCCGCATGTTATTATGCAAATGCCGCGATAATATTTTTTTTGTGTGTTTCATCCTGGCCTAAAAACAGAGCAAAACACCACGAAAAGAGGCATCCAATACTGGGCTTTGACATTGTTTAACACAAGTATACAACATTGTAACATTTGTAATTCAGAAAATGCGAAATTAATCAAAAGGGTTCAAATACATGATTGCATCGTTGTCAGCCCTGCTGGCCACAATGACATCTGGTCCCGCCTAGAATGGATCTCAAATGGGGAAAGGAAACATCCAATAGTCAAATAAAGCATTAAATGAGAGAACATAAAGATAACTGCTTTTCTCAAGCCCTTTTTTTACCTTAAGTGTGTATACTGTATTTTTTGGACCATAGGGCGCACTGCCGATGAGCTGGTCTAGTCAGGTCTATTTTCATACAAAAGGCACACCGTATTATAAAGCACATATTAGGATTTTTGTTGTTATTGTGGTCTACATAACATGTAATGGTGGTTATTTGGTCAAAATGTTGCATAGATGATGTTTTACAGTTCATCTTCAAGTCGCTTTCTGACAGTCGCTTCAGGATGCGCCAATTTGTGGGCGGTCTTATTTACGTGCCCCCACTTGGACAGCGTCTTCTCCCCGTCATCTTTGTTGTAGCGGTGTAGCGTGCAAGGACGGGAGTGGAAGAAGTGTCAAAAGATGGCGCTAACTGTTTTAATGACATTCAGACTTTACTTCAACCAATAACGGAGCAGCATCTCCTCATCCGTGGCTCACTAGTGCAACAACAACACAGGAAATGTGTCCCGTTAAAAACCGTCCGGCCGGAACTCTCTAATAACTAAAGTTCCTTGGGTGAATAATGTAAACTCACTACACCGGTATGTTTTAGTGCTTTCATGGCGAGTTTACTGACAGATATAAGTAAGAACTTTACACTACTTTATATTAGAAATGGCAACAGCAGAGGAAGAATGTCCCATAACAAGACGATAGAGAAAAAGAAGAAGCTTAACGCCTACGGCACGGACTTCAAAGGCGGAAACGCGCTATTTTCAGTACTTATTCAGATTCCAAATACACATCAACAGGTACCAGAAGGTAAAAAAAAGTTGGTTTTGCATAATATTGCCAGATAATGTCTTACCTTATACACACACCATAATAATACTATGTTGAAGCACAGTACAATCCACGAAGCGGTACGGCTTCATAGCTTACCAAAGTTGTACTAAAACATTTTGATTGATGCTGTTTGTAATGTTCTATATTTTCAATGGAACATATACATGTTAGTGTTGTTTATTTGAGTAATATTGCAGTCTACACATATCTCTTATGTGTGACTGCCATCTACTGGTCACACTTATCATTTTACCATGTACCAAATAAAAACAATTTGAGGTCGGTAAGTACAACCAGAATTATTCCGTTCATTAGGTTATAAGGCGCACTGTCCAGTTTTGAGAAAATGAAAGGATTTTAAGTGCGCCTTATAGTCCGAAAAATACAGTAAATGATATATATTGAGTGTACAATGCACACACCAATTGTACACTGCATTGTTTCTTCAAGCAGCAATGGAGGAAAGAACCTGGTAAGTCCATTATCGGTGAAGTGACGGGTGATGACACGTGGCTTCTCCGTGGAGGTCAGGTGCATGTCACTCAGGCATCAAGTTAAATCAGGTGCATCTTCAGGAAAAGGGTGTGGAAGACACATGTGGCAGATACCAATAATCAGCGTAATCAAATATTGTCTACCGACAGAAGCTCAAATGTGCCGTGTAGCCACCAGCTCAGCAGCCAGCAAATCAATATGTGGTCGGTAAAGCGTCAAATTATAAACAGCACGTTCTGTGTGCACAAACACGCGCGGATAAACAGCAGATGAATACAAACCTATCAAACAAAACAAAAAAATGCAAAGTTTGAACCCGCGTTGGAAACGATAAGTAATATTTTCCTCCCTGCCTGTTGACACAATGGGGACACCACATATCTGTCTGCTTCATTATTGCACGGCCCGATGACTTCCTGGACGGGAATTGAGATGGGCATTATCGCCGACGCCTCGGGTTCCTCTCCGCCGTGAAAGATGGTGGTCATTTGGCTAGACGAGAGGCGCTGAGGACCCCCTCCTCGACTGGAGCAGACGGGGGCCCAGGAGCCCGGGGGCCGGCTGTATTAATGAACAGGCTGTGCTGAAAGGGACATGTTCTTGTAACGCTGATGAATGGTCATTACAGAAAGGGGGGGGGGGGGACTTGTGAGCAGCGTGGGCTCAGAGGAGCAGCACTAGGGGGGAATCCATAATTTGCACCTCGGATTTCTGTAAACTCGTTTATCACGCCAGCAGTGTCACCTTCTTCTATCCCCACCATTATTGAACCTGCTTTTTTTTGTGAGATTGGATTCACTCTGCGCAATTCTGATTCAGTGCCTAGGTCTGAGCCGATAAAACAATATCGATATATATCGTAATAGACATGTAATCGATAGCAATATAAGACGCGTTCGATGAATATGTTTTTTTGGGTCAAATTAAACCGGAAAGAAGTAAACATGGTTGGTTGCATGCCCAAAGGAACAGGAAGTGGTCATTGAACAATGGAGGGACACACTCAACAGCCAATCGTTGAACGTTATCGACCATTAAGTTTGGTTGTGCCATCTTGCTGTTGATTCTCTTCACGGAGTGAGGAGGAAAAGTACAAATGAGTGCTGCAGAAAGGGAAAAAATTGTGGAATAAACAGGAATAGTCACAATATATATATACACCCAAATATTCACAGCCCTAATATGTATGTATATACACTACCGTTCAAAAGTTTGGGGTCACATTGAAATGTCCTTATTTTTGAAGGAAAAGCACTGTACTTTTCAATGAAGATAACTTTAAACTAGTCTTAACTTTAAAGAAATACACTCTATACATTGCTAATGTGGTAAATGACTATTCTAGCTGCAAATGTCTGGTTTTTGGTGCAATATCTACATAGGCGTATAGAGGCCCATTTCCAGCAACTATCACTCCAGTGTTCTAATGGTACAATGTGTTTGCTCATTGGCTCAGAAGGCTAATTGATGATTAGAAAACCGTTGTGCAATCATGTTCACACATCTGAAAACAGTTTAGCTCGTTACAGAAGCTACAAAACTGACCTTCCTTTGAGCAGATTGAGTTTCTGGAGCATCACTTGTGTGGAGTCAATTAAACGCTCAAAATGGCCAGAAAAAGAGAACTTTCATCTGAAACTCGACAGTCTATTCTTGTTCTTAGAAATGAAGGCTATTCCACAAAATTGTTTGGGTGACCCCAAACTTTTGAACGGTAGTGTATATATATGAACTGCACTAAGAGTCAGTGGGCTTGTATGTGTATGTATATGTATACTATGTATACACGCTGTTGTGTCACATTCATAGTTACTTGTTAAATGTGTGTTGTGGATGTACATGTATGTATGTGTATATGTGTATATATATATATATATATATATATATATATATATATATATATATATATATATATATATATATATATATGTGTATGTATATGTGTAT
This sequence comes from Entelurus aequoreus, assembly GCF_033978785.1. Lineage (NCBI taxonomy): Eukaryota > Metazoa > Chordata > Actinopteri > Syngnathiformes > Syngnathidae > Entelurus > Entelurus aequoreus. The sequence goes on along the minus strand of NC_084746.1, from coordinate 38,925,399 downwards.
GTGTGTATATATGTGTACATACTTATATATGTATATGTATTTATATGACATAACATTTTTATATACAATTATTATTATTAAACATACAGTAAGTAATAAGAGGGGTGGGAGTACATAAGTTTTTACTTCTTCTCACTCCTTTTCGGATATGTTTGCATTACATGTTTATTTTCATTTCTTGTTTCTTTTGCTTTTTATTATTACTATTATTATTATTATTATTATTGTTTTTGTTATTCATTCTTGAATGGCTTTTTTGTTGTGTTTTTTCAAAATTTGTTGTTTTTGTTTTGTCTACATATTCGAAATAAACATGAAAATGAAATGAAATGAAATGATATATATATATATATATATATATATATATATATATATATATATATATATATATATATATATATATATATATATATATATGTCTGCTTGTCAACAGTGTGCTAGTAAAACATGTAATAATCAATACATGGGCAGTTGCGTAATAACATTTCTATTCATATATATTCAGTATTCATTTTAAATGGCCCTTTGAGGGCAGCAATATCTGCGTTATGGCCCTCAATGAAAAGACTTTGACACCCTTATCTTGGATGAAAAAAACAAATGTGGTCGCTTGAACCTGGCAGTGTAAAGCCTTACATTATTTATTGTACAATATCTCTCCATGTGCTACGCGTCCCTCGATGCCTTGGTCACATGCAGTTGGTTACCTAAGGACATTTAAGGTTCTGGTTGCCTTGGCAACCGTCCAGCTCCCCGCCCAACAGTAGTGTTATTTCCACTTCCACTCTCTTCAGATTTTTTTATTTTTTTTGGACTACACACAGTCCTTTCACCTGTTATCACTCTGTGTGTTCATGGCAAGTTTTGGCTTGGTTGAAAGGCGGCTCCAGTCGTCATGAACTGATTGGAAGCCCACTCGCTCCACCACTGGAGACCTCATTAACTCCTCTTTGCCTTTGGCTGTTTGGATTATTGCTGCTGGTCGGCCACATTCATCTCTTTGTGTAAACGTACGGTAAGCAAAATACATTTGAACACGGTCCCAAGTCAAATTTTCATTAATAGCATTGCGGCTAAAAAAAATGCTCTCAGAGAGTTTGTGCTCAAAGCGTTTTAAAAGCAAGTTCCCCGTGTTTGTATTCAGTCATTTGCCTTGTTAATTTGTAACGATTCCAGATGTTGATGGCACATTTTCATCAGGACATATTGCGCTCAGTGAATACCCTCAGGTGGCTGCTGTTGCTCATCCAACATACTTTCTGGGTCACACGTGGAAGGAAAAAAGACCTGCCTTGCACTTTGGGTCCGCCTGCATGCAAATTTCTGTCATCCATCTAATTGTAATTCAGTAGAGCCTAATTAGGAATTTGTTATGCACCACCTTGTATAATATACCACCTGACCACTTGTTTGCTGTTCGGTAGCAGGTAGATGTTATCAGAGTGGTACCTCGTAAGACACACACCGAGTCTACCATCCCATTTTAACCCTAGCATCCTTTCCAAACAACCACAAATATTCACACACAATTATTTTAATTAGTGATGGGCGGTGTTCTGAAAATGTATTATAGTTATTACTCTTCAATTAATGTCATTAATTACGAGGGAATGTAACCTTAGTCCAAAAAAACTCCTTTAAATATCTGGCACATGTATGGCAGCAGTGGTGTGCCGTCAGGGCCAGCAAGGCCTTCTCTGCTGGCCTAACATAACAAGAAATCATCATCATGATTAAAGATAAAAGTCATTTTGTATTTACTTTCCCTAAATATCTAATATCTGGGTGGGTGGCTGTGGTACACAGAACATCAATTTTCACACTTCTATCATCTTATGTGTAATTGAAATGTGTAGGGGGGTGTATGGTGTGTGGTCATTAAATATGTATTCTGATATATGTTCTTCACAGAAAATGAGCCAAAGTCAGTGAGTCTCAGTTTGAAAAATTAATTCATTGTATCATTTTTCTTTTAATAAGAAATGAAAACGTGTCCCACCGACCCAAACACCACACAAGGGTTAATTTGTTTTATACAATTATTTTCATTTTGACAGTACCACGTAAGATATGTTCTAATTCAGTGGTTTTTAACCTTGTTGGAGGTACCGAACCCCACCAGTTTCATATGCACATTCACCAAACCCTTCTTTAGTGAAAAATAATGTTAGTTTTTTTTCAAATTCAAGTTAAGGTAAGTTAAAGTTAAAAGTTAAAGGCCTACTCAAATTAAATTTTCTTATTTAAACGGGGATAGCAGGTCCATTCTATGTGTCATACTTGATTATTTAGCGATATTGCCATATTTTTGCTGAAAGGATTTAGTAGAGAACTTTGACGATAAAGTTCGCAACTTTTGGTCGCTGATAAAAAAGCCTTGCCTGTACCGGAAGTAGCGTGACGTCACAGGTTGTGGAGCTCCTCACATCTGCACATTGTTTACAATCATGGCCACAAGCAGCGAGAGCGATTCGGACAGAGAAAGGGACAATTTCCCCATTAATTTGAGCGAGGAATAAAGATTTGTGGATGAGAAAAGTGAGAGTGAAGGACTAGAGGGCAGTGGAAGCGATTCAGATAGGGAAGATGCTGTGAGAGGCGGGTGGGACCTGATATTCAGCTGGGAATGACTAAAACAGTAAATAAACACAAGACATATATATACTCTATTAGCCACAACACAACCAGGATTATATTTAATATGCCACAAATTAATCCCGCATAACAAACACCTCCCCCCTTCCGTCCATATAACCCGCCAATACAAATCAAACACCCGCACAACACACTCAATCCCACAGCCCAAAGTACCGTTCACCTCCCCAAAGTTCATACAGCACATACATTTCCCCAAAGTCCCCAAAGTTACGCACGTGACATGCACATAGCGGCACGCACGTACGGGCAAGCGATCAAATGTTTGGAAGCCGCAGCTGCGTACTCACGGTACCGCGTCTGCGTATCCAACTCAAAGTCCTCCTGGTAAGAGTCTCTGTTGTCCCAGTTCTCCACAGGTCAATGGTAAAGCTTGACTGTCATCTTTCGGGAATGTAAACAATGAAACATCGGCTGTGTTTGTGTTGCTGCAGCCGGCCGAAATACACCGCTTCCCACCTACAGTACCAATGGTTGTCACACGCACACTATGTGTGGTGAAATGTGTCCTCTGCATTTGACCCATCACCCTTGTTCACCCCCTGGGAGGTGAGGGGAGCAGGGGTGCCGCGCCCGGGAATCATTTTTGGTGATTTAACCCCCAATTCCAACCCTTGATGCTGAGTGCCAAGCAGGGAGGTAATGGGTCCCATTTGTATAGTCTTTGGTACGACTCGGCCGGGGTTTGAACTCATAACCTACCGATCTCAGGGCGGACACTCTAACCACTAGGCCACTGAGTAGGACAAGACAGAGTTATATGTTCTTTTTTTTACTGGTGCACAAAATGAACCGTGCATGAACATCACATTGTTCAAAGAACAAAACCAACACAGTGCATGAACTCACAACAAATGACACAACTGCAAATCAGATGGAACATTAGAAGGAATATAGTTTTGGGGTATCCATAATACGTCGATAGGGAGAAGTTTTTATTTACACGATGATTTCGGGTGTGTCTTGACTTCCGCGGTGGAGGCTCCGCCGAACCCCTGAGGCCGACTCACCGAACCCCTAGGGTTCGATCGAACCCAGGTTAAGAACCACTGCAATTGCTGAAGCGGGTTTATTGAATGTTAAATGCGTCGAAAAATAGCCCCTTTTGTACACTGTTGATGTGTTTCAATGCACAGTAGTGTGCAAGTGTGTGTGTGTATTGTATCTCCAGCCGTGTCCATGTGGTAACATCAATTATGCTATTTTGAGAGGTGAAGTCGGACTAAGTGGGACATCGCTGAAGGCCTAGGTGAGAAACGCACGGCCCGTCAATGCATTTGAGAGATGTTTAATATAAGAGCAGTAGTGTGTCATGTTTAATATAAGAGGTCAGTGTCCGGAGTGTGTGCTTTTAAAAGGTGGGGCCCGTTGCCTAGTGACGTGTGACGTCATCGGGGGTTTTCATATGTCATATCTTCTTGTCAACAAACGGGGTATGTTTTGGATGGCAAGTTTGTCACTTCATTGATTTGTTGTTCAATATTTCCCATTGTGTGCGCATGTTGTTATCTACTGTGTCACAGGGTGATGGCACCTCTTCCTGTTTGTCATCAAGTTCATTTTAATGCGATACTGCTTGTTGCTTTCACCAGTAACAAGATATTTCCTGCATTGAACTTGCTGCACTTATGACGCTGTCTTGTTGTCGACCACATCAAAAATAACGTGCCGCGTTACGTCAAGCTATTGCTAACGGCATTGTCACGGACCTAAAAGTAATTAGATTACTCGTTACTCGTAAAAGTAACGGCGTTGGTAACACCATTATTACGAACACTGGTGATAGGTCAAACAATATGGAAGCATTGATGCATTATGAAACATAAGGAGAGATATGTGTGTGTCCTTGACTGGAACACACTTTTCCGTTTGACATACAGTCATGGTCAAAAGTTTACATACACTTGTAAAGAAGTTAAAGTTAAAGTTCCAATGATTGTCACACACACACTAGGTGTGGCGAAATTATTCTCTGCATTTTACCCATCACCCTTGATCACCCCCTGGGAGGTGATGGGAGCAGTGAGCAGCAGCGGTGGCTGCGTCCAGGAAAATGTTTTGGTGATTTAACCCCCAATTCCAACCCTTGATGCTGAGTGCCAAGCAGGGAGGTAATGGGTCCCATTTTTATAGTCTTTGGTATGAACTCACGACCTACCGATCTCAGAGCGGACACTCTAAAGAACATAATGTCATGGCTGTCTTGAGTTTCCAATAATTTCCACAACTCTTAAACCCCATTGAGAACATGTGGACAACGCTGAAGAAACAAGTCCATGTCAGAAAACCAACAAGTTTAGCTGATTTTGTCAAGAGGAGTGGTCACAAATTCAAGCAGAAGCTTGTGGATGGCTACCAAAAGTGCCTTATTGCAGTGAAATTTGCCAAGGGACATGTAACCAAATATTAACATTGCTGTATGTATACTTTTGACCCGGCAGATTTGGTCACATTTCCAGTAGACCCATAATAAATTCATAAAAGAACCAAACTTCATGAATGTTTTTTGTGACCAACAAGTATGTGCTCCAATCACTCTATCACAAAAAAATAAGAGTTGTAGAAATTATTGGAAACTCAAGACAGCCATGACATTATGTTCTTTACAAGTGTATGTTAACTTTTGACCACGACTGTATATTTATTGTAGGACTGCTGAATATGAGCAGCACCATGGCACACACTACATTGGAACAAAATAGGAGGCAGTGCTGACCAAACAATTTTCTTCTTCTCAGTGGGAGGAGGTGAGCGGCTATGACGAGAACCTCAACACCATCCGGACCTACCAGGTGTGTAACGTCTTCGAGCCCAGTCAGAACAACTGGCTCCTCACCACCTTCATCGATCGGCATGGAGCGCAGAGGATCTACGTGGAGATCCGCTTCACAGTGCGGGACTGCAGCTCCATCCCCAAAGTGCCGGGCTCCTGCAAGGAGACCTTCAACCTCTACTACTACGAAAGCGACGCCGTCATCGCCACGAAAGGCACCGCCTTCTGGATGGAGGCGCCCTACCTCAAGGTGGACACCATCGCTGCCGACGAGAGCTTCTCGCAAGTGGACTTCGGTGGACGCCTCATGAAGGTCAACACGGAGGTCCGCAGCTTCGGGCCGCTCTCCAAGAACGGTTTCTACTTGGCCTTCCAGGACTACGGCGCCTGCATGTCTCTGCTGTCGGTCAGGGTGTTTTACAAGAAGTGTCCCAGCGTGGTGCAGAACTTTGCCATCTTCCCAGAGACCATGACCGGCGCGGAGAGCACCTCCCTGGTCATTTCCAGGGGGATTTGCATTTCCAACTCGGAAGAAGTGGACGTTCCCATAAAGCTGTACTGCAACGGAGACGGGGAGTGGATGGTTCCGATCGGCAGCTGCACGTGCAAGGCAGGCTTCGAACCCGACAACGGCAACGTGTGTCGAGGTGAGTCCTTTTTGCTCAGTCTTGGAGCAGCCATGTTTCAGCAATGCGTGAGTGATACAACAATAATAATTATTAAAACTGCAAGCGGCAATGGACAGGACCGACTATGAGGGCTCATAAAATCCAAACCGAAGCAGTAATTAAAACTCTTTCATCAACTTTTAATCAGAAGGGTACAATCTCTCTCCTGTGCTAATTTGAAGCCGACACGACAAACGCGCTCAGAGGAGATCATGTTTGAAAAAAGGTGACTGTTTTTACACAACTTTTGTTTTGAAGGGGGAATTGCAAACTTTCTGTTGATTTTTGCTGGGGGTTGTCAGTGTATGAAATATAGGTCTAAGTGAGACCTACATTGAGGTTTTTGTTTCATGTCTCTACGACATTCCTACTGGGAGTTTTGTCTGTGCTTTCTTCCTAGGGGGCGCTAGAGCGCAATTTTGAGTTTTGGGGTTTGGTTTTTTGATTAGATCGCAACTTTCGCCAGTCCTGATGTGTGTGTCCAATTTGGTGAGTTTTGAAGCATGTTAAAGGCCTACTGAAATGAAATTTTTTTTATTTAAACGGGGATAGCAGATCCATTCTATGTGTCATACTTGATCATTTCGCAGTATTGCCATATTTTTGCTGAAAGGATTTAGTATAGAACGACGATAAAGTTCGCAACTTTTGGTCGCTGATAAAAAAAGCCTTGCCTATACCGGAAGTAGCGTGACGTCACAGGAGGTAGGATTCCTCACAATTCCCCGTTGTTTACAATGGAGCGAGAGAGATTCGGACCGAGAAAGCGACGATTACCCCATTAATTTGAGCGAGGATGAAAGATTAGTGGATGAGGGACGTTAGAGTGATGGACTGGAATGCAGTGAAAGACATATCTTTTTTCGCTCTGACCGTAACTTAGGTACAAGCTGGCTCATTGGATTCCACACACTGTCCTTTTTCTATTGTGGATCACGGATTTGTATTTTAAACCACCTCGGATACTATATCCTCTTGAAAATGAGAGTCGAGAACGCGAAATGGACATTCACAGTGACTTTTATCTCCACGACAATACATCAGCGAAGCTCTTTAGCTACTGAGCTAACGTGATAGCATCTGGCTCTAATGCAGATAGAAACAAAATAAATAAACCCCTGACTGGAAGGATAGACAGAAGATCAACAATACTACTAAACCATGGACATGTAACTACACGGTTAATAATTCTCAGCCTGGCAAAGCTTAACAATGCTGTTGCTAACGACGCTGAAGCTAACTTAGCAACTTAGCAACCGGACCTCACAGAGTTATGATAAAAACATTAGCGCTCCACCTACGTCAGCCAGCCCTCATCTGCTCATCAACACTCGTGCTCACCTGCGTTCCAGCGATCGACGGCGCGACAAAGGACTTCACCCAATCACAGATGCGTTGGCGGCTAGCATCGGCTAGCGTGTCTGCTATCCAAGTAAGTACTCCTTGTTGTGTTGCTACAGCCAGCCGCTAATACACCGATCCCACCTACAACTTTCTTCTTTGCAATCTCCATTGTTCATTAAACAAATTGCAAAAGATTCACCAACACAGATGTCCAAAATACTGTGGAATTGTTCGATGAAAACAGAGCAGTTTGTATGGTGACACATTGGGTACGAATACTTCCGTTGCCGTCGTGACGTCACGCGCATACGTCATCATACATAGACGTTTCCAACCAGAAGTTTAGCAGGAAATTTAAAATTGCACTTTATAAGTTAACCCGGCCGTATTGGCATGTGTTGCAATGTTAAGATTTCATCATTGATATATAAACTATCAGACTGCGTGGTCGGTAGTAGTGGGTTTCAGTAGGCCTTTAAGGGGGTCAAATTACAGCTCAAAGAGGCGGGGGTATAATAATAAAACGCTAAAAATTCAATAGGGTCCCCTGTCCCAAAGGGACTCGGTCCCTAATAACCACACAGTATTTGGTGCCTAACTAAAACTGCAGGGATGTATCAGAACCTCACGCTACATTATGATCACGTATTAATTCCGGGGTCAACATTAGGTCGATGGCGAGCTAGCGGTCGATGGCAGAGGGTGTGTCAGCCCATCGCCAGCCAGGCATTAATCAGAATCAGAAGAACTTTATTAATCCCTGAGGGTAAATTAAAATGTTCAGCCCAATCCCATTCAAGATCAGACAAACATTACGGGGAGACAGAACAGGATCGCTGACGGGTCTGCCAAGTTCCGGCGCACCTTACAAAAAAGGTGAGAAACAGGTAAATGCTGTTCAAGCCTGGGCCCCTGGAGAGGGGATCCAGACTGAGGCCAAGGGGGAAAAAAACTCATAGCCATAGAACACATAAACATGTGTGTAAGATGGAAACATCAAAGGACATTAAATACATTAGAAGAGGTTTTTGTGCCATCCATTTGCCTTTTTAAAGCATTACATGGATTCAATTATTTAAGATGTCAATAAACTTCTCAATCAATCAATCGATCAAAGCTGATGCAACCAGCTACCACTCCAACAGTGCCATTTCTACATACAGCTACAGAAGTAAAACAAAGAATAATTAACCAATAATATATATTGCACACACACGATTGCACCATTCATAGACAAGCAACCAAACAAAAACATAGTTTCAAAACCCATATACACTGTGGTGGCCTCTGCGGTGCTCCACACCATCGTCTGCTGAGGTGGGCGGCGCATGGCCAGAGACAGGAGCAGACCCAACAAAGCAACCAAGAGAGCCGACTCCACCCTCGCCCGCCCACCGACTCTCGACCAGTGTCTAGTCCGCATGGATGAGCGAGGATGCGTTCAAGGAGACCCAGGTGTCCAATAGCTGCTCATTCAGCCAAGACACTGTGAAGCATGTCCGTCCCGGCGCTCAGCGCTAAAAAAGTAGAACTAAACATTGCGATCATCAATCTTCACCAAGACGTCACTTGATTCATCATTTGACATCAGCAGGCAAGAGGAGCTTTTCTAACCTGTTTTAAAAAGGCTTTATTGTCAGATCATGTTGAATTGAGAATCGATTCTAAACCGAATCCCCCCAAGAATCAAAATGGTGTAAATTGTGTAACTTTCTGTGTTAATTCTGCTTCTCATGTTTGCCAAAATACACCCACCAATGGCAAATATTTATTCTCTACCTAAATAATGTACCACAAAAAGGGGTAGGTTAGCTTGCTACACTGTTTCTACTATGTTTTGTACATGTTTGCTTCAATGTAAACACAGTACACAAATATGTGGTCCACTTGAAAAGACATACATACAAACAAAGAATTGGATTATTGCAGCAGTTTCTGATTATTTTAACATTCAAATAATCCATTAATTGTTTTGTTATTTTCCAATTAATCAGATAAAACACACTTAATAGACCACTTTATTTTCAAGGGAAATAGTTGAAATAAACAATATTTTTCTGCTTTCTCTAACCTTAATTTTTTTCATAATACATCCATATAATCAACATAAATGTGTTTTAACAAATGTCCATTAAAAAAAAAATTTATAAAAAAAATTAAAAACTGAAAAAAATAAATGTTCTTATACAATTTTAATTAAAATTATTCTAATATAATTAATCCATTTAATCGATGAATCATTGCGGCCTTAAGTACAGATGTTACCAGTTTAATTCTGCCTTATTTTTCACTTTAAGCGTGAGTGAAGAATGCGCTACTGACCTGATAAGTCCAAAGATAAAGAGATGGTACAGTATTATTTGCTCACTGACGCTACCTGGGGATTGTTTGAACACACTGCAGATAGTCCTGCATAGTCCCACTCCTTAATGCCTCAGTCACACACAATAATCTCAAAGGAATGAGGCAACATCACCACTCTAGGAACTATACAGGAAGTAAATCGGGCACAATTACTGTGAAAATATTCTTCGGAAAAAAAAGCATAGGAAGTGGTGACCTAGGACAAAGTCGTGCATTTCCCATCTCGTTGTCATGTCAGCAACCTTTCTGTTTCCTTTTGTTTTTACATGATCAACTCCAGACAGACGCCATTGCTTAGTTCTATTTCAGGCACCGTATAAAACATCCCGGATGTATGACACATTTTCCATATCCATGAATTTATTGCCTACCGTATGCTCCCCATTGCATGATGCCGCCTGTTTCTTCCTTGATCACGCTCACTTCAAGGCTCACTTTTATTTTTTAATCTGTGGCGAATGTCGTCCATCTGGCAGCCAACATTGCAGATGGCGAGGCCTTTTCTGATTTTACCTCGCTCTGATGTGCGGAAGGTCCGCATTCCCAAGGGATGGATGACAGTATGTACCTAAAGAAGGGATGGATGATAGTATGTACATAAAGAAGGGATGGATGATATTATGTACATAAATAAGGGATGGATGATATTATGTACATAAAGAAGGGATGGATGATATTATGTACATAAAGAAGGGATGGAAGATAGTATGCACATAAAGAAGGGATGGATGATAGTAGTACATAAAGAAGGGATGGATGATATTCTGTGCATAAAGAAGGGATGGATGATAGTATGTGCATAAAGATGGGATGGATGATAGTATGTACATAAAGAAGGGATGGATGATAGTATGTACATAAAGAAGGGATGGATGATAGTATGTACATAAAGAAGGGATGGATGATAGTATGTACATAAAGAAGGGATGGATGATAGTATGCACATAAAGAAGGGATGGATGATAGTAGTACATAAAGAAGGGATGGATGATAGTATGTGCATAAAGATGGGATGGATGATATTATGTGCATAAAGAAGGGATGGATGATATTATGTACATAAAGAAGGGATGGATGATAGTATGCACATAAAGAAGGGATGGATGATAGTAGTACATAAAGAAGGGATGGATGATATTATGTGCATAAAGAAGGGATGGATGATAGTATGTGCATAAAGTTGGGATGGATGATAGTATGTGCATAAAGATGGGATGGATGATATTATGTACATAAAGAAGGGATGGATGATATTATGTACATAAAGAAGGGATGGATGATATTATGTACGTAAATAAGTGATGGATGATATTATGTACATAAAGAAGGGATGGATGGTATTATATACATAAAGAAGGGATGGATGATAGTATGTACATAAAGAAGGGATGGGTGATATTATGTACATAAAGAAGTGATGGATGATAGTATGTACATAAAGAAGGGATGGATGATAGTATGTACATAAAGAAGGGATGGATGATAGTATGTATATAAAGAAGGGATGGATGATAGTATGTACATAAAGAAGGGATGGATGATAGTATGTACTTAAAGAAGGGATGGATGATAGTATGTACATAAAGAATGGATGGATGATATTTACATAAAGAAGGGATGGATGATATTGTGTACATAAAGAAGGGATGGATGATATTGTCTACATATAGAAGGGATGGATGATATTATGTACATAAAGAAGGGATGGATGATAGTAGTACATAAAGAAGGGATGGATGATAGTAGTACATAAAGAAGGGATGGATGATATTATGTACATAAAGAAGGGATGGATGATATTATGTACATAAAGAAGGGATGGATGATATGTACATAAAGAAGGGATGGATGATATTATGTACATAAAGAAGGGATGGATGATAGTATGTACATAAATAAGGGATGGATGATATTATGTACATATAGAAGGGATGGATTATAGTATGCACATAAAGATGGGATGGATGATAGTATGTACATAAAGAAGGGATGGATGATAGTATGCACATAAAGATGGGATGGATGATAGTATGCACATAAAGATGGGATGGATGATAGTATGCACTTAAAGATGGGATGGATTATAGTATGCACATAAAGATGGGATGGATGATAGTATGCACATAAATATGGGATGGATGATAGTATGCACATAAAGATGGGATGGATGATAGTATGCACATAAAGATGGGATGGATGATAGTATGCACATAAAGATGGGATGGATGATAGTATGCACTTAAAGATGGGATGGATGATAGTATGCACATAAAGATGGGATGGATGATAGTATGCACATAAAGATGGGATGGATGATAGTATGCACATAAAGATGGGATGGATGATAGTATGCACATAAAGATGAGGCTAATGTGCTTGTTTGCTAATGTGTGTTGCATTATTGCCTTTCTCTATCATTGAATGCATCTCCACGCTCACACATTCCTCCGTGTACGTAAAGGACAATTCACGCTGGATGCGTTATTATAATCGCTATGACTCACAGTCTGGTGCATTATGGGTCGGCCTGCCTCTGGTGGAGCGTGTGTGGAGCTCAGATAAGATTGATTGGTGCACATTTGCTCTGATCAATACACATATATGAGAGTGGCACCAGGCACACTTTGAATGACTGTGCCCACTGTAAACACACACACACACACACACACACACACACACACACACACACACACACACACACACACACACACACACACACACACACACACACACACACACACACACACACACACACACACACACACACACACACAAACACACAGTCCTTGGATAAGGTGAAAAGACTTTCAACTGAAATGAAATTGAATCAGCACAGTTTCTAATGTGGGTTTCAAGTCATAAGCAGCACAGGGAAACTGGTAAAACTATATACCGTATTTTTCGGAATATAAGGCACACTTAAATTCCTTTATTCTCTCAAATATCGCCAGTGGGCCTTATAACCCTGTGCGCCTAATGTACGGAATGATTCTGGTTGTGCTTACCGACCTTGAAGCAATTTTATTTGGTACATGGTGTGACGATAAGTGTGACCAGTAGATGGCAGTCACACATAAGAGATACGTGTAGACTGCAAGATGACGCCAGTAAACAACACCTAAACTTTAAATGTTCCAATGAAAATATAGAACATTACGCACGTCACTCAAAAATCTGTCAACGTGTTTTAGAATGACTTTGAAGCCGCACCGCTTGATGGATTGTCGGCCCATTACGGCTACCGTAGTCAGAGATACGAGTATTAATATGGTGTTTATAAGGACCGGCACCCATTAGCAGACATATTATCTGGTGTTTTGTTTCACAACATTATGCAAATGCAAATTTTCTTACCTTCTGGTGCCTGCTGATGTGTATTTGAGATCTGCATAAGTCCTGAAAATGCGCGCACGTCCGCCACTGTAGTCTGTGCCAACTTTGTAGTCGATAAGCTTCTTCTTTTTGTCTATCTTCTTGTTATGGGACATTCATTCTCTGCTGTTGCCATTTCTAATATAAAGTAGTGTAAAGTTCTTACTTATATCTGTCAGTAAACTCGCCATGAAAGTACTAAAACATACCGGTGCAGTGAGTTTACATTATTCACCCAAGGAACTTTAGATATTAGAGAGTTCCGGTCGGACGTTTTTTTCACGGGACACATTTCCGGCGTTGTTGTTGCACTAGTGAGCCACGGATGAGGAGATGCTGCTCCGTTATTGATTGAAGTAAAGTCTGAATGTCATTAAAACAGTTAGCGCCATCTTTTGACACTTCTTCCACTCCCGTCCTTGCACGCTACACCGCTACAACAAAGATGACGGGGAGAAGACACTGTCGAAGTGGAGGCACATAAATAAGACCGCCCACAAAACGGCGCATCCTGAAGAGACTGTCAGAAAGTGACTTGAAAATGATCTGTAAAACATCATCTATGCAACATTTTGACCAAAGAACCACCATTACATGTTATGTAGACCACAAGGAAGTCTTTTACATTTAGATACAAAATCATAATATGACCCCTTCAATGCGCCTTATAATGCGGTGCACCTTTTGTATGAAAATAGACTTGAATAGACCCGCTATCTGCAGTGTGCCTTATAATCCGGTGCGCCCTATGGTCCGGAAAATACGGTACGCTATATAATTTTTACTATATCACTACTAACCAATTTATTACAAAAAGATATCAACTCAATTGATAAATAAATATGTTATTGAAATTAATGTAAAAACACACCAAATAAATGGATACAAAAGTTATTTAAAAACCACAAGTACTGATATGTGTCACTAAAGTATGTTCATGAGCACCAAACATGAAAAAAATCTATCATCGACATCACTGACATTTTTTTTTTGACATCATAATGGAAACACCTCCTTATCACAGACATGGCATCGTCTCCTAAATATCCCCTGCCAGATGTGACCACAACACAAAAAAGCAGGCTTTGCTACACGTCTTAAAAGCAGAGCTGTAAATTTGATCAAATTGTTTTTTTCTTCAGACAATAAGCTAACTTTGCGTGGTGCTGATGTCAAAATAAGACTCTAATGTTAGCATGAGAGGTGGGGGAAATAACCAAATTTTGGACGCAGTTTGGACATTGGCGATTGTAAAATCGATGATTAAATGTGAATAATTTATTATTTCCATCCATCCATTTTCTACCACTTGGGGGGTGCTGGAGCCTATCTCAGCTGCATTCTGGCGGAAGGCGGGGTACACCCTGGACAAGTCGCCACCTCATCACAGGGCCAACACAGATAGACAGACAACATTCACACTCACATTCACACACTAGGGCCAGTTTAGTGTTGCCAATCAACCTATCCCCAGGTGCATGTTTTTGGAGGTGGGAGGTAGCCGGAGTACCCGGAGGGAACCCACGCAGTCACGGGGAGAACATGCAAACTCCACACAGAAAGATCCCGAGCGCAGGATCGAACCCAGGACCTTCGTATTGTGAGGCAGACGCACTAACCACTGTTCCACCGTGCTGCCCTAATTGATTATTTATTTATTGAAAATAAAGTGATGCAGACAGTTCTAAAATGTGCCACCTCACCGAGAGGTCCCACCAGCTCTTTTATTTGAAGTTCCAGTTTTGCACACATTTGCATAAATAATATGGGACTGTTTCTTATTACAAATGCACCGTTTTTAAAAGTTGCAAGAGATAAACGCTTTTTTTTAGTGAAACGAAAAGAAATGTAAAACTGTATCAATATACATGAATTAAAGGCCTACTGAAACCCACTACTACCGACCACGCAGTCTGATAGTTTATATATCAATGATGCAATCTTAACATTGCAACACATGCCAATACGGCCGGGTTAACTTATAAAGTGCAATTTTAAATTTCCCGGGAAACTTCCGGCTGAAAACGTTTCGGTATGACGACGTTTGCACGTGACGTCACGGGTTGAAGCAGACATTTTGGAATAGCACGGTGGCCAGCTTAAGTCGTCTGTTTTCACCACATAATTCCACAGTATTCTGGACATCTGTGTTGGTGAATCTTTTGCAATTTGTTTAATTAACAATGGAGACTGCAAAGAAGAAAGCTGTAGGTGGGATCGGTGTATTAGCGGCTGGCTGCAGCAACACAACCAGGAGGACTTTGAGTTGGATAGCAGACGTGCTACCGTGAGTACAGCTTTGGCTTCCAAACATTTGATCGCTTGCCCGTACGTGCGTGCCACTATGTGCATGTCACGTACGTAACTTTGGGGGAAATATATGTTTCTTGCTGACTCTGATGGCGGCCGGGGTGTCGTCGAAAGCTACAACGCCGTCCGCCTCCGCCTCACCTGTCTGGGTTGACTTCCTCCGTCTCCGGGCCGCCGACCGCACCGATTATCGTGGTGAAGTCCTTCGTCGTGCCGTCGATCGCTGGAACGCAGGTGAGCACAGGTGTGGATGAGCAGATGAGGGCTGGCGTAGGTGGAGAGCTAATGTTTGTAGCATAGCTCTGTCGAGGTCCCGTAGCTAAGTTAGCTTCGATGGCGTCGTTAGCAACAGCATTGCTAGGCTTCGCCAGGCGGCACAGCAATAACCGTGTGGTTACAGGTCCAGGGTTTGGTAGTATTGTTGATCTTCTGTCTATCCTTCCAATCAGGGGCTTATTTCTTCTGTTTCTATATGCAGTTAAGCCCGATGCTATCACGTTATCTCCGTAGCTAAAGTGCTTCGCCGATGTATTGTCGTGGAGATAAAAGTCACTGTGATTGTCCATTTCGCGTTCTCGACTCTCATTTTCAAGAGGATATAATATCCAAGGTGGTTTAAAATACAAATCCGTGATCCACAATAGAAAAAGGAGAGAGTGTGGAATCCAATTAGCCCTTGTACCTAAGTTACGGTCAGAGCGAAAAAAGATACGTCCTGCACTGCTCTCTAATCCTTCACTCTCACTATCCTCATCCACAAATCTTTCATCCTGGCTCAAATTAATGGGGTAATCTTCGCTTTCTCGGTCCGAATCGCTCTCGCTGCTGGTGTAAACAATGTTCAAATGTGAGGAGCCTTTCAACATGTGACGTCACGCTACTTCCGGTACAGGCAAGGCTTTTTTATCAGCGACCAAAAGTTGCGAACTTTATCGTCGATGTTCTCTACTAAATCCTTTCAGCAAAAATATGGCAATATCGCGAAATGATCAAGTATGACACATAGAATGGATCTGCTATCCCCGTTTAAATAAGAAAATTTCATTTCAGTAGGCCTTTAAAGATGAATCAATAATTGATGAAACGTAGCTCCTGAATCACAATCGTAATTGAATGGTGAGGTGGCCAAAGACTCCCACCTCTAGTTAGCTCACATAAATATTGTTGTTCCCGATCAAGGCTACACTCGACTATGAGATGATCACTTGGGCCTTTTTCCATT
This sequence comes from Entelurus aequoreus, assembly GCF_033978785.1. Taxonomy (NCBI): domain Eukaryota; kingdom Metazoa; phylum Chordata; class Actinopteri; order Syngnathiformes; family Syngnathidae; genus Entelurus; species Entelurus aequoreus. The sequence goes on along the minus strand of NC_084746.1, from coordinate 38,908,691 downwards.
ACATTTTGCCGTACTAGATTCTTGAATTGCTGTTAGTCCTTACTTCAGTTGCCCACATTTATACTTCTGTGGTTAGAAGGTTAAACCTCTTTAGGGCTTGAAAGTGTGACGTGGAAACACATTGCATTGTGGGTCTCGCTGGACTCTCAATCACAATTATTTTCTTTGACAAATCATGGCGCGAACGTGCGGCATCATTAACCACCACAATCGTGGTCCCTTCAGAGAAGACATTCCAGCGTGAAAGCAAAGGAAGTCGGCTAACAAATCTAATAATGGATAGCAGCTGTGAGACTATCAAACATGACTTTTACCGCCATCACCTGGTACACGTTGGTGTGTTCACAGCATTTTCTTACTGGTAAGTTTAAATCATATCAGGTTTTATTCAGTTACACACGTAACTTTTAGTAGGATGTTGGCTCTAGCTATAAGCCATCTGCTGGCGACCAACGACGTACAGTATTTTGGAAAAAAACATGTCTGTTTACTTTTGGTCTTGGGTACGCAGACACATGAATGAGTGTTATTTTAGTGATCAAAGTATTTAAAAGTAATAATGGCCTTGTTTGGACAGGGAAACCTGCTCATGAAATAAAGTTAAAGTTAAAGTACCAATGATTGTCACACACAAACTAGGTGTGGTGAAATGTGTCCTCTGCATTTGACCCATCCCCTTGTTCACCCCCTGGGAGGTGAGAGGAGCAGTGAGCAGCAGTGGTGCCGCACCCGGGAATCATTTTTGGTGATTTAACCCCCAATTCCAACCCTTGATGCTGAGTGCCAAGCAGGGAGGTAATGGGTCCCATTTTTATAGTCTTTGGTATGACTCGGCCGGGGTTTGAACTCACGACCTACCGATCTCAGGGCGGACACTCTAACCACTAGGCCACTGAGTAAGTTAGGCTGGGCCCCTTCACTCCATCTCAAACACGTAAGAGATGAAAGACGTAAATTATGAAAATGTGAATGGAGGACAATGAACATTAACAGACTTTGCATTCTTCACCGGAATAAAAAACGATTCCGTTGACGAAATATATGGAAGTTTGTCTCAGACAATGGCGTCAGGTTACTCAAGTCTCTTGTTCAATGGACATGCTCAATGGATCAATTACACTCATTTTACTTCTTTTTTTCAAATACGTTACACTTTGTGAACAGTGCAGTCCCTTGATTTTATTTTTATTTTGTAGGATTTTAATTGAGTTTGTTGCTCTGTCTCACATTAATGCAGGAACAGTACAGCCATGTCAACAAAACCGACATCCACCCTCAATGCATTGCAAAATCAGATGCCCTTTCAATCCCTGTTGTTTACCCCCAGATCTTTTTTTTTTTAACCTGCTTTGTGAAACTCACCTGTATGTGCAGCACAGTAATTGGCATGTTGCTGAGTGTCGCCGGGAGGCTTGTTGTGTCTCTTGTCAGCGGGGGGGCCCAATGGCGCCGTGACTGTAAACAGCACAAGCACGGCCCCTTGTAGGCGCTGGAATGAAAACACTATGAAGGAGTTATATGCACATCATATTTCCTTTCCACTAATACCCACAATCTCTTTGCTGTCCTTTTCTAAGCACCTACAGCAAGTAAGTAGACCTCCTGCTGTGTCAGCTTTCGCTTTGTTCTATCGCTATATCGGTCTCCCTCCCGATGGAAACATGGCGCCCAGGGATTATGGAGAAGGAATATGGACGTTAACACATTACCTTTGTGGAACTGTTTGTGTGCTTTGTTTGTTTCTCCCAAAAATGGTTTAGGAGACAAAATGAGTGCACTACTTGGCTTTAACCAGCAGAGGCACCGTTGATTCAGAATATCCAGGGATGGGTCGATACAATACCAACTCCCAGTATCTGGGAATCAATACCAGTGCTCAAGTGTGCCAATTTTCTGTGTGTGTTTGTACAAACCCCGTTTCCATATGAGTTGGGAAATTGTGTTAGATGTAAATATAAACGGAATACAATGATTTGCAAATCATTTTCAATCAATATTCAGTTGAATATGCTACAAAGACAACATATTTGATGTTCAAACTGATAAACATTTTTTTTTTTTTGCAAATAATCATTAACTTTAGAATTTGATGCCAGCAACACGTGACAAAGAAGTTGGGAAAGGTGGCAATAAATACTGATAAAGTTGAGGAATGCTCATCAAACACTTATTTGGAACATCCCACAGGTGAACAGGCAAATTGAGAACAGGTGGGTGCCATGATTGGGTATAAAAGTAGATTCCATGAAATGCTCAGTCATTCACAAACAAGGATGGGGCGAGGGTCACCACTTTGTCAACAAATGCGTGAGCAAATTGTTGAACAGTTTAAGAAAAACCTTTCTCAACCAGCTCTTGCAAGGAATTTAGGGATTTCACCATCTACGGTCTGTAAAATCATCAAAGGGTTCAGAGAATCTGGAGAAATCACTGCACGTAAGCAGCTAAGCCCGTGACTTTCGATCCTTCAGGCTGTACTGCATCAACAAGCGACATCAGTGTTTAAAAGATATCACCACATTGGCTCAGGAACACTTCAGAAACCCACTGTTCGTAACTACAGTTGGTTGCTACATCTGTAAGTGCAAGTTAAAACTCTCCTATGCAAGGCAAAAACCGTTTATCAACAACACCCACAAACGCCGTCGGCTTCACTGGGCCTGAACTCATCTAAGATGGACTGATACAAAGTGGAAAAGTGTTCTGTGGTCTGACGAGTCCACATTTCAAATTGTTTTTGGAAACTGTGGACGTCGTGTCCTCCGGACCAAAGAGGAAAAGAACCATCCGGATTGTTATAGGCGCAAAGTTGAAAAGCCAGCATCTGTGATGGCATGGGGGTGTATTAGTGCCCAAGACATGGGTAACTTACACATCTGTGAAGGCGCCATGCTGAAATGCTGAAAAGTACATACAGGTTTTGGAGCAACATATGTTGCCATCCAAGCAACGTTACCATGGACGCCCCTGCTTATTTCAGCAAGACAATGCCAAGCCACGTGTTACATCAACGTGGCTTCAAAGTAAAAGAGTGCGGGTACTAGACTGGTCTGCCTGTAGTCCAGACCTGTCTCCCATTGAAAATGTGTGGCACATTATGAAGCCTAAAATACCACAACAGAGACCCCCGGACTGTTGAACAACTTAAGCTGTACATCAAGCAAGAATGGGAAAGAATTCCACCTGAGAAGCTTAAAAAATGTGTGTCCTCAGTTCCCAAACAGTTACTGAGTGTTGTTAAAAGGAAAGGCCATGTAACACAGTGGTGAACATGCCCTTTCCCAACTACTTTGGCACGTGTTGCAGCCATGCAATTCTAAGTTAATTATTATTTGCAAAAAAAAAAATTATGAGTTTGAACATCAAATATCTTGTCTTTGTAGTGCATTCAATTGAATATGGGTTGAAAAGGATTTGCAAATCATTGTATTCCGTTTATATTTACATTTAACACAATTTCCCAACTCATATGGAAACGGGGTTTGTACATTTTATTTATGATTTGTTATTTAACATTTAACATCAAGCTTGATCACTGTCCTGTCCAATTGTTACATCCTGTTTTCTCGCACTACTTAGTCTCATTTACAAGTATTATAGAGATTTTTCATGCAATTGCAATTCCAAGACATTAGATGGCAGTAGTTTATAGACTACAATGGGTTGCCTCATCAGGAGGTACTCTTTGCCATTGCGTCTTTTGTCGCACCCTAAAAAGTGTTTATACGGTGTCAGTGTTTCCCCCAGAAAATGTGTTAGTTAAAGTGGTGACTCTCCAGGGGGAGGGAACCGGGGAAGGGGGTGGGTGGTTGTAAGGATCGGTGTAACTCGGCCTGTCGCCATCACGTCTCCACCTCGTTGCTGCCACCACAGCTTGGGGGTGCAATAGACTACAGCCTGCGGTGAGGAAGCCTACAACTTTTGGTTGTGTTTTTTCCGCTCCATTTGCTGAATGGCGATATACGATATATATCTCGATATTTTTTTCCGTTAAGTAAAAACAAAACAGTCCTAGTTACCTGAGATACTAAAATAATTACTTACAAAGTCAAATTGATGACTTACTGTAAGTAAGCGTTTGCAATAAGCGTTTGAAAAAAGGGTTAAAAGTGGGGCCACATGCTGACATATGCTCAACTCATCATGCTTAATTTATTACAGCATTTGGGAAGCTTGTAGTTGATTTGTATTATGTAAATGTTCTATTCAAAGTCCTCATGTGTCCATGGACGTATTTCCTTTCCTTTATAAACATAATATACGTTTTAAAAAAAGGAAAAAACGTTAGCCGCTGGCTAGCTAGCCATGTCTTAAAGCACCTCTTCCTGAGGGTGTTTCAGTGTTATAACTTCACCTTTATCTTTAGTTTTTACACCAAAATGCTTTCATTCTCTCTTTTCTGTCTACACATTGTGTCTGCTTGTAAGTACTCCGTGTTTGTGCGCTGCCGAACATGCTCCTCTGCTTGTAAACCAGCAATGTCACGACGTGACGACGCGACGTCACACCCGGGGACTGGTACTTTTTATACAGAGTATAGTACCGTTTTTGATTCATTAGAACCGCAATACTATACTAGTACCAGTATACCGCACAACCCTACCATAATGTGAACTGTACTTTGTTAGGCTGTAATATTTTGTTACTGACAGGGAACTGAAATTGTTGTAATCCGCTGCCCGGATTATAGTCTGTTTACGTTTTCGTGTCACTTGTGTTTTCAGCACCTCTTGAGTTTGTGTGTTTCAGTTGCCATGACGGCAGATTACATTCACCTGCCTCTGGTTAGTGTTCGGGACGCTCACCTGTTGCCCGGGCACTAGTCAGAGAGCTATTTAGTCTAGACCCTGGCGTCACTCGGGCTGGCTTCCTAATTTGCTTTATGCAACAGTCGATGACAGTCTTTGATTCCTGCTCTTTACCTGCTAGCTTCCACGCTATGCCATTTTACTTGCTAGCTCCCACGCTAGCCCCTTTAGTTTTGCCATGCTATGAGCATGTTTTTCTCTGTTCCCGTCTGATTTATTCCTAAAATAAATCATTTCCTACCTGCACGCTGTGTCTGAAGTCCGTTTGCATCCCGGGAGAACGAACCCCGCATCACCATGCGACCCGGTCGTCACAGTAGGAAGCCAGCATTCAGTCCCCCCGCAACGGACATCGAAGAGGGGGACAAGAGCGGTACGTGGCTGGTCTTAAAGGCGATGGAGACAGAAACTCTCCGGTATTCCCCCTTGGAGCGCCAGGACCTGATGTGGAGTCCTAACGGCAAGCTTGTCCCGATCGACTCCATCACAGCCAGCCCGGACGCGTCAGCAAAGGCGGAAGTCACCCAAGAAGGCTTCGGATCGCGGCAGAGACGTGCCAATCCCGCAATTTTTCCCTCCGGAACACAGCACGCTACAAGCAGCCCAGGCTTCCCCTCCTCAGATGTTTGGTAATCCAATTGACCACTTTGCCAAAGATTTCTCCGACTGGCCTGTCAATCACTGGGACTGCAGCTATAATGACGTCATTCCCTTGGCGTCACCTGATGATGTCATTCCGACTACTGCTGATGACGTCAGAGACCAAGACATTTTTTAAAATTTTGTTAACTCTTTCTGTCAGCCGCTTCCAAAGGACTTTAATTCCACAATTAAACATCATCAGGAATTTTTTTTTAAATTTAGGTCTAGTCAGTCCCAGTAACCTTCTGATTTTCAAGCTCAGCCCCCCAAGACTCAAGCCCCGCCCACGTCACCGTCTTTTTCCTCTGGTCCTCCCACACAACCTCAGGTGGGGGATGGAACTAGACACTTTGGACAATCTAAAGGGGAGGAGTCTACCCCCCTCCTGACCTTCCCCCACCCATCCCTAAGGACTGTTCCAGACTGCACAGAACGCGTCTGGGATCCGCTTCTTGGGATCAGCTAGTGCTGGGAGCTGTGCTAGTTGGGTGGCACAGCTGCACCCTACCAGGCAGCAACCTCCGGCCCGGCCACTACCACCAGACCTTCGGCATGCCAAGCCGCAACCCCCAGCTAGGCCACCTCCGCCAAGGTCACGGCTAACCTCAGCCCAGGTGGGCCTGAAGACGCCATCCTCTCCGCCACCTGTCTCTGCTCCAAGGCTAGCACCTGCTCCAAGGCAAGCTCCAGTACCTGCTCCAGTACCTGCTCCAAGGCGAGCTCCAGTACCGGCTCCAAGGCTAGCTCCAGTACCGGCTCCGGCCGCCGCCGTCTGCTGCTTCCACGCTGCCGCCGCCAAAGTCTGCCGCTTCCACGCCTGCCTCGACGGAGTCTGCCTCTTCCACGCCGACGTCTGTTTCTTCCTCGTCTCAGCGACCTCGAGCTTTCCGGCTGCGCAAGCAGCAATATGGGGCCCGCATGCAGCTCTCTGAGGTCAGTTAATGGACGCCAGTGGCGCAAACAGCAGCGACGCCCAGGACGTAGGCATAGAACTCTCTGGCGCCACTCACACCCTCCTTCTAAACGGACACTGATGTGGCCGTTCCGTGGTCGCTTGCCTCGCCTGCGGCAGCCGCGTTACATTCGCCGCCGCCACCTGACTCGTCCCCGGTGGATTCGGGGACACTTGGCCTGGCGACCCACCACCAAGTCCTCCCTCCGCCCTCCCTTGACTCTTGAACTGTCTCTTAGTTTTTTGGGTTTTATTTTTATTCCAAGTTACATCTGTAATCTGTCCTTTAAGGGGGGGTACTGTTATGATCCGCTGCCCGGATCATAGTCTGTTTACGTTTTCGTGTCACTTGTGTTTTCAGCACCTTTTGAGTTTGTGTGTTTCAGTTGCCATGACGACTGGTTAGTGTTTGGGACGCTCACCTGTTGCCCAGCCACTAATCAGAGAGCTATTTAGTCTAGACCCTGGCCTCACTTGGTCTGGCTTCCTAATTTGCTTTATGCAACAGTCGACGACAGTCTTTGATTCCTGCTCTTTACTTTCTAGCTTCCACGCTAGGCCCTTTTACTTGCTAGCTCCCACGCTAGCCCCTTTAGTTTTTCCTTAAGTGCTATGAGCACATTTTTCTTTGTTCCCGTCTGATTTATTCCTAAAATAAATCATTTCCTACCTGCACGCTGTGTCCGAAGTCCGTTTACATCCTGGGAGAACGACCCTGCATCATCATGCGACCCGGTCGTCACAGAAATGTTATTAAACACTCACAAAATAACGATGTTCAATTATTCCTTTGGTACTCGTTTGTCTTTCATTTAGCATTTAGTCCTGGTGTGTGTGTGTGTGTGTGTGTGTGTGTGTGTGTGTGTGTGTGTGTGTGTGTGTGTGTGTGTGTGTGTGTGTGTGTGTGTGTGTGTGCTCAACCTAATTGCACTCCCTCTAATCTACAGGTATATGTTTGAATTAGTGACAGGTGTGTGTGTTTATGCGTGTGTGTGTATGTTTTGTGTGAGTGCGTAGGTGACCTGCTGGGAGTCGGGTAGAGAGACAGTGTTGGGTTGTTGCTGCGTAACGATGATGCCAGCGTGGCATCCTCATTACCAGCTCCCCAAGCTATCGCAAAAACCAATTTGGGCATCCCATCCCCCACCCTCGCCCTCGCCCTCACGCCCGCTCCTTTTCTTCCTCTCATTGTCCCTTTTGGCCATGTAAGCAGTCTGCTAAATATTTGATCACTTGGCTGGTGAATGGAGTGGAATCCAAACAGACGCCTTCCTCCACACACTCCATGTGTGGGCCTCTTGTGTTAAAGTTGTGATGTTGTGTGTGCTTCCCAGGGATGGGTTGTGTTTTCATCAGAATCAGAAATACTTTAATAATCCCCAAGGAGAAATTAAGATTTTCAGCACAATCTTATCAAGAGCAGACAAACATTACAGGGAGACAGAACAAGATCGCTGTCTGAGCCAGGGACCCTAGAGAGGGGGTCCAGACTGAGGCCAATAAAAAAAACAACTCATAGCCATAGCACACATAAGCATGTGTGTAAGAGAGAAACATGAAAGAACACGAAGGACATTAAAGATATTAAAAGAGCAGCGCTGATGCAACCAGCCACTTCCACATCCATCCATTTTCTACCGCTTATCCCTTAAGGGGTCACGGGGGGTGCTGGAGCCTATCTCAGCTACAATCAGGCGGTGGACAAGTCGCCACCTCATCACAGGGCCAACACAGATAGACAACATTCACACACTAGGGCCACTTTAGTGTTGCCAATCAACCTATCCCCAGGTGCATGTTTTTGGAGGTAAGAGGAAGCTGGAGTACCCGGAGGGAACCCACGCAGTCACGGGGAGAACATGCAAACCCCACACAGGAAGATCTTGAGCGCAGGATCAAACCCAGGACCTTTGTATTGTACATACAGCTATAAAAGTAAAACAACAACAAAATAAAACATATACACGGTGGTGGCCTCTGCGGTGTTCCACGCCATTGTGTTGTATATATCTGCAGCTTATGACCCGTTGCGACTAATATATAGAAATATATATACATATATATATATATATATATATATGTATATATATATATATATATATATATATATATATATATATATATATATATATATATATATATATATATATATATATATATATATACTAGTGTTGTAACGATACCAATATTTTTGGTACTAAAGGGGACCACAAAAAATGCCATTATTGGCTTTATTTTAACAAAAAATCTTAGGGTACATTAAACATATGTTTATTATTGCAGTTAAGTCCTTAAATAAAATAGTGAACATACTAGACAACGTGTCTTTTAGTAGTAAGTAAGGAAACAAAGGCTCTTAATTAGTCCGCTGACATATGCAGTAACATATTGTGTCATTTATCATTCTATTATTTTGTCAACATTATTAAGGACAAGTGGTAGAAAATTAATTAATAATCTACTTGTTCATTTACTGTTAATATCTGCTTGCTTTTTCTTTTAACTTGTTCTATCTACACTTCTGTTAAAATGTAATAATCACTTATTCTTCTCTTGTTTGATACTTTACATTAGTTTTGGATGATACCACAAATTTGGGTTACCCACATATGCGGTCCTCTCCAAGGTTTCTCATAGTCATTCACATCGACGTCCCACTAGGGTGAGTTTTTCCTTGCCCTTATGTGGGCTCTGTACCGAGGATGTCGTCGTGGCTTGTGCAGCCCTTTAAGACACTTATGATTTAGGGCTATATAAATAAACATTGATTGATACAAACACAGGTAAAGTTGATTTGATTGTACAATTTATCACTGAATTATTGTAAGATGCTGTTGAATAGAAACATAGCGACAATAAGGCGTATCCATCAATACTGGGATACTTGGGAAAATATAGTTCTCCACATGGTTGTCAGTGGATCAGTTCCTTACCCAGAACCTGCACAGCGATGGGGGAATAGTAGGAATACGCTCCCATATTTTCTTTCCCCGTTAGGCTCCAGCGGGCTTTTGACACGCCGACACATTAATATTACAAATATTCAAATATCTTTATTTAACATTCTGCGGGCTGACAGTGGCAGCAGGAGATTCACAGCCCATTGAGCAAGTGTGCCTCTCTGGGCTAAGTGCCGATTCATCATGGCTGCCTTGCCCCCATCTAATGGCTGCCATCATGGGGCACACATGCACACTCATGCGCACGTAAAGACACCCCCCCAAAAAAGTATTAGTTCTTTTTCCTGCCTGTGTTCATTCTGCAGTCAATTCATCACTTTAATATTAACCCTGGACTAACTCCCGGGGGGTTTATGGTCACGGACAGAAACAGACACACAGGATTTTCATCTGCATTAGAGAGAACTTATCTACCGGATTTTTCGGACTATAAGGCGCACTTAAAATTCTTTCATTTTCTCAAATATTGACAGTGCGCCTTATAACCCGGTGCGCCTAATGTACGGAATCATTTTGGTTGTGCTTACCGACCTCGAAGCTATATTATTTGGTACATGGTGTATTGATAAGTGTGATCAGTAGATGGCAGTCATACATAAGATATACGTGTAAACTGCAATATGATGGCAGTCACACATAAGAGATACGTGTAGACTGCAACATGACTCAAGTGAACAACACCAATTGTATGTGTACCATTTAGAATATAGAACATTACACACGGCATATCAAAAATGTGTCAAAATATTTTTGTACGACTTTGGTAAGCTATGAAGCCGCACCGCTTGATGGATTGTACTGTGCTTCAACACAGGAGTTTTATTATGGTGTGTGTATAAGGTAAGGCATATTATCTGGCCTTTTGTTTCGCAATATTATGCAAAACCAACTTTTTTTACCTTCTGGTACCCGCTGATGTGTATTTAAGATCTGCATAAGTTCTGAAAATGTGCGTGCGTCCACCTTTGTAGTCCATGTCGACACCGTAGTCGATAAGCTTCTTCTTGTTCTCTATCTTCTTGTTATGGGACATTCATCCTCCGCTGTTGCCATTTCTAATATAAAGTAGTGTAAAGTTCTTACTTGTATCTGTCAGTAAACTTGCTATGAAAGCGCTAAAACATACCGGTGTAGTGAGTTTACATTATTCACCCATGGAACTTTAGGTACGTAGGTAGGTAGGTAGGTAGGTAGGTAGGTCATTGCACAAGTACAACAAAACTTTGTTTTCAGCACAAACCCGTTCAAGATGTGACAAAGAAGCAGTGTACAGGGTTACAGAACAGGAACACTGATGGGTCGCAACGAAGCGCCCCGTAAAAGATGGGAAAAAAGTCAACGCTGGGGGATTTATAATATAAATAATTTGTAATATAAAGTAGTTGTAACTTATATCTGTCAGTGAACTCACCATGAAAGCACTAAAACATACCGGTGTAGTGAGTACCATAATTCACCCAAGGAACTTTAGTTATTAGAGAGTTCCGGTCGGACGTTTTTTCACGGAACGGCGTTGTTGTTGTTTCCGGATGAGGAGATGCCGCTCCGTTTTCGATTGAAGTAAAGTCTAAATGTCATTAAAACAGTTAACTCCATCTTTTGACACTTCTTCCACTCCCGTCTTTGCACGCTACACCGCTACAACAAAGATGACGGAGAAAATAGATAAAATAAGAGCGTCCACAAAACGGCGCATCCTGAAGCGACTGTCAGAAAGCGACTTGAAGATGATCTGTAAAACATCATCCATGCAACATTTTGACCAAAGAACCACCATTACATGTTATGTAGACCACAAGGAAGTCTTTTCCATTAAGAAAAATATCATAATATGACCCCTTTAATGTGCCTCCGGTGCTCCTTTTATGTGAAAGTAGACCTGAATAGACCCGCTCATCGGCAATACGCCGGTGTGCCCTGTGGTCCGGAAAATACGGTAACTGAAATGAAATAACAAATGTTCCAAATCATACCTGTGATTGTCTGATTAATGCGGTAAAATCTGGTTGTGTGCACTGGAGCGAGTGTGTGATTAGTACTGGACGTCCTTCCTGATTGGAAGGACCCTGGCAGAGGGGCCCTCACTGAACTTGACTAGCTCATTCCAGCCTAATTGGCCTTGTCTTCTTCACTGTGTTGCTTTCCATGCATTCAGTCCTTTAACGCTGTTCTTCAGCCTATTTGTCCAACGGCAGTGTGAAAACATGGTAACCAAGACACTAATTGTAAAGAATACAGTACAAAGTTAGTCACCATTTGTTCCCATTCACTGGTCAACATCATATTATTATTTAAGGCTACGTTCACACGGCAGGGTAGGATGTCCAATTCGGATTTTTTACGATCTATTTACACAGTCTTTGGATGTCTCACGTGAACGCAGTCTGACCCGCATTTAGACTGGATGTCATGACGTCACACGTGCTACAGTACTAGGTGCAATTTTAGCAAATTCAAGGATTTTGTGCAATTAAAGTCATTTTCCGAACACAATTTTTGTGCGTAGAAAATTAGGACGGAAGAGGGAAAACATTTATCTTGTAGTTTGTGGGATATTTGGTTCGATGTCTGCTCCGAAAAATGTGTGGGCGAGCAGTCAGAGACAGGAGTGGTGGAACGTTGACGTGAGTTCCGAAAGCATATTTTTGCCTGGCGTCTGATCGTTGTCAACTATTTGTTTTGCAAACGTCTGTTTTGGCGAAGAATTATCACGCGTTTCGTTGACAATTAGTCAGATGAACGCATGCCGATGGTTCAGACTGCAGTCATGTCCGATACCTTTGTCAACATACGAAACAGGCCTGTAAAAGTAATCTGATTACTGATTAGTATTTTAAAAAGTAACTTAGTTACATTTTTGATTGCCTTGCTTTTAAGTTGGATTACACGTTACTTAATTAATTACTTTTTGTCACCAGTACAAACTAATATCTTTAGCTGACAAAAATACTGTCTGTATTTCTAGCTACAACAATGTTATTTTGTTGACTAAAAATGTTCGTCAGCGTTATCGTCAACGATCTATTTTGCCCTGACTGAAATCGGACGATAACGAGTCAAAACAAATGCATGTAATCGTCGCTTTCTTGGTCCGAATCGCTCTCGCTGCTGGTGTAAACAATGGGGAAATGTGAGGAGCCTTTCAACCTGTGACGTCACGCTACTTCCGGTACAGGCAAGGCTTTTTTTATCAGCGACCAAAAGTTGCGAACTTTATCGTCGATGTTCTCTACTAAATCCTTTCAGCAAAAATATGGCAATATCGCGAAATGATCAAGTATGACACATAGAATGAATCTGCTATCCCCGTTTAAATGAAAAAAAATCATTTCAGTAGGCCTTTAAGAAGCTACAGTATACTGTTATTAAAAATGCTTGCTAAATGTGAGGAGTTTACTCATTTCCCTTTTGTCACTCTCACCATCTTGCCGTAATTTTGTGCAACTTTAAAGGGCTTCATTTTTTAAAATGGCCCAACCTCAGCTGTGTTAATATTTTAGTTCAACACATCAGTGCTTTGCGCGTCCTACGACTGACATTTCCATCCCTGTCAAAGCCCTTCGTGGCGTGCCGAGCGTTTTTTTCCCCCTTATTTTGTGGCAGCGAGGTGACAAAAGATCGGAGAGGAGGAGACTTCTTGTTTCCATGGCTCTGCTGGTGTGAATGGGAAGATGGCAGAGAGTGAAAGAGTGTGACCCAAACAAAGACCTCCTTTGAACAAAGCGAGTGTGCGTAATGGAGCCAAACACACTAATGATGTGAGGAGAATCTAGCGGCATAATAGAAACACACTGCTGTTATTTCCACTCCACCTGTCGCTTGTTTGGTGCTTCCTTTCAAGGTGAGGATTTTAGTTGCTGCGACACACATTTCTTTCTGAGCAATTCTCTTCTTTCCTCCCCTCGCCGGACGTGAAGGCCGGTGCCAGACACGGGGGACACAAAAGGGCCCCTCACACTCGGCAGATGGCTGCTTCATTTGCCGATGTCGCCCGAACACAAAAGCCCGCTGCTGCTCCCTCTCACCCCGGCCTTGACCTCCATCAATCAAGTCGGCGCCTTTGTGCTTTCAAGTTATATCTGCATAATTAGGGACGTGACAACGACTTGGTGGAAAATGAAGAAGGGAGTGGCCGTGGCACACTTAAAGCAACAGTGAGGAATAGTCGGAAGCACTTTTCCGCCATAAGTAGGCTTTTAACGTCTCTCATCAGGGGGTTGCCACAGTGATCCACTTGCATGATGGATGCCTCGCCAATACATCAAGTGTCACATTCTGGGCTGCACGAGTGCTGCCACCACTGGGAAGCTTCGGTTTTAAAGGCCTACTGAAATGAAATTTTCTTATTTAAACGGGGATAGCAGATCCATTCTATGTGTCATACTTGATCATTTCGCGATATTGCCATATTTTTTGCTGAAAGGATTTAGTAGAGAACATTCGACGATAAAGTTCGCAACTTTTGGTCGCTGATAAAAAAAGCCTTGCCTGTACCGGAAGTAGCGTGATGTCGCAGGTTGAAGGGCTCCTCACATTTCCCCATTGTTTACACCAGCAGCGAGAGCGATTCGGACCAAAAAAGCGACGATTACCCCATTAATTTGAGCCAGGATGAAAGATTTGTGAATGAGGAACGTGAGAGTGAAGGATTAGAGTGCAGTGCAGGACGTATCTTTTTTCGCTCTGACCGTAACTTAGGCACAAGGGCTCATTGGATTCCACACTTTCTCCTTTTTCTATTGTGGATCAAGGATTTGTATTTTAAACCACCTTGGATGCTATATCCTCTTGAAAATGAGAGTCGAGAACGCGAAATGGACATTCACAGTGACTTTTATCTCCACGACAATACATCGGCGAAGCACTTTAGCTACGGAGCTAACGTGATAGCATCGTGCTTAAATGCAGATAGAAACAGAAGAAATAAGCCCCTGACTGGAAGGATAGACAGAAGATCAACAATACTACCAAACTCTGGACCTGTAACCACACGATTAATGCTGTACCACCTGGCAAAGCTTAGCAATGCTGTTGCTAACGACGCCATTGAAGCTAACTTAGCTACGGGACCTCGACAGAGCTATGCTAAAAACATTAGCTATCCACCTACACCAGCCCTCATCTGCTCATCAACACCCGTGCTCACCTGCGTTCCAGCGATCGACGGCGCGACGAAGGACTTCACCCGATCATCGATGCGGTCGGCGGCTAGCGTCGGATAGCGCGTCTGCTATCCAACTCAAAGTCCTCCTGGTTGTGTTGCTGCAGCCAGACGCTAATACACCGATCCCACCTACAGCTTTCTTCTTTGCAGTCTCCATTGTTCATTAAACAAATTGCAAAAGATTCACCAACACAGATGTCCAGAATACTGTGGAATTTTGCGATGAAAACAGAGCTGTTTGTATTGGGATACAATGTGTTCGAATACTTCCGTTTCAACCATTGACGTCACGCGCAAACGTCATCATACCTAGACGTTTTCAACCGGAAGTTCCCCGGGAAATTTAAAATTGCACTTTATAAGTTAACCCGGCCGTATTGGCATGTGTTGCAATGTTAAGATTTCATCATTGATATATAAACTATCAGACTGCGTGGTCGGTAGTAGTGGGTTTCATTAGGCCTTTAAAGTTTGTAGCAGTGCCACTACACTACCAGTATCTTTTTTTTTCCCATAGTATTTGGAAATTCTAACAGCATTACACCAATTCCCAGTTTCCCAATTTTGTTTTGATGACATGTTTTAATTATTCAAAATGATTCTCCAAATTGTAAACTACCATACATTCCGAACTAAAAGCCGCTACGTTTTTCCTAGGCTTTGAACCCTGCGGCGTATAAAATGGTGCAGCTAATTTGTGGATTTTTCTTAGTTGACGACCTTGATGCAAATAGTTAAAAAAACAAAAACAAGCAAAGACACTGAAAAGGTGTGTTATTGTTTGTGCTACGGCGCCATCTTTTGGACGAGTTATCTTTCTGAGCTTTTAACCAGACGTACAAGTGCCGTTCCGTCTTCCGGCTGTCCATAACGTTCCTACTCATATGGATTCTTCATCACTCCAAGCAACGTTTGTAAGGTTTACGAAATAACTAAAATAATTCTTACTTACTAAACCGTCCCATGTGTGATGTCTGTAGGAGTGTTTTCATGAATATTTGTACATGCTAATGTACTGAAGCTAGCGTCGTTATAATGTGCTAACATGCTAACACGTTTACGAGTGTTTGTGTTCGTATTATTAACTTACAACGACATTATTTTTGTATTGTTCCAGTCTCACAAATTCCTCTGTAAACTCACCAATATGTCACCGTGGCGTTATTGAGTCTGTTTAGCTGATTGGAGAGCTAGCTTGCGCAACTAGTGGGTCCCTCATGATGATTTATTTGATCGGAATATTTTACTGCTGTGTTACAGGCACCGTTTGGAAACATTTAAGGCATGTAAATAAACATTTACAAAATCATACGGCTTAAATACGAGTTTGCTCTCTAGTCTGGAAAGTACGGTACTTTAAGCGTAGTGTTGGTAATGTCACAATCTAGGCCGCTTGAGTGCCGCCAGCACTGGGAAGCTTCGGTTTTAAAGTTGGTAGCATGTTCCACTACACTACCAGTATTTTTTTTCCACATAATATTTGGAAATTTAACAGCATTACACAATTTCCCAGTTTCCCAAATTTGTTGTGTCCCTCGATTTCGAATGAACGATAACTCAAAATGATTCTTCCCAATTGTAAACTACCATAAATTTTGAACTGTAAGCCGCTACTTTTTTCCTAGGCTTACGATATAACTAAAACAATTTGTACTTATTAAACGGTCCCATGTGTGATGTTTGTAGGAGTGTTTTCATGCATATTTGTATGTGCTAATGAAGCTAGCGTCGTATAATATGCTCACATGCTAACACATTTACGGATGTTTGTGTTGGTATTATTAACTTACAATGGTATTTTTTTTTGTATTGTTTCAGTTTCACAAGTAAACTTAGTAACCTCACCAAGACGTCACCGTGGAGGTATTGAGTCTACTTAACTGATTGGAGAGTTAGCTTCCACAGCTAGTGGGTCTGTGATGATGACTTCTGTTTTATTTGATCAGCTGTTTTACTGCCGTGTCACAGGCACCGTTTGGAAACAATTAGGGTATGTAAATAAACATTTACAAAATCATACCGGTATATATCTGTGGCTTATGGTCTGATGTGACTATTATGTGTAAAAATATGTATTTATTCTAAAATGTTGTGGGTGTGGCTTAAATACGAGCGTGCTCCATAGCCTGGAAAGTACGGTACTTTAAGTGTGGTGTTGGTAATGTCACAATCTGGGCTGCATGAGTGCTGCCAGCCCTGGGAAGCTTTGGTTTTAAAGTTAGTAGCATGTGCCACTACACTAGCAATATGTTTTTCCTCCATAGTATTTTGTCAGTGTTTATAAGGTCACCCGAAATTCTAACAGCATTACACATGTCCTGGATGGACAGTTTCCCAATGATTTTTTTAATGGAATGTGTTGTATCCCTCTATTTCAAATACATTATTACTCAAAATTACTATTTCCAATTTTAAAACGTTATTTTCAACATATGACCAGTTAAATAAAAGTGACCTTTTTAATATCCGATGTGTTGAGCTATTCAAATAGTGTTTGCTTTCTCGCTTTCATCAACTTTGAAAAGAAAACCAAATTATGTCATGTTTATCCTCACCAAAGTGATGTCTCGGGCGCGACCCTCGAAAAAACCCCTGACCAGTACCCCTCAATGCTAATGATAGTGTGCATGTTCATCATGGCAGGACTCATGGACGTCAACAAAGAACAATGAACTGTAAACGTTTTTTGGCCATTTTGAGGGATTTTGACTGATTTAAATGGTGACATTGACTGGTTTAAATGGTGACATTGACTGGTTTAAATGGTGACATTGACTGGATTAAATGGTGACATTGACTGGTTTAAATGGTGACATTGACTGGTTTAAATGGTGACATTGACCGGTTTAAATGGTGACACTGACCGGTTTAAATGGTGACATTGACCGGTTTAAATGGTGACATTGACTGGTTTAAATGGTGACACTGACTGGTTTAAATGGTGACATTGACTGGTTTAAATGGTGACATTGACTGGTTTAAATGGTGACATTGACTGGTTTAAATGATAACATTGACTGGTTTAATTTGTGAAATGTACTGGTTAAAATGGGGAAATTAAGACAAACTGAAACTGTTTGATTTGGTCAAAACAATTTACACAACACAAAACCAACATTTTATTTGAAAGTAAAACCAGTGCATATTCTACAACCATTTTAGACGTTTGATGTAGTTTCTCCAACACTAGAGGGATACATTACATACCTCCCCATCCTCAATTTCCCTCTTCTTACTCCTGCAGACTTAATCATTACTGTTTTAGTGGTACAACTTTGAGATCTGCTTAGTTCCAATGGGAACAGAGTTGTCATGGTAAGGTCTAGAAAATGGTTTTACCCACTCCTGTTCTCGGAGGTAAGCAGAACAGAGATGAAGGTTGTTTCCCCCAAGGTTATGTTGTTTAACTCCTGGATTGAGGATTTAATTAGAATTGAATTGCAATTATAGTCGGGGCAATACCCCCTTTTGTCACATTCACTGAGTTAAAGGCAATGAGAGCTCGCTGACAATGTGAGAAAGACTGATGGGGTTTCTAATGAGATTGGATCAGTCTCCAAATGTTCTTTTCAAGAGAAGGTAACAAATATCCTAGTTTTCGGATTCAAAATCCATTCATTTTCTCAAAAATCGGCAGTGCCCTTTATAACCAGGTGCGCCTAATGTACGGAATATTTCTGGTTGTGCTTACTGACCTGGAAGCTATTTTATTTGGTACGTGGTGTAATAATAGGTGTGACCAGTAGATGGCAGTCACAAATAAGAGATACGTCTAGACTGCGATATGACTCAAGTAAACAACACCAACATTGTATATGTTCCATTGAGAATATAGAACATTACACACGGCGCTCAAAAATCTGTCAAAATATTTTAGTATGACTTTGGTAAGCTATGAAGCCGCATTGTCGGAGCATTACGGCTACCATAGTCAGACGTACTGTGCTTCAACATACAAGTTTTACTATGGTGTGTGTATTAGGACCGCAAATGGAACCCATTAGCAGACATATTATCTGGCGTTTTGTTTCACAATATCATGCAAAACCAACTTTTTTTACCTTCTGGTACCTGTTGATGTGTATTTGGGATCTGAATAAGTCCTGAAAATTTGCGAATGTCCGCCTTAGTAGTCCGTGCTGACACCGTAGTCGATAAGCTTCTTCTTTTTCTCTATCTTCTTGTTATGGGACATTCATCCTCCACTGTTGCCATTTTTAATATAACGTATTGTAAAGTTCTTACTTATATCCAGTGTTGGGACTAACGCGTTACTAAGTAACGCGTTACTGTAACACCGTTAGTTTCGGCGGTAACTAGTAATCTAACGCGTTATTTTTTTATATACAGTAACTCCGTTACCGTTACTGCATGATGCGTTACTGCGTTATTTTACGTTATTTTTATGTAGTATCGGCTAGAAACTGAAGATCTGAGTGTGTTTTATTGGAGCGCTCCGGTGGAAAAGAAGAGGCGTGCTTTCCCCCACCCACAGAAAGCACGCCTCCACGCCTCCGTACTTCGGGTCTAACAACCTTCACTTTACCCGGAAGTGGGTCTTTACAGCTGAGGGTGAATGACGAGCCCGGCGGTTTGTTGCAACTTTGTGACTTTATTGGACGCAGCCATCCACCAAGCTAGAGCACCTACACGCACTCACTGTCGCCGCTCCCTCACCTCTCTCGCCCACTCACTCACTGACGTCACTCACCTCTCATGCTGTCATATCTTAAAGGGCCACACACATACGCTACTCTCATAACAACTAACAAGACATCATGGCGAAGCCAGAAGTCGAGTTTTTTAACATGGAGACATTCTCAATACTTTTCTTTTGTCGAGCACAAAGAAAATAACATTTTAGTTAAATGTAAGTTGTGTCTTGGATCAAAGATCCTATCTACTTAGAGTTAAAGTTAAAGTGCCATTATGTTGCAGCTATTTAAAATAGTTGTGTCAATTTTTTCTGGCCTGAAATAAATTGGCCCTTTGAAACATATCTTTGTCTTTGTGTGTTGTCTGTAGACCACATTGTTTGTGTGTTGTACGTAGACCACATTGTTTGTGTGTTGTATGTAGACCACATTGTTTGTGTGTTGTATGTAGACCACATTGTTTGTGTGTTGTATGTAGACCACATTGCTTAGCAGAGTTCAGTGATGCAAATGCATGTCAAGTTGATCAACAGATTGTATTATTCTCCAGTGCAATAACAGTACTGAAATGAAGGCTAAAAGGGCATTAATGGGAGCCTTAAAAAAAGGGGGAAAAAAAGAAGTAACTAAATAGTTACTTTTCACAGTAACGCATTACTTTTTGGTGTAAGTAACTGAGTTAGTAACTGAGTTACTTTTGAAATAAAGTAACTAGTAATTGTATCTGGTTACTGGTTTTCAGTAATTAACCCAACACTGCTTATATCTGTCAGTAGACTCGCTATGGAAGCGCTAAAAACTACCGGTCTAGTGAGTTTACATTATCCACCCAAGGAACTTTAGTTATTAGAGAGTTCCGGTCAGACGGTTTTTAACGGGACACATTTCCGGCGTTGTTGTTGCACTAGTGAGATGAGAATATGCTGCTCTTTTGTTGATTGAAGTAAAGTCTGAATGTAATTAAAACAGTTAGCTCCATCTTTTGACACTTCTTCCACTCCCGTCTTTGCACGCTACACCGCTACAAGAAAGATGACGGGGAGAAGACGCTGTCCAAGTGGAGGCACGTAATTAAGACCGCCTACAAAACGGTACATCCTAAAGAGACTGTCAGAAAGCGACTTGAAGATGATCTGTAAAACATCATCTATGCAACATTTTGACCAAAGAACCACCATTACATGTTATGTAGACCACAAGGAATTCCTTTACATTTAGAAAACAATCATAATATGACCCCTTTAATGTGCCTTATAATCCGGTGTGTCTTTTGTATGAAAAAAGGTTTGAATAGACCCACTGATTAGCAGTGCGCCTTTTAATCCTGTGCCTGTAAAATAGGGTATGCGATGGCACTGACAACATTGCAGCTACGTTACGAGTCTTTGGTTCTTCTCTATCAATTAGTGGTGCAAGTTGACCTCTTAGTTCCGCCGGAATCCTTCCTCCTAACAAGACATTTTGGACAATTCAGTGCTTCCTGTCCTATTGTTGCATGTCTGCACTCCAGCACACAAGGCAAAGTCCACAGAGGCCATTCATGGGGTCTCAAGTGAAGTGGAGATGGTGAGTTAGCAGGTCCTCCAACATCCACCGATCTTGCAGAGTGTTTTCCCACAGACACCCCAAAACATCCCCTTGTGAAAAGGGGGACCCACTCCGTATTTTCTCCTATTGGTATTGTCGGTATTATTTTTGCTCGCACAGCAAGTGAGAAAAGGATACGTGTCATGGCTGGGGATGAAACCTTGGGAAAGCCAGGATGAGATAGGTTTGTGAAAGGGTGCTCTTAGGAACACAATGAATGACTACATCGGCTAAATTGATTTGAAGCTCTTTTGCACAAGAATGGCAAGGCCGAAAGCTGTCTGTGTGTTGTGTGCAGGCGTGCTTTGCCACATAAATGCACCACTTGCTAGTTCCTGTGCAAATGTGACTGACAATACTGTGCTTTCCATGGCTCTTAGGGGGCCAATCACAGCTCCACTTGATGGACCCACTGTATCTGCTCACAGCAATAAGCAAATACTGTATTTTTCGGACTATGAGGCAGTTAAAATGGTTTCTTCTCAAAAATCGACAGTGCACCTAATAACCTGGTTATCTACGTAATTCTGTTTTTTCTTACCGACCTCGAAGCTGTTTTATTTGGTACATGGTGGAATGATAAGTGTGACCAGTAGATGGCAGTCACACATAGGAGATAGCAACACCAACATGTTATATGTTCCATTGAAAGTATAGAACATTACACACGGCACTCAAAAATATATCAAAATGTATGGATTGTACTGTGCTTCAACATAGAATTATTATTATGGTGTGTGTATAAGGTAAGACATATTATCTGGGGTTTTGTTTCACAATATTATGCAAAAGCAACTTTTCTAACCTTCTGGTACCTGCTGATGTGTATTCGGGATCTGCATAAGTCCTGAAAAATTGCACGCGTCCGCCTTTGTAGTCTGTGCTGACACCGCAGTCAATAAGCTTCTTCTTGTTCTCTATCTTCTTGTTATGTGGCATTCATCCTCCACTGTTGCCATTTCTAATACAAAGTAGTGTAAAGTTCTTACTTATATCTGTCAATAAACTCGCTATGAAAGCACTAAAACATACCGGTGTAGTGAGTTTACATTATTCACCCAAGGAACTTTAGTTACTAGAGAGTTCCGGTCGGACGTTTTTTTCACGGGACACATTTCGGGCGTTGTTGTTGCACTAGTGAGCCACGGATGAGGAGATGCTGCTCCGTTATTGATTGAAGTAAAGTCTGAATGTCATTAAAACAGTTAGCTCCATCTTTTGACACTTCTTCCACTCCCGTCCTTGCACGCTACACCGCTACAACAAAGATGACGGAGAAAATAAATAAAATAAGACCATCCACAAAATGTCGCATCCTGAAGAGACTGTCAGAAAGCGACTTGAAGATGATCTGTAAAACATCATCTATGCAACATTTTGACCAAAGAACCACCATTACATGTTATGTAGACCACAAGGAAGTCTTTTACATTAAGAAAAAAAATCATAACATGACTCCTTTATTGCGCCTTATAATCCGGTGCGCCTTATATATGAAAACAGATCGAAAGTAGACCATTCATCGGCAGTGCGCCTTATAATTTGGTGCGCCCTATGGTCCGGAAAATACGGTACTGTATTGTGTGTGTGTTCGGTCTCCCAATAAAGCACAAGCGGCTAAAGCTAAATCCTGGGTGTCCCATTTCATAACCTAATCATGGAGCAAACAGCATCACAGTTCAACTTTAATTGATTGCAGTGCGAGCCTCCCATGATGAAACCTTGCATGCTTTAAGGATGACGCATCACTAATCCGCGTCACGACAGCGTGCGTTTTACTTAACCAATTTGACTGTGCTTAAGCGACGAGGCCACAGCAGACACAACTTCAGACGCTTCCCACTGTGTAATTAGCCGGCAATTAGAAAACTAGCATAATCTGCATTTGGACGACTGTGCACGTGTAATTGCATGTTTTTCCTTAGAGATAATGCTGGGTTTTTTTTTTTCAGAAACAAGAGAAAATCACTTCTTTTTTTTTTTTAAGACTAATAGCCTTCAAAGTGCATTCTATTCAAAAGACCTTGGGGACACATTTTACATGGTGAATTGTTTCCTGAGTTCTGTGGGTGTGCATTTAGTTTAGGGTGCGTTAACACTTAGGATGTTTGCTACCGCTAGTACAGTCTGCTCCAAGGATGTTCCAAATATTCCTTCAAAAGGGGGTGCACAAGACACAGTATCATTTGTGGATTCATTTTAAACACACCTCTTTAAACACACTCCTTTTAAACACATGCAGCAGTTGAATTCCAGGAGGGTGCTTGTCTTGCCAGAACACCGGCTCGAATTTGAGAGCAAGCTGCAGCGAACGCGTTGTCTATCCACAGTGTGAGGCCGCTTCTAAGATACTAATCCTACTAAAGCGTCAATGTAAAGTAGGCGTGATCAATGTAGATGTTGATACTATCGATACCGAGGATAATATCAGGACGGTTTCCTGCTGGCCCCACTATGAACTGGACTTTCGCTGATGTGTTAGATCCACTGTGGACTGGACTTTCACAATGTTATGTCAGACCCACTCGACATCCATTGCTTTCGGTCTCCCCTAGAGGGGGGGGGGGGGGGGGGGGGGGTTACCCACATATGCGGTCCTCTCCAAGGTTTCTCATAGTCGTTCACATCGACGTCCCACTGGGGTGAGTTTTTCCTTGCCCGTATGTGGGCTCTGTACCGATGATGTCGTTGTGGCTTGTGCAGCCCTTTGAGACACTTGTGATTTAGGGCTATATAAATAAACATTGATTGATTGATTGATATAAATAATACTAAAGTGATAAGAATGATATTTTCTTTTTCTTGTTATTATTGTTACAAAATCACTGTTTTAGTCATTTTGGTTATTGTTTACAAACTTAGGGGAAACATATCTAGATACAGCAAGGCTTTGTAAACGGCAAACTGTCAAAATGTATTATTAATCTACTTGTTCATTTACTGTTAGTATCTGCTTTTTTTTCCTGTTTTAACATGTTCTATTTACACTTCTGTTCAAATGTAATAATCACTTATTCTTCTGTTGTTTGATACTTTACATTAGTTTTGGATGATACCACACATTTAGGTATCAATCCGATACCAAGTAGTTACAGGATAATACATCGGTCATATTCAAAGTCCTCATGTGTCCAGGGACACATTTCCTGAGTTCATAAACATAATATGAATTTTAAAAAAAGGAAAAAAGATTTTGTGACAATAAAAAATATTGATGTAATCATAGTAGTATGGACTAGATACGCTGTTGTACTTGGTATCATTACAGTGGATGTCAGGTGTAGATCCACCCATGGCATTTGTTTACATTGTGACGCCAGTAAGCTATTGTATCCTCCTACGGTGTGTAGTGAAGCATGTTTAACTATTCCTCGTCCTGCAGTGATAATGATACTTGTAAGAAACGTACTTTATTTGTCGCCATGGAGGCCAGAATTAGTGATTTAGAAGTAACTAAAACACTGCTGACTGCAGATGGACGTTAGCTGCTAGTTAGCTAGCCATGTCTTAAAGCACCTCTTCCGGAGGGTGTTTCCGTGTTATAACTTCACCCTTATCTTTAGTTAGTTGGTGGTAGCGGGGGTGTATTTTGTAGCGTCCCGGAAGAGTAAGTACTGCAAAGGGTTCTGGGTATTTGTTATGTTGTGTTTATGTTGTGTTATGGTGCGGATGTTCTCCCGGAATGTGTTTGTCATTCTTGTTTGGTGTGGATTCACAGTGTGGCGTATATTTCTAACAGTATTAAAGTTGTTTATACGGCCACCCTCAGTGCAACGTGTATCGCTGTTGATCAAGTGTGCGTTGCATTCACATGTGTGTGCGTACAGAAGCCGCACATATCTTGGGACAGGGCCGGCACGTTGTTAGAACGGATGAAAAGCGGACGTGACGACAGCTCGTAGTGGACGTTAAAGGCAGTGCCTTTAAGGCACGCCCCCAAGACTGTGGTCCGGGTGGACTACGAGATATAATGACTGATGAACACCTTCGTTCGATAATGAAGGTTGCCTCAGCTCAAAGCCTGAGCCCCAACATTAATGAACTAGCATCCAAGAAAAGATGGCAGGTATCTGGCTTGGGCACATCAGATTAGATCAGTGTGTTGCAAACTGAGCAGTTTAAAGTCCTGAATGGTTGTTTTATTCATTGTTATTTTATTTTCAAATTTATTAGCCTGTGGAAAAAGTTAATGTTGATATTTACCTCAGAAGGCTGCAAATAGAAAAGAAGCATTACATTTTTATTTAAATTGTATTTGATATGCCATTGATATTTTTTTATTATTATCATTATTATTTGAAACTCGATTTTGCATGTCACTATAAAGTTATATAAGCCTTGCTTGTTCAATATTCAATGCAAAACTTGTTTGGGTCCCTATTAAAAGGTTAATTTGTTCAACCTTGGCCCGCGGCTTTGTTCAGTTTTACATTTTGGCCCACTCTGTATTTGAGTTTGACACCCCTGGTCTACACGCTGTGTCTGCTTGTAAGTACTCTGTGTGTGCGCGCTGCCGAACATGCTCCTTTTCTCGTAAAACCAGCAATGTCACCACGTGACGACGCGCCGCCATGCCTGTTAAAAAAAAAAAATGGGGAACCGGTACTTTTCAAACAGAGTATAGTACAATTTTTGATTGCTTAGTACCGCGATACTATACTAGTACCGGTATACCATACAACCCTAGTCCTTACTTGATGCTCATGTTCTTAAATGCAGTCTTTGGTCCCATGGCGAGAAAAAAAAGATGAGCAACCCCCAGCAAGTGAACCCAGTGTCAGTGTGCAGGAGAAGATTGAGACAAAAAGGACAAGAAGTATTTTCCCCTGTGAGGACGTTCCACTTTGTGCTGCATTTCCTCACACGGTTCCCACACTGGCTTAGCTTGGTATGTATTCTGTGTCCCCGAGTGTCCTCACTCATTGTGTCCGCATGTGCGGATAAAAAGAAGTGAGTCCTAATTAGCTGCGGTGACCTCACTTAAATTAGAATCTGATTAGGACTTCTGGCTCACTTTCCCATTTTCCAGCATGACGTCTTTATCAGCCCGTTGTGCTAAAGGCTAAAAGAGCAAGTTTAATGAAGTGAAATGTCTAAATACCATACAGTGATCCAATCAAAGTTTGATCTGAGCCCTCTTTGCTCCGCCCACTAATTGAATGTGACACCAAACATTGTAGTCTGTATGAAGTCAAAGCCTGTTTGAATCTGAATCTGCTCAAAATGAGCACGCAGCGAATCAATCGTTACTGATTTCATAGTCAGACAATGCAATTAATGAATGTCTTCAGATATGTTGACAGTAGTGTTGTAACGATACCGATATTTTGGTACCGGTACTAAAATTATTTCGATACTTTTCGGGACTTTTCTAAATAAAGGGGACCACTTAAAAATTGCATAATTGGCTTTATTTTAACAAAAAATCTTAGGGTACATTAAACATATGTTTCTTATTGCAGTTAAGTCCTTAAATAAAATAGTGAACATACTAGACAACTTGTCTTTTAGTACTAAGTAAACAAACATAGACTCCTAGTTAGTCTGCTGACGTATGCAGTAACATATTGTGTCATTTATCATTCTATTATTTTTTCAACATTATGAAGGACAAGTGGTAAAAAGTTAAATATTAATCAACTTGTTCATTTACTGTTAATATCTGTTTACTTTTTCTTTTAACATGTTCTGTCTACACTTCTGTTAAAATGTAATAATCGTTTATTATTCTGTTGTTTGATACTTTACATTAGTTTTGGATGATACCACAAATGTAGGTATCAATCCGATACCAAGTATTTACAGGATCATACAATGGTTATATTCCAAGTCCTCATGTGTCCAGGGACATATTTCCTGAGTGTATAAACATAATATACATTTTTAAAAAAGGAAAGCAGATGTTGTGATGCCAAAAAATAACGACGTAATCATAGTAGTATCGACTAGATACGTTCCTGTACTAGATATCATTACAGTGGATGTTAGGTATAGATCCACCAATGGCGTTTGTTTACATTTGATGCCGGTGAGCTACAGTGTGTAGTGAAGCATGTTTAGGTATTCCTCGTCCTGCAGTGATAATGGTACTTTATTTGTCGCCATGGAGACCAGGATTAGTGATTTAGAAGTAGCTAAAACACTGCCGACGACGGATGAACGTTAGCCGCTAGCTAGCTAGCCATGTCTTAAAGCACCTCTTCCTGAGTGTTATAACTTCACCTTTATCATTACTTTTTAAGCAAAAATGCGTCCGTTCTCCCTTTTCTGTCTACACACTGTGTCTGCTTGTAAGTACTCCGTGTGTGTGTGTGCCGCCGAACATGCTCCTCTGCTCGTAAACCAGCAATGCCATGACGTGACTTTGACGCGGGTGAGGGGGGCGGGGGACCGGTACGTTTCAGAGATGGTATAGTACCAAATAAGATTCATTAGTATCACAGTCCTATACTAATACCGGTACACTGTACAACCCTAGTTGACAGTAATGCAATTTCCTTCTGAAACGTCATTTAATTCCGTGTTCAGTATCAGATAGCTGAAGAACGTTCTGCAGCCTATTAGTCGCCATCCCAGAGCACAGTTTTCATTACGATAGCAGCGGGCCTATTTTACAGCATGTGCTGTTATTATTGGAGTTGACAGTGGGAGAAAAAAACTATAATTACTTGTACAATTTAACCTGAATACAAGATGCAGTAAAAAAGACCTGAGCCTAGAGATTTCAATTTATGGATTTGTCTTCGCTAACGGCCATAATGTTTGGCATTTAACAAATAGTTTTCATAAAACACAGACAGAGGCATTGAAAAGTGGTGTTATTGTTTGTGCTATGGCGCCATCTTTTGGACAAATTCACTCACTGCACGGGCTGGGGGTTGAACCTCTATCTGTTTAGTGCCTTGTACCGGAAGTACAAGTGCCGTTCTCACTCCAGGTCGTCCATAGTATTTCTTTACGAATGGTTTCTTCATTGATTACTCAAAGCAACGTTTGTCAGTTTTACAATATACCTAAAACAATTCATATTTACTAAACCGTCACATGTTTGATAGTTGGATTTTCATGCATATCTGTACGTGCTATTGTAATGTAATAAAGCTAGCGTCGTTAGCATGAGCTAATATGCTAACATACTTACAAGTGTCTGTGTTAGTATTATTAACTTACAGCAGCATTATTTTTGTATTGTTTCAGTTCCACAAATTCCTCCGTAAACTCACCAAGACGTCACCGTGGAGTTATTGAGTCTGTTAAGCTGATAGGAGAGCTAGCTTCCGCAGCTAGTGGGTCCATGACAGTATCGTTTGAAAACAATGAAGTTATATAAATAGGGTATGTAAATAAACATTTGCAAAACCTTTCTGTGTAAATAACTAATTTCAAACATACGGCTTATAGTCCGGTGCGACTAATATATGAAAACATATATTTTTCTTGTAAAATTTTGTCATTAGCATTAGCTGTAATGCCAACACGGTTTCAAGTGTGAGTGTTCATATTATAGCATTCTTTTTGTATTGTTTCAGTTTCACAAATTCCTCTGTAAATTCACCAAGACGTCACCGTAGAGTTAATCTGTTTAGCTGATTGGAGAGCTAGCTTTCTCAGCTCGCGGGTCCATGCCGGTATCGTTTGAAAACAATTAAGGTATATAAATAGGGTATGTAAATAAACATTTGCAAAAACTTTCTGCGTAAATAACTCATTTCAAATATGTATAAATCCATGGCTAATATATGAAAACATATATTTTTCTTGTAGAATTAGCTATAATGCCAACACGGTTTCAAGTGTGAGTGTTCGTATTATAGCATTATTTTTGTATTGTTTCAGTTTCACAAATTCCTCAGTAAATTCACCAAGACGTCACCGTGGAGTTATTGAGTCTGTTTAGCTGATTGGAGAGCTAGCTTTTGCAGCTAGTGGGTCAATAACGATGACTTCTGTTTTGTTTGATCAGCCGTTTTATTGCCATGTTACAGACACCGTTTGGAAACAATTGAGGTACAGTATGTAAATAAACATTTACACAATCTTTGTGGAAATAGCTCACTCCACAACGTATATATGTGAGGCTTATAGGCTGGGGCGGCTAATATATGGATACATATTTAATTTTTTTTTAATTTAGTGGGTGCGGCTTATATGCCCGTGCACTCTATAGTCCGTAAAAATACGGTAATATGATTTATTGTGATTATTTAGCCTTCATGCATATGTACAGGAGGAACAGTGTGGTTTTTGTCCTGGTCGTGGAACTGTGGACCAGCTCTAAACTCTCAGGGTCCTTGAGGGTGCATGGGAGTTTGCCCAACCAGTCTACATGTGCTTTGTGGACTTGGTGAAGGCATTCGACCGTGTCCCTCGGGAAGTCATGTGGGGAGTGCTCAGAGAGTACGGGTTATCGGACTGTCTGATTGTGGCGGTCCGCTCCCTGTACGATCAGTGGTCCGCATTGCCAGCAGTAACTCGAACACGTTTCCAGTGAGGGTTGGCCTCCGCCAAGACTGCCCTTTGTCCCGATTCTGTTCATAACTTTTATGAACATAATTTCTAGGCGCAGTCAGGGCGTTGAGGGGATGTGGGATTAGGTCTCTGCTTTTTACAGATGATGTGGTCCTGATGGCTTCATCCGGCCAGGATCTTCAGCTCTCACTGGATCGGTTCACGGCCGAGTGTGAAGCGACTGGGATGAGAATCAGCACCTCCAAGTGCGAGTCAATGGTTCTCGCCTGGAAAAGGGTGGAGTCCCTAGTGGAGGAGTTCAAGTACCTCGGAGTCTTGTTCACGAGTGAGGGAAGAGTGGAACGCGAGATCGACAGGCGGATCGGTGCGGCGTCTTCAGTAATGCTGACGCTGTATCAATCCGTTGTGGTGAAGAAGCAGCTGAGCCGGAAGGCAAAGCTCTCAATTTACCGGTCGATCTACGTTCCAATCCTCACCTATGGTCATGATCTTTGGGTTGCTTTGAGCGGCCGAAATGAGTTTCCTCCGCCGGGTGGCGGGGCTCTCCCTTAGAGATAGGCTGAGAAGCTCTGCCATCCGGGGGGAGCTCAAAGTAAAGCCGCTGCTCCTCCACATCGAGAGGAGCCAGATGAGGTGGTTCGGGCATCTGGTCAGGATGCCACCCGAACGCCTCCCTAGGGAGATGTTTAGGGCACGTCCGACCGGTAGGAGGCCACGGGGAAGACCCAGGACACGTTGGGAAGACTATGTCTCCCGTCTGGCCTGGGAACGCCTCGGGATCCCCCGGGAAGAGCTGGACTTAGTGGCTGGGGAGAGGAAAGTCCGGGCTTCCCTGCTTAGGCTGCTGCCCCCGTGACCTGACCTCGGTTAAGCGGGAGAAGATGGATGAATGGATGGCATATGTACACAATATATTGTAAGCAATCGACAGTTGACTATTCATTTGGCTACAGTGTGACTCCAAAGTTAAAAAGATGATAATATAAGTTTGTCATCTTTGCATTACATCTTTTAGGCACATTTCTGATAGTAGTTGACTTGCTGATGATGCTAATGACGAGTTAGCAAACTTATGGGGCCTAGTAAGACTTGGATATTCGACTTGGAAACTATGAAAAAAAGCATTGTGAAAAGAGCAGAGATGAGCATCTTCATGCTGGGAAAGTGTGACTATGGCCACTCTGCACAATGCCATGCTTTCCAGAGAGAATCATATCTGATTATGCACGGAGCGTGAATGGAGGCAGAAGCTGACAAACAAATGGATTTGCTGCGTCTCGAATGTCCTCTGGGGGAAGCTGGCTGCGCGGCGATACAGAGACGCCGCCTTTGTGTCAGAGCCGACGTGGAGCATAATAAGAGCCTTTGGGGAATGAAGCCAACACAGAGTGATAAGAAGACAAAAGCACACATGCTCATACACTCAATTTCACAATCTCTCCGCATGTCCCTTCTTTAACCATCATATCCTTTTTGTAAAGTGACCTTTACATTCCTGCTTACAACGTTGGCTGGACAGTTACGTGTGACGCCGACAACCTGCAGATCTACAAATACCCTCCCATGCGGGTTTTAGCCGTATGTATTTGTCCTTTTTGTGCAGTCAGGAGAGCAGGAGCACAATAGAAGTATTAACAAATGTACATTGAGCCTGTTCAGTCAATGGAACTTTTGCCCTGCTTAAACTCTTTGAATAGGGCCACAGAAATGCCTCTGTGAGCAGTTTGAGCGAGGGGCCCTCAGTTTCACCAACTATTCTTCAGGATTGGATCGCCCCCCCACCCAACTGCGGAAGTTTTTGAGTGTAGGTCAGGCCAGAGCAATGGACTGGACTCTCACACTATTATGTTAGATCCACTATGGACTGGTCCCTCACACTATTATGCTAGATCCACTCGACGTCCATTGCACTGGTCGCCCAGGGGGTGGGGGATCCCCACATCTGCGGTCCCCTCCAAGGTTTCTCATTGTCATCCCATTGGGTTGAGTTTTTTTCTTGCCCTGATGTGGGATCTGAGCCCTTGTGCAGCCCTTTGAGACACTCGTAATTTATGGCTATATAAGTAAACTTTGATTGACTGAATTGTTTTAACTCGGGGGCCAAATGTAGAGAAAAAAATGTGTCTGGGGGCCGGTATATCTATTTCCAGGAACACTATTACAAAACCTCACAATAATGTATGTTTCAATGCTAAAAACGTTATGACAGACCGCCTTAAAAAAACGGAATGGATTTTTAAATGTTTTTACTGAATGAAACACCCAGAATGTACATGAAAATAAAGAATATGGGATATACAATATTAACTATGAAGGATAAAACACTGAATATTGACAACATATGAACTTCACACCCCTTCTCCATCCACATATTTTACAATCAAGTGAAACGCAACAAAAAATACAACAAAAAGCAAAATATGAACGCAATGTGTAAAAAAAACAAAAAACACCTACAATCTGATATATGTGATACATCATTAAGCTTTAGAACTTTGTTGTAAAAATCTCCTTCCGCGTCTGTCCCTGACACCCACATTTCAGGCTCTGGAAACACTCTGTGGAAACGCTCACCACCCACAGTGCTTGGTACCTCGTCTGAGCTGCTGTGACTTATATGACCATTGTAACTAATTAGATGACCTTAGTATTTAATTAGATGACCATTGTAACTAATTAGATGACCTTAGTAACTAATTAGATTACCATAGTAACTAATTAGATGACCATAGTAACTTATTAGATGACCATAGTAACTAATTAGATGACCTTAGTAACTAATTAGATTACCATAGTAACTGATTAGATGACCTTAGTAACTCATTAGATGACCATAGTAACTCATTAGATGACCATAGTAACTCATTAGATGACCATAGCAACTAATTAGATTACATAGTAACTAGTATATCATGCAAAAGTACAGATTCCAACCATTGAAATACTTAGTATAGTTCAAGACTTACGGTCATTAGAAAACATCACTGCACATCATAATGGCAGCTACACTTTCTATCTTAAAGATCTAAAAAATTGATTTGGGAATGTTCGGCGGGCAAGATTGAAAAGCTTAAAGGCCTACTGAAATGATTTTTTTTTATTTAAACGGGAATAGCAGATCCATTCTATGTGTCATACTTGATAATTTCGCGATATTGCCATATTTTTGCTGAAAGGATTTAGTAGAGAAAATCGACGATAAAGTTCGCAACTTTTGCTCGCTGATAAAAAAAAGCCTTGCCTGTACCGGAAGTAGCGTGACGTCACAGGAGCTAGTATTCCTCACAATTCCCCGTTGTTTACAATGGAGCGAGAGAGATCCAGACCGAGAAAGTGACGATTACCCCATTAATTTGAGCGAGGATGAAAGATTCGTAGATGAGGAACGTTACAGTGAAGGACTTGAGAGTGATGGACGTATCTTTTTTCGCTCTGACCGTAACTTAGGTACAAGCTGGCTCATTGGATTCCACACTCTCCTTTTTCTATTGTGGATCACGGATTTGTATTTTAAACCACCTCGGATACTATATCCTCTTGAAAATGAGAGTCGAGCACGCGAAATGGACATTTAAAGTGACTTTTATCTCCAAGACAATACATCGGTGACACACTTAGCTACTGAGCTAGCGTGATAGCATCGTTCTCAAATGAAGATAGAAACAAAATAAATAAACCCCTGACTGGAAGGATAGACAGAAGACCAACAATGCTATTAAACCATGTACATGTAACTACACGGTTAAAAATTCTCAGCCTGGTAAGGCTTAAAAATGCTGTTGCTAACGACGCTATGGCTAATTTAGCAACTTAGCAACCGGACCTCACAGAACTATGATAAAACATTAGCGCTCCACCTACGCCAGCCAGCCCTCATCTTCCCATCAACAGCCGTGCTCACCTGCGTTCCAGTCCTTGTTGTGTTGCTGTAAGTATTGTACTTAGCCGCTAAGACACCGATCGATCCCACCTACAACGTTCTTCTTTGCAGCCTCCATTGTTCATTAAACAAATTGCAAAAGATTCACCAACACAGATGTCCAGAATACTGTGGAATTTTGTCGAAGAAAAACAAGAGGCTTTTCTATCGGGTCCGATGGGGTCCAACCACTTCCGTTGCTTTTGTGACGTCACGCGCATAAATCCTATCCAAAGGAGTTTTTCAACCGGAAGTGTGGCGGGAATTTTAAAATTGCACTTTATAAGTTAACCCGGCCGTATTGGCATGTGTTGCAATGTTAAGATTTCATCATTGATATATAAACTATCAGACTGCGTGGTTGGTAGTAGTGGGTTTCAGTAGGCCTTTAACGGGCCACATGTGGCCCCAGGCCTTAATTTGTAGGGGGCCTCGCCCGGACAAAAGGGGCACATCTTGATTGGAGACTTAAGATACTAAGCCTGTTGCTTCCTTCTTATGGAGACAAGAAAGTGGTTGGGTGTTAACACCGCACCCGGTGGTGTACACATGCGACAAAGATGCAAACAAAGACACATGTTTTCACAGTTGGGTTTGGTTTCTTTTCACATAATACAAACATCCAAGTAAACCAAAACCCATGGGAGATAGCTCTCATCTCTTATTATACGCAAGCATGTAAACGGGAAGGATTGTTTGAAGGACAGGTGATTGATACTCAAATAAATGAATTAAAAAATGATCAATAACTTACAAAACCCAAAAGCAGTGAAATTGTCACGTTGTGTAAATGGTAAATAAAAACAGAATACAATGATTTGCAAACCGTTTTCAACTTATATTCAATTGAATAGACTGCAAAGACAAGATATTTAATGTTCACACTGTAAAACTTTATTTTTTGCAAATATTAGCTCATTTAGAATTTGATGCTATAGTGTGCAATCATTTGGAGCAGCTTAATGAATTGGAGTACAACATTTTTTAAAAAACGAGTACCGGTACTTGACACTATGTCTACCTCTGTGCTATGTCCCTCTTCATCTTCATCACCAAACATCACCATGCTAACATTAGCCTTGCTAACTCAGCAAAGTGTCTGGCTTGGTTCTACAAACACAGAATATTTCTGGCGGTCTGCATTTCTTTCTTTCTGGCAGTGTTTCTAGCCCCCTCCCACCCCACTTTCTTGTTCACTCGCCTCGCTCACTGTCCCAGAACACCTAAATCCAGTGTGAAAGCAATTGGCTCTCAGATCTAATCAATAACGGGCCAGGGCAGCAAGCCAGAGGGAACATCGCTGGCCCCTGCTCAGCTACAATCAATTTAAAACCATTGATTCAGTGATTGAAATACAAAGAGAAGACGCACTGGAGCGGACAGGTGGTTTAGTGTTGGGGTGTGCTAACGTGTTATATATCGCCCAGTGTGTGTTGTGGGTATAGATTGTATGATTTATTTCCAGGCCATCTGTAGTAAAGCGAGTATGGCATTTAATCTGGGACCTCTGTGACAGTGCCAGACTCCTAATCCAATATGTCCTGCCCAGGGAGTGTGTGCGCCAGCCTGTATGTGTGTGTGTATTCAACTGTATGTGTGTGTATTCAACTTAATGTGTAGTATATTTATGCATGAGAACATTTTGTTGTAAACTGTGAGTTGGGTGTGTTAAAATCATGGTTGTTTTTACAAATGACAGATGTGAACAAAAGCATGTATTGTCTGTGTTATGATGTAAAGGAGGGGGGGTTGTATTGTATAATTATGTGTCATTGAAAGGGCATTTTATGACTTTTATTCATTTGATTACATGCTATAGTATAATTTTAATGTTAAAATTTGATTGCATGATTTTTATATCTCTTTAATTTAGGTAGCCAGGGATTGCAGATGGAAATTAGCTATTTAGCTATAATCTGGTGCAGAACATATCTGTCTACTGTATGTATGTATGTATGTGTGTGTGAGTGTATTCAAATGTCTCTGCCAGAACGAGCGTGTCCTCTCACATTTATAGCCACCCAGTTTGATTGACTCTGAAAAACAGGTATTCATTTAACAAAGCTGGCTTTGCATTTATTACTGGGGTTTGGAGTAAACAATATGCATATTTTAATGTCACAAAACATTGGATAGCTTTTGCATATGACATTATCAAACTGTACTGCCTGGCCAAGAGAAAAAGGTCACACACTTTAATATTTCCTTGGACCACTTTTGGCACACATTTATTGTGGCATGGCATCCACACGCTTCTGTAATGTCACAACATCACAACATGTATTTCTGTCCACACAGAGCTGCATTCAGTTTTTGCAAGTGTCATGTTTTAAAGTTAAAGTACCAATGATTGTCACACACACCGTAGGTGTGGTGAATTTATCCTCTGCATTTGACCCATCACCCTTTTGATGTCCATTGTGCAAATATTACACACTCTTTAATGTGTTGGACACTTCCTAACCAGCAATCTCCTTAAATGTTGTGGTTATGTCAGTACAACACCCAAAACCAGTGAAGTTGTCACGTTGTGTAAATGGTAAATAAAAAGAGAATACAATGATTTGAAAATCCTTTTCAACTTATAGTCAATTGAATAGACTGCAAAGACAAGATATTTAATGTTCACACTGAGAAACTTCTTTTTTTTTTTCAAAATAATCATGAACTTAGAATTCAATGGCAGCAACACATTGCAAAAAAGTTGACACAGGGGCATTTTTACCACTGTGTTACATGGCCTTTCCTTTTAACAACACTCAGTAAACGTTTGGGAACTGAGGAGACACATTTTTGAAGTGGAATTATTTCCCATTCTTTCTTGATGTACAGCTTAAATTGTTCAACAGTCTCCCTTCTGTTATTTTAGGCTTCATAATGCGCCACACATGCTCAATGGGAGACAGGTCTGCACTACAGGCAGGCCAGTCTAGTACCCGCACTCTTTTACTATAAAACCACGCTGTTGTAACACGTGGCTTGGCATGGTCTTGCTGAAATAAGCAGGGGCGTCCATGATACGGTTGCTTGGATGGCAACATATGTTGCTCCAAAACCTGTATTTAAAGTTAAGTTAAGTTAAAGTACCAATGATTGTCACACACACACTAGGTGTGGTGAAATGTGTCCTCTGCATTTGACCCATCCCCTTGATCACCCCCTGGGAAGTGAGGGGAGCAGTGAGCAGCAGCGGTGCCGCGCCCGGGAATCATTTTTGGTGATTTAACCCCCAATTCCAATGCACCTTTCAGCATTAATGGTGCCTTCACAGATACCATACCATACCATACCAACTTGTGTAAGTTACCCATGCCTTGGGCACTAATACACCCCCATACCATCATTGATGCTGGCTTTTCCACTTTGGTCCTAGAACGGATGGTTATTTTCCTCTTTGGTCCGGAGGAGACAACGTCCACAGTTTCCAAAAAACATTTGAAATGTGGACTCGTCAGACCACAGAACACTTAACCGCTGTGCATCAGTCCATCTTAGATGAGCTCGGGCCTGTTCACCTGTGGGATGTTCCAAATAAGTGTTTAATGAGCATTCCTCAACTTTCTCAGTCTTTTTTGCCACTTGTGCCAGCTTTTTTGAAACATATTGCAGGCATCAAATTCCAAATTAGCAAATTTTTGCAAAAAATAAAGTTTTCCAGTTCGAACGTTAAGTATCTTGTCTTTGCAGTCTATTCAATTGAATATAAGTTGAAAAGGATTTGCAAATCATTGTATTATTTTTTCATTTACCATTCACGCAACGTGACAACCTCACTGGTTTTGGGTTTTATAGTTTACTTTGAATATGCAGACAGTTACAATATGATACATTGCATATTTACGGTTCCACATTGCAGCATATCCGAATAGGAGTTGGACGAAGCAGAACCTGTAACCCTATTATACTAATCATACCTTTCTTAAACAGATTAACATATTTTCCACGACCCCAGGGTGTGTCTTTCACCATGCTTGTGTAATACATGAGAAACTAATCACTTAGGGTTAATAATGTGTCGCAAGAAAAATACAGTATAATAATATATAATCACCAATGCAATAACTATGGGAGGCTCTTACCTCCTTGCTTAGTGACCTTTGTTTGCACCATCTAATGAAATTGAATTTAAGAACTACCGTATTTATCCAAATATGTGACGACCCTGATTGTAAGATGATCCCAATCATGTTTTTAATATCAGTGACATCACTGATCTTTAAATTAGCATTATGTATCTTCTTCTGTTGTTTGCCAACTTCCACAACCTTTCAGACACTTTCCTCCAGCTGTGTCAAATCTGCATCTCTCAAACTTACTTGTGTCTAGGTGTGCGTACCCAAATACGTACATGTATAGGTACTATCCATAAAATCAAATCGTACTGTACTGTTGCCCCTGACGTCACGTTCAGTTGCAGACCGGTCACCGGTTCAAGCACTTGGCAAGGAAACCAGCACTCAAGCAGCACTCAGAGCGGTCCAATTTCCCTCTATGTAGTTTTACAATTTCCAAAGGCAACCAAGCAAGTATGCCTGCTAGAAAGCGCTTTGAACATACATAAAAGCTCCACTTTTCCAAAATGAGCTAGCTCAATGCTAATTCACATACATCTCTTTAATTTAGGTAGCCAGTGACTGCAGATGGAAATGAGCTATTTAGCTATAATCTGGTGCAGAACATATCTGTCTACTGTATGTGTGTGTGTGTATTCAAATGTCTCTGCCAGAACGAGCGTGTCCTCTCACTTATGTTTGATTGACGCTGAAAAAGAGGTATTAATTTAATCGAAAAAAAGGTATTAATTTAAGAGGTATTAATTTAATCGAAAAAAATGTATTAATTTAAGAGGTATTAATTTAATCGCCGATTAGCATCGGCGATTTTACATGGTGTTTTTCAAAACTTCCAAATTTGGTAATGAAAACTACAACTAAGATGCATGTTAAAATCAAAGAGTGTAACAAACACAATACTTACAGTATAAACACTTTGGAGGGCTCAACATAAGTCTAGACTGGCACATTCAGCTTTATGGAAGTCTCTATTGCCATCTAACATCTTGGATTTAAAACTGCACGCAAAGTCCTCTCTGTAATACTTGCAAATGAGACTCAGAAGTGTAAGAAAACAAGATATAAAAACTGCCCAGTGCAGTTATTGTAATATGTCACTGTTAAATACAAGAAAATATGATTTTGTTATTAAAATATTAACCATTATAAATACATGAGTGTCCGCCCTGAGATCGGTAGCTTGTGAGTTCAATCCCCGGCCGAATCATACTAAAGACTATACAAATGGGACCTATTACCTCCCTGCTTGGCACTCAGCATCAAGGGTTGGAATTGGGGGTTAAATCACCAACAATTATTCCCGGGCGCGGCCACCGCTGCCGCTCACTGCTCCCCTCACCTCCCAGGGCGTGATCAAGGGTATTGGGTCAAATGCAGAAAATAATTTTGCCACGCCTATTGAGTGTGTGACAATCATTGGTACTTTAACTTTCAACTTTAACATGACCAAAAGTAACATAAATTGGTACAGATACCTGGGAATGGATACCGGGAACTGGTACCATTTCAATTCAAATTTGAATGGTACTACTTGCGTAGCCTTATTGTGTGTGTGAATGACAGAAGACAATTTAAGTTAAGTTAAAGTACCAATGATTGTCACACACACACACTATGTGTGGCAAAATTATTCTCTGCATTTGAGCCATCACCCTGCTTGGGCAGAAGTTATTTGCATGTATACATTTATAGTATCTAGGATTGTACGATATACCTGTACTAGTATATTATCGCGGTACTAATGAATCAAAAACGGTACTATACTCTGTTTGGAAAGTAACGGTTCCCGGGTATGACGGCGCGTCATCACGTCGTGCTGGTTTTACGAGCAGAGGAGCATGTTCGGCAGCGCACACACACGGAGTAATAATAATAATAATAATAATGGATTAGATTTATATAGCGCTGAAAAGCGCTTCACAGAGAAGTGAGAAGCCATCATTAATTCACACCTGGTGGTGGTAAGCTACTTTTGTAGCCACAGCTGCCCTGGGGTAGACTGATGGAAGCGTGGCTGCCAGTTTGCGCCTACGCCCCCTCTGACCACTACCTATCATTCATCATTCATTCACCGGTGTGAGCAGCACTGGGGGCGAGAATGAAGTGTCCTGCCCAAGGACACAATGGCAGCGATTTGGATGGTAAGAGGCAGGGAGCGTACCTGCAACCCTCAGGTTTCTGGCACGGCCGCTCTACCCACTACGCCATGCCGGCCCAAGTACTTACAAGCAGACACAGTGTGTAGACAGAAAAGGGAGAATGGATGCAAGATAAAGGTGAAGTTATAACACTGAAACGCCCTCAGGAAGAGGTGCTTTAAGACATTAGCTACTTCTAAATCACTAATCCTGGTCTCCATGGCGACAAATAAAGTATGTTTCTTACAAGTACCATTATCACTGGAGGACGAGGAATAGCTAAACATGCGTCACTACACACCGTAGGAGGATACAATAGCTCACTGGTGTCACAATGTAAAGAAACGCCATGGGTGGATCCACACCTGACATCCACTGTGATGATACCAAGTACAAGAGCATATCTAGTCGATATTACTATATTCTTTATCGTCACAAAATATTTTTTCCTTTTTTAAAAATTCATATTATGTTTATAAACTCAGTAAATACTGAATATGACCAATGTATGATCCTGTAACTACTTGGTATCGGATCAACTCCTAAATGTGTGGTATCATCCAAAACGAATGTAAAGTATCAAACAACAGAAGAATAAGTGATTATTACATTTTAACAGAAGTGTAGATAGAACATGTTAAAACAGAAAATAAGCAGATATTAACAGTAAATGAAGAAGTAGATTGATAACCCGTTTTTACAGTTTGTCCCTCACAATGTTGACAAAATAATAGAATGATAAATGACACAATATGTTACTGCATCTGTCAGCAGACTAATTAGGAGTCTTTGTTTGTTTACTTACTACTAAAAGACAAGTTGTCTAGTATGTTCACTATTTTATTTAAGGTCTAAATTGCAATAATAAACATATGTTTAATGCACCCTAAGATTGTTTGTTCAAATAAAGACAATGATGCCATTTTTTGTGGTCCCCTTTATTTAGAAATGTATCGAAAAACACCGAAATACATTTTGGCACAAAACATTGGTATCGGGACAACCCTAGTAGGATCTACGCTGCACATGCGAGACTTATATTGTCATGCAGGCACTAAAACGATGACATGGTGCAAGTTTCAACATGACGTTTGAGGCGTTAATTCGTCTGGGTTGAGTTATT
The DNA here is from genome assembly GCF_033978785.1 of Entelurus aequoreus. NCBI lineage: Eukaryota > Metazoa > Chordata > Actinopteri > Syngnathiformes > Syngnathidae > Entelurus > Entelurus aequoreus. The sequence continues at coordinate 38,868,201 of NC_084746.1, read as the reverse complement.
CAGACACACGCTTCTCTTCATGTCCAATTCCAATTTGTGTTAATGGCCAGACAGTTTCACGCTTCTCTCTTTACTCTGTAAAAGTCATTTGTTCAGTTTAACTGCTCCAAGGTTGGATTTCATGAGCGATACCAAAGAAATAAAAACATCTCTATCTGCTCCTTCACGCCGTACACATACAGCATGAGCCTCTACTTCCATGGCTCTCTGACATTAAGACAGTTAATCCGGGCTCCCAGATGATGCAGTATTACGTTCTCAGCTGGACCAGGTTTTGACGTACTTTATTTCATGAAGTCTACAATGTCATTGAGCTTCATGAGACGATGTGATATGTTGTCATCTGAAAAGATTGACCGCTTTTTCTAGACTCTAAGCCGCAAATTTTTTGCTATGCTTTGAACCCTGCGGCTTATAAAACGGTGCGGCTAATTTATGGATTTTTCTTTGCTAACGGCCATCATTTTTTGAATTCAACAAATAGTTTTCATACACTCAAAAGTGGTGTTATTGTTTGTGCTGTGGAACCATCTTTTGGACAAAGTCGCTCACTGCATTAGCTAATATGCTAACATATTTACAAGTGTTTGTGTTAGCATTATTAACTTACAATTACTATCTTTTGGTGTTGTTTCAGTTTCACAAATCCCTCTGTAAATTCACCAAAACGTCACAGAGGAGTTATTGAGTCTGTTTAGCTGGTTGGAGAGCTAGCTTCCGCAGCTACTGGGTGTTAATTTTGTTGACTAAAAACGTTTATCTTAGTTATCGTCAACGACTTATTTTCTCCTGACTAAAATAGGACGATAACAATTCAAAACAAATGCTCGTTGATGAAAACAATGACACAATTAATTGACAATTTAGTTGACGAATAAAAATGAGATGAAAATAAGTGACAAAGACGAAATATTTCCGTCTTTAGTTGGATGGGACAAGTTAGGAATCCGTCCAATCATAGAAGCATGCAGGAGAGGGGCGGGGCTAAATCACGACGGATCATACTTGCCAACCCTCCCGAATTTTCCGGGAGACTCACGAATTTCAGTGCCTCTCCCGAAAATCTCCGGGACAACCATTCTCCCGAATTTCTCCCGATTTCCAGCCTACCAACAATATTGGGGGCGTGCCTTAAAGGCTCTGTCTTTAGCGTCCTCTCTCACCTGAAAAGGAGACTATTATATATGTCTCCCTTACCCATAGGTTTATCTATAACCCATAAAGTAGGCAGGCACGGAGCTAGTTCCCAGGCCAGCCGGGAGAGATAGTCTTCCCAACGTGTCCTGGGTCTTCCCCGTGGCCTCCTACCGGTCGGACGTGCCCTAAACACATGGAGTGCAGGTCTTGTTGTTCATTTAGTTTTTGAGATGCTCTGCCATAATGATTTATAAAAGTGCTTTCAAGACAACTTCAAAGGTGCAGTAATTTTTTCGACTAAAACTCGACCAAAACTTTAGATGACTACAATATGACCAAAACTAAAATACATTTTCATCAGAAGACTAAAACTAAATTAAAAACTGCTGTCAAAATTAACACTGGTCCATGACGATGACTTCTGTTTTGTTTGATCAGCCGTTTTACTGCCATGTTACAGGTATTGTTTGAAAACAATTAAGGTATGTAAATTAACATTTACAAAATCTTTCTGTGCAAATACCGTATTTTTCGGACTATAAGGCGCACTTAAAATCCTTTAATTTTTCCAAAAATCGACAGTGCGCCTTATAACCCGGTGCGCCTAATGTACGGAATAATTATGGTTGTACTTACCTACCTCTAAGCAATTTTATTTGGTACCTGGTGTAATAAGTGTGACCAGTTGATGGCAGTCACACATACGAGATACGTGTAGACTGCAAGATGACGCCAGGAAACAACACCAAAACTTTAAATGTTCCACTGAGAATAAAGAACATTACACACGGCACTCAAAAATCTGTCAAAATGTTTTAGTATGACTTTGGTAAGCTATGAAGCCGCACCGCTTGATGGATTGTACTGTGCTTCAACATTGGAGTATTATTATGGTGTGTGTATAAGGTAAGACATATTATCCGGCGTTTTGTTTCACAATATTATGCAAAAGCAACTTTTCTTACCCTCTGGTACCTGCTGATGTGTATTTGGGATCTGCAAAAATCCTGAAAATTTCCGCGCCTCCGCCTTTGTAGTCCGTGTCGACACTGTAGTCGATAAGCTTCTTCTTTTTCTCTATGTTCTTGTTATGTGACATTCATCCTCCACTGTTGCCATTTCTAATATAAAGTAGTGTAAAGTTCTTACTTATATGTCAGTAAACTTGCCATGAAAGCACTAAAACATACCGGTGTAGTGAGTTTACATTATTTACCCAAGGAACTTGAGTTATTACAGAGTTTTGGTCGGACAGTTTTTCATGGGACACATTTCGGGCGTTGTTGTTGCACTAGTGAGCCACGGATGAGGAGATGCTGCTCCGTTATTGATTGAAGTAAAGTCTGAATGTCATTAAAACAGTTAGCTCCATTTTTTGACACTTCTTCCACCCCCGTCCTTGCACGCTACACCGCTACAACAAAGATGACGGGGAGAAGACGCTGTCGAAGTGGAGGCACGTAAATAAGACCGCCCACAAAACGGTGCATCCTGAAGAGACTGTCAGAAAGTGACTTGAAGATGATCTGTAAAACATCATCTATGCAACATTTTGACCAAAGAACCACCATTACATGTTATGTAGACCACAAGGAAGTCTTTTACATTTAGAACAAATCAATGAATAAATGAAAGATAATGTAATTAAATCTAATATCATGTCAGATTGCTGTTTTAAAGTTGTGATTAATATAAATTTACAAATGTCTTTTATCGTGTTTGATCAGTTGTAGGAGGGAGCATGAAGATGCAGTAGGAAGATGTCATGTTGGTCCTTTTAG